>NW_004955492.1:3151886-3196685 GCF_000276665.1 Chinchilla lanigera | reverse complement strand
TTTTTTTTGGTTTTTCTCCGGTACCGGGAACCGAACTCACGACCTTGCGCTTGCCAGGAAGGCGCTTTTGCCGCTGAGCTAAATCCCCAGCCCCCAGAATAGGTACATCTTTAAGACAGAAAATAGATGAGTTGGCTTCCAGGGGCTGAGGCAGTGGTTGAATTGGGGGTGTGACTAAGGGATGTAGGACTTCTCGAAGCTCTGAGTATACTGAAAACTATTTATGTGGGTGAATTGTATGATGGGTGAGTTATACTACATTAAAGCAAAAACGTTGCATGTGCAAAAGTAAGTTAATAATCATGTACGATTAATTGGGGAGGAGAGGAAGAGAGGCAGAACTAGTCCTGAGAGAAATAGCAATATGATCACATCACTGTGAACACTATGAACACTGCTTGTTGTGACATCCTTACTTTTCACACTTTCCCCAGCTAGAATGACCTCTTCTTCATGGCTACTTTCTGATGCTTTTGTCTCCAATGCCCCTAGTATTTGCATTTTTCAAAATGTTTCTATTTCATTTTTTATAAAGCACAAAAATGAAATGCACTAACAGGTTCAGATAATTTTATAAGCACGATGGCATTGAAAACTATGGCACCTTCAACAGAATGGAATTGCTGGCTGGAAGGCCGTGTTTGGTGATGTAGTGACTCACTGTGTGTGTTCAGAGGTGCAGGCGAGTTAGAACTGTGGCAAGTAGATGTGATAGGTCTGCAAGTGAGACCTCTTCAGAAGCTAAACATAGACAAAGTTGGTGACTTCTCACATCAGTATGACACTTTTGAACGTGTATGTTTCTTTACAACAGTTTTGATAAGCTTGGAGCCTACTAGAACAATAAATCAGAGTAAAGTGTTTATGGAACCCTGAAGAACCACTGAAGAGCATAGTTTGTGTGTTAGTCAGATTTTGGTTACTGTGACCAAAAACCTGAGAAAGTCAGCTAAGAGGAGGAAAGGTTTATTTTGGCTCTTGGTTTCAGATGTTGCAGTCCATGGACAGCTGACTGCATTGCTTTTAGGTCTGTGGTGAAGATGAACATCATGGATGAAGGGTGTGGTAGAGAAAAGCTGCTTACGTCATGGCAGCTAAGAGGCAGAAAGAACAAGAGTCTGAGAGGAAACGACTGGGAATCAGATCTAGTCCCCAAGGTCATACCCCCACAATCCACTCGTTGCCCCTAAGCCCTGCCTCCTGTTCCCAGCACCTTCCATTAATGCCATTAAACTATGTATCATCAATAGATTAATCTACTGTTGGAGTTAGGGTTCTCATAATTCAGGTATTTTCCAAAATCTCATCCTCTGAACACATGAGGGGGAAAGTTTAGATATAAACCAGATTATATCTTTCTTCTAGTTTTCATATTTTATTATTTTATTTAGTTTAAGTAAAATGATAGTTTAAAGAAGTACCTATTGTCTTCCATGTGAAGGACTTGATGGGTGGATTTGATACATGCCAAATTATGGAATAATCATTGTGCTTCATTATTTACATGATAAAGTTTAAGATTATCTTTAATAGTATTGTAAGCAGAAGCTATTTTTATAGGGCCACAGACATTTATTAAGTCAATCATCACAAGTTAGGTTGTATTTATTTTTCTTCACACTGCTGTGTGAATTTGAATTTTCTCTAGAAAGACATCCATCAGTGATGCCCCATTTGAACCCATCAGAAACACTCAGCACTAAATCCATTTATTCACAGGTGCATTTATGTTTTCTTTATTGAGTAGGAGGAAAGTAAGTCTGTTAGACATGATCTAGCTCAATTTTCTCATTTCCAAAAACATTTGAAATGAGACGTGTTGAGTCGGTGTACTTTCTTGGTGCTGTGGAATAAATTTTAGGGATTTGGAATTAGGATTTAAAAATTTTTCAATAGGCAAGCTCTGGAAACCTGTGGAATTTCTGTGTTCAGGCTATTATTTTTTATTAATTATTTTAAGATTAAGAAGTATTTGAAGATTACTCTGAATGGATGAATTTGACTCACTTTGGATCTAGGATTCCTCTGGAACATTGGAGTGAAATCTGTCTTTGATACCACAACTTAATTACACTTTTCCTTGTTTCTCAGTGTCCTTTATGCAGAATTGGACTGAGCTCAGTATCTTCCTAACTGGTATCTGCAGTTGAGTGCATCTATTTTGTTATAATCCTTTGTGATTGCGATTTATTTTTATATTTTTCTGCTAATGGACATTCACATTGATCCTTTTAATGATTTTCTCTTATAAAACAATTTTGTAGTCCACACTCTTGCATGTGTCTCTACTACACCATGTGGGACATCTTCTAGAGGTACTCAGGGGTGAAATTGCTCAGTTGTAAAGCATGCACATATTTATTTACTTTTATTACCCACTTCTACCTCCTGTCATCTCTGGTGCCATGATTTATAGAAACACTGTGCATGCAAGGGATCTAGGTTGTGTGGTTTTTTGAATCATCCTGATGGTATCCTTGTCTTATAGCTGAATTTAAGGGAGACTGCTAATGTTTCACCATTAATTCAGGTGTATGCTGTAGATTTTTGGTTGAATCTCATCTTGTAAATTAATCTACTTATTCTTGTTTGGTAAGTTTTTTTTTTAAATCACAAATTGTAATTGAATTTTACCAAATTTCTTTCCAGCCAACTTGTTTTAATCCATTTGTCCCAGGTCTTTCAAAAGGGGTACTTCCCAAATTCCCTACTGGTTAATATTCATGGGGTAGCCTGGGCCCTCCCTTGACCTAAATTTAGCCTTCATAATTTAGGAGAAGAATGCAACTTTCACTTGGGCTCAGATTATCAGAATTTCTACTTCCTCAGAACATTTTTGGGATTTGGGTACAACAGTCCCTCCCTAAAGCCAGCCAATGAGACAGATTCTTATTTAAGAGGCTCCTTTGAGGGGTTTCTTGTTGCCTTCACTGCCTTGGTGGGTGCTGCTGTGCCACTGAATGGCTGTCTTTACCCTCTTGGGCACATGAGGTTGGCCCAACAGAGTAAGAGGAGGTGTGCACACCCGAATAGGGTCTGAGCCCCCTTCTCTTTCATTTCCCACCCAATTGTACAGAAGGACAGTTTGCCAGGTACTTGTATGAAACTTACATCTTAATGTCTCCTATTTTTGTGGCATAATTTGCATGATATTTGATATTCCAATGCCCTGTTGGTTGTCAAGGACAGTCAAAGAAGGCTGGAAGCTGTGGGTGTGACTTGAGAAAGTAGACTCCTGTTACATTTGTGTCTCACGTAAATTTGTCTCCTTCCTCACTGCAGATTGGCTGGTTCAGTATAGATGTAGATCATCATCCCATTGTTGCATTCTCTATAGAGTGAAGGTCCATTGGCTTCAGTGGCTAATTCAATTCATGATTTGTCTATGTTGGGTATGATGGTTAAGCTTAGTTGTCAACTTGATTGGCTTGGGAACCTTCTAGGGGAAGGATTAATGCCCTGTTAGGAACTGGGTCACACAGCAGGAGGTGAGAGTGTCCCATGAGTGAAGCATTATTTGTATGTATAGCTGCTCTTCATCACTTGCATCACTACCTGAGCTCATTGTCTTGTCAGATCAATGATGACATTAGATTCTCATGGGAGCACAAACCCTACTGTGAACTGTGCATGCAAGGGATCTAGGTTGTGTGGTTTTTTGAATCATCCTGAAACCACCCCAGCCCCATCCCTGGAAAATTATCTTCCATGCAACCAGTTGCTAGTGCCAAAAAGGTTGACCACTGCCCTAGGGGATTAGTAAAGCACACTTCTTTTGGTGGGTAGTGGGAGTATGACCTCATCCCTCATCCCTTTTTCTCTGGCATTGTTCCCTTGCTTTGCTTCCTTGTGACCATGAACTCAGTAGCTTTCCTCTGCTACACCCTTCTGTTATGATGTTCCTGTCTTGGAGCCAGCCAACCATGGACTGAATCCTCTGAAACCATGAATCAAATTAAATCATTGGTGGCAGGTATTTTGTTTTAGCAGTGGGAAAGCTGACTAATCCACTGGGTAACTCCTAAAATCCATAACAAGATACATTTCCATAAATATACTGAAGGGCTAAAGTACCTGGTTTCCTTATTGTTTTGTTCTGATTTGATGCTAAACTGTGAATTGTTATATAAAGCATTAAGTCCAGTTTTTCCCTTAAAGTTCTTCAGTGAATTCCCATTGCCTTTAAGCTAAAACCCAAATTCCCTCACATGAGCTGAAAGGCCCATAGCATATGACTCTGGCATTAGCTCTGCTGCCATTTTACCCTTCCTTGGTGCAATACCTTTCTATAAACGTTCCTCTCCTCAGCTATGCAGAGCTTGACTTCCCAGTGTAGACTTCTGCAGCTTGTCTTTGGGGAGATTCCTCTAGACATGGGTTGCTTTGCATACAGCAGCTGCTGACTGGGTGTATACACCCCCAAATACCCTCAGAATACTGTAACTGTCCAGAATGGAAGCACAAAAGGCCAGCTCCTCCTGAGGCAGAGACTACTTGCTTGTTTCTCCTGGGGGATGAAGGACTTCAGCCAGCCATAGTTGCACTTGCTCGCTGCCTCCCTATCCCTGTCTTGCTTCTTATCCTCATGAGCACCCTAGGGGAACTTCCTTATTAGTCTCCTTCCACACAACTTTTCTTAGGCTCTGCTTCTTGGGAATCTGACCTAGCATGTCACCCAGTTTGAGTACACCCCCTCCAATTTCTGTTTGGAAAATATAATTAAAAACTGTATCTCCCAACACAGAGAAACCTTCTCGCAAAGGATGCAGAGAAAGAAAACAAATGTAGTGGATTATTGAGTCAGCATTAAACCAGAATATGAGGTACATCAGACCATCCACCAGGAGATAGCACAAACAGCAATCTCATTCTTTATATAAGCCAGTGGATGCTATTTCTTACATATATGTTCTTAGGACAGACAGCCAAACTTCAGGACAGAGGAATTGAGAGCATACCATTGTACACAGTTAATCTGAAATTCACCTAGTAATTGGGGTGACTGTTAATTAATTAATTCATACCTTTGTGACAGGAGATGGTTTTAAAACTTCAGCCAGGGGACTACCCAGGTTAGGCTCCTCCCCTCTCATGGAATCTGGGAGACAGGGACCTCATCACCCTTGTCTGTTGACAGTGCAAAAATGGTTCCCAGGACCTTGAGGGAGATATTTTTTTGGTCAAAGAACTGATAGAAGCTTTACTTAGCTTTTAAAAGAATTTACACTTACAGTATTTCAAAGAAACAAGAAAGTTTTCTATAGTACTTGGTCTAAGAAAAGAGAGAACACTTCTTTTCAAGAGTGAGAAGACTTTAAAATTTTATTTGTCTTTACACTATTTCAGTCATAGCTGCTTTAGAGATGCCATCATTTCCTTCATGTTACTTTCTCCATAGCTTTTTGAATCTAATATGTGATACATGCATGATACTATATTAACACATACCTAAGGTATGAAATCTAGGAATAAATATGGCATCTAACTAGAGAACTGGACCTTAGGTGTCTCCTGTTCTATTCCCAAAGGTCCTCTACCCTGAATTTAGCATTTATTATTCCCTTACTTGTACCATGTAAGTATGATTGCCTAACCAATATCTCTAAATTAAACCTTTAATTCAGCTCTGCTTAGTTTTGAATGCAGAAACAACAAATAAAAAATGCAGCCTATAGGCAGTCTTTGGGACTGGCAGTTTCTAGTCTAAGTTGTTTCTGAGTCTGCGGCTGCAGATTTTGGTCAATATGTAATAGTGTACATGTGACTAGATAAGCATTTATTTATCCATTCTCCTGTCTGTGGACCACTGGGTTGGTGGTTTTGAGATTTTGGGGATAGTGCATCTGTGAACATTTTCATTGTGCCCTATGGTGCTATATGTGTGGGGCTGTCCATTGTGTGCTCTGAGAAATGGAAATCTGGCCACCCTCTTTTATTTTCTTTATAGCACCTGTGCCTCTGAAAATCTCTTGTCCCTGGTTTGTTCAGTATTAACTATCTCTCCTCACTGTTGCACAGGTAAGCTCTGTTACCGTGGGCCTTTGCTTCAGCCTCAGAGGTTGGGGTCTAGACCCGCTGTGCTTGTGAGCATGAGTGACCCTTTTCCCAATGACCAGTTTTCCTAAACAGGCCTTTCAGAGAATACTCACTTTCAAATGTAGTGATAGCAGCAAAAAAATAGCCGCAAAAAATCCAACCCCCTCCCTGCCAAAAAGCCCTCAATGCTGGGAAAGTGGTGGTTGTTAGTCTGAAAAGATAGATATATATATACTTTCAAGAGAAAGTATATATATAATTTCAAGAGAAATTATACATCTTGGCTGTAGTAGTTTTAAATATGGGGTCTTTTTCTCTTCCAGATGTCACTGTGTTTGAGTAAATAAAAGTGCTTAAGGCCTCAAAAGTGTAATAAACAGGATCATGTTGGTATTAATGAGTGTTAAACTAAATTTGCCTAGAGGTACTCAGTATACTGATAATAGATGTTTACTGTGGAGGAATTTAAGATTAGCAGTCATGTGGTTACCAAATTTGATATGTGACATTGTCTGTGGTGTAATGAAAACACAATTGTTGAATTTCTCATAAAAATAATCTCCTGAGAAGGGGTGAGAAGAGTTCATGGAATGGCAGGGTTTGGAAATTTAGGGAGCTGTCTTGAGTGCAACTTAAGACTTGCCTTCAGTGATTCCAGCAGTTTGAGTCTCACATTTTAATTTGTCATGTGGTGTTCCTGGGCTCTCTATGTGCTCTATAAAGAGCACACCAGTGTTGGAGAGAAGTGCTGCTGTGTTCTGTGTGTGGCCTGTGTCTTAGTAAAAGTTGTCGGGTTGACATGGAGAGGGAATTGTGGAAATGAAGCTCCAAGAACCTCCACATATCTCTCCTGGGACCCCCTGTGAATCTGCAGATAACGTAGCAGTGGGCATTCCTGGGCTCAGCAGTTCCCAGTCTGATGGGACACATTTTCCTTTTAGCACTTTGCTGTACTACAGCTGCTTTCCTCGACTGACTCAATTGTAACAGTGTAAATCCTTTTAAAATTCATTTTACACTAGTTTCTGTCCACTAGGAAGTTTCTTCGTAGGTTCTCTTGGAGTTGGAGCTATTTTGAATTGTCACTTTGCCAGTTTTGTTTCACTTGGAGCATGTGTTAAGCTATTTCCAGAATGCATTTTAAGTATTATCCTCATCTGTTCGAGAAGTTTCATTTCTGAATTTTGAACTACAGATTCATCATCCTGTTTAAATTCTGCAAAAAGAGACTAGAGTTTGGAGACATTGTCTGGAATTCCTTTCAAGTTAAAATCTAGAATATTCATCCATTTTGCATCAAGCATAGTACTTTTTAAAATTTAAATTTGCTCTCACTTTTTGGAGGGACTACAAATGTTTTTTGTTCTGGGGTGAAGATGATTAGTCGTCCTTTGCTATATCACAGTTCACTTATTGTGGCTTCACTCTATTGTGGGTTTTAAAAAATATATATATATCTAGTATACTTCGCTGGTGAGTACCCATGTAGCATTTTACATGTTAAAATTACCTGGGTTTAAGAGTGTAGAAAGTGTTTAAGAGCATATGAAGTGTTTATAAGAGTGTGGGAAAGGTTAATAAGAGAGTGGGAAAGCTTTATAGGAGTGTGGGAAGGGTTTATAAAGCCTTAACTATCTATAAATAATAAAATAAATACAATGCCCCTACTTCACAGATTTTCACCTATTGTGGGGGTCTCTGGAACATAATTCCCATGACAGGTGAGGGATCACCTGTATTGCTTATACAAAACTCTTTGTAAAAAGTCTTTGGGATCATCCAGGCAACTTGAAAATACAGCCTTGAAATCTCAGGAAAGTTTTTACCTAAATTATTAAGTACCAGAAAAAATCAAGGATCCTGTGCTTAGACACACTAGAAGAGAAATAGTTGTGATTTAAAGATAACACAGTCTAGAGAGCATTTTAAACTTAGCTGAACAATTAAACAAATGAGAGTCCTGCTTGTTTTTCTAATTTTGATAAATGTTTCCATTTTTGTTACTGTGAGAGGAATGTGATCTACAGTTATTCTGGTAACTAACAGTCCCCACTCAAATAAAATATTATGAGGGTATGGGGGTGAGGAAGAGTACACACCAATTGTTTGTTGCCTAAGGTTTGTTTTCTTCCTTCCTTTCTTTTCTTTCTTTCTTTCTTTCTTTCTTTCTTTTTCTTTCTTTCTTTCTTTCTTTCTTTCTTTCTTCCTTTCTTCCTTTCTTCCTTTCTTCCTTTCTTCCTTCCTTCCTTCCTTCCTTCCTTCCTTCCTTCCTTTCTCTTTCTTTCTTTTTCTTTCTTTCTTTCTTTCTTTCTTTCTTCTTTTTCCTCCTTCCTTCCTTCCTTTCTCAATTTTTCTTCTAAAATTGAGCCCCTCAATAAATCGATCATGTGCTTGCTAAAACAATGACCATTTTATATCTTTCATGTGAATTTGGAGGCAGTTGACAATTTTGGGATTTCCTTGGTAATCACATTTTGAAATTTCATTAAGAATGACTTTTCACCAAATGGCAGCTGCCAGCCCCATGGTAAACACAAGACACAGAATAAGCTATAGCTTCCCGCTTTCAGTTTCCCTTACGTATACCTGGCATGTCATCCTTGGCCCAGAGTAACTGTGAAACTGATTGTTTTTGAATCATGGAGAACTATCAGAGAATCAGAATTTTAAATGAGCAGAGCAGAGCAGAGACCCACGTTTCAGGCTGGGATAACAACTAGTAAGATTATGTTGGCCAACTTCAGTGGTGTTTTGTGAGAAAGACTTCTACTGCTGAGTTTTACTTTACCTTGGTCTTCCCATGTCACCCCTATCTGGTTTTATTCAGCTGAGACTTCATTTTAGTTTAGGAGGCCATTTGAAAATTTCATATGTAAGGATAGTTCTGTCTTGAAATAGGCTCCCCCATAAGTAGAGTCACATGGACTTGGAAATCAAGTGTCCAATCTCTAATAAAAATTAGAAAGTGGGGTAAATAGGACAGTTAATAAAGCTTTTCTTTTCTAACTTCTCTTTGTTATGGGAGAGTTTTTGTGCATAAAAATTTGTGTATGTGGATATGTATTGATGTAGTTGTTGTAAACAGACATTATTGGAAAAGGTAGCATTGAATAATGGAAAGAATTTGGGTTTGAATCCAGTTGAGCCTGTTTTTGAATCCTGGTTCTAGCTAGGTTAGTCTTACAATATGGTGATAGTTACAAGGAAATGACAAATCTATGAGGTGAGAGATATGCCGGTTATCCTGATCTGCTTATTGCACTTTCTGTACATGTGTTGAAATATAATCCTTGTCACTTCCCTATTACTGGAACAAAATAACTGATCACACATTGAAAGAGCAGAAGTTTATTTTAGCTCATGGTTTCAGAGAGTTCATTTAGTCCATGGCTGACTCACTCCGTGGTAGACATGGCATGACAGAATGGCATAGTTGAGGATAGCTGCTCAGTCCATGTTGGCCAGGAAGCAGAGAGACAGAGAGATACACACCTCGAAGGCACACCCCGAGTCGCTCACCTTCTCCAGCCAGGCTCCCACAACAGCACATTCAGCCATGAGCTTGTCAATGGCTCCATTCACTGATGAGTGTAGTGCCCCCATGACCCAATCACCTTCCAAAGCCCAGGTTCTGAACACATCAAACCTTTGGGGGAGACATCTTAGATCCAAACTATGACACTGTACCCCATAAATAGGTGAACTTCTTATGTAGCCATTAAAAATATAAAAAGGAAAAAAATGATGATAACCTTTGTCAAGTTGTTACAAAGATGAGAGATGAATGTAATGTAAAGTGTCAGGTATAGACTCGATTATTAAGGGACAGTACCTTTGTTATTTTGTTGTCATTGAAATTGCATGTAAGATCTAGGTCAAATTAACTTTAAGTCCTAGTTTCCAAATTTTGGAAAATAATTTCCCTACCCCAAATCTGTTATTTCTTCAAATTCGTAGATGTTTTTATTCACTTCTGTTCGCAAGCTTTAGCTTTGGATTGATTTGCCCTTTTGAGTGAGCAAATCAGGTAGCAGAAATGGTTCAGAGCGTTGCTGGAGTGTTCAAAGAATCAAAATCCCAGGCAGCAATTGATACCAAATATAATAGAGGAAATCTGGCACTTACATTATTTTCTTTCTCTCTTTCTATCTATATGTGTGTATGTGTATTTATGTATTTATTATATAGTGGTACCTCAATTGACAAGTGCTTTTGTTTGCAAACAGAAACATTTGGCAGAATTTTATTTTTGTGTGCAAACTCTGCATTGGGTAACAAGCACGACTGTGGCCATCTTTGCCACACAAACACAGACGTAAGCATCTTTTCTAAAATCATAGAATAAATTGAGTTCGTGAACCAAGGCACCACTGTCTATATATAAAGGAACTAGAATAGAGGACATAAAAGAAACCTGGTATGGCTAGCTAGTTTACAAGGTTATTTGGTTGCGAATTAGCAGTTAGGTTCCGGATTTGGTCCTTTTCTCAGTACTGTATGGAAAGAAACACACTTTACAAAGAAAGTAGATTTATTTAGCTCACAGTTCTGGAAGTTAAAAGGCCTGGTGCTGGCAGCAGGTTGGCCCTGGTGAGGATCTTGTAGGAGATGAGCATTTGAGAGGAGGAAGTCACATCATCAAACAGGAAGCCAGGGAGTAACTGGGGTCCCGTGGTGTCTGTGGAGGGTACACCCCACTGACTTAGGGTTTCCCACTTGGTCCCATCTCTTAAAGATTTCACCACTTCCCAACATCACCACACTGAGGACCAAGCTTCCAGCACATCAAAAAATCTTTGGGGGACAACACAGTCAAACCATATCAAAATCATAGCAGTCTCCAAAGCATTCTTGTAGGTACAGTGGCATAAAATAAAATGATGTATCTATTTAGCAAGATTAGTCATAGGTAGCTTTCCCGTAGAGTAGGAAAATACAGAATGGTAGCAGAATTATTATTGTTAGATCCCACTTACAGTGGAATGATGGCTTTTTGTTTTTCCCACGAAATGTGATGAAGGTTCCCATATATTTTGTTAGCTCAACTTTGATTTTGACTTCTCCATTAATTTGTGGGGAACATGAAGATATTTTACTACCTTCCCTTGGTTATTCTATTACCTTCCATATTACATGTGGAATGGGTCCCGAACTATTTCACTAGTGTCATGAAATGATGGCCCTTGGGAATTGTTAAGTGAGGAAGATAGACATGAACATTTTCAAATTCAGGAGACACTGCCATTATGATCTGTGCACACTGGCTTATTTTCTACCTAAGAAAGCTCATTAGTGAGTTTTGTGTTATGTAAGAATTTTGAAAGCTCAGTATAATAGCTACTATTGCTATTGCATGAATTTCACGTTAAAAGCAGCATCCCTTAAGTCAGACACAGAAGATTAAATAGAATAAGGCTTCTCTAACTTGACAGACCCAAAATATAAATAATTTAAAAGAAAATAAAAGATGATAGGACACAGAGAGGTAGATTCTGTAAATTTGGGAAGGGGATCTAGAGAAGGAGGGATGGGGAGGGTGTGGGAGTAAATGTGATCAAGATGCAATACGTATATGCACCAATTCCCCGAAATGAATGTGACTACTATGTATCTCAAACATATTAATAAAAGAAGTTAAAATAGCATTTCCTGAGATCTTACCTGCACCAGTGCATTGTGCTATATTTTCTGTACATTCTTGCTTTTGGCAACCTTAAGAGTAAGTTTATTCATTATTTCCCTTAGAAATCCCCATATTTCCTAAAGTTTAGAAGCATTAGTAACCTTCCAAGGACACACAAGGGTAAGTTGCAGAGTTGCAGCTTGTACAGTGTTGTCTGTCTGATGTCACTGACTATGCTTGCGCACCACTCTATGCTGCTACTCTGTAAGAGCTGCTTCTGGAGATGTTGGAAGTAAAAAGCATGGAGATCATAAATACGTATAATCACTATCTGGTTAATTAAAAAAAATTTTTAAAGCACGAGGCTGAGGTAAGAGGGTTGCAAGACAGTGTTTCATTTCCTGTTGGACTCCGGTTTGGCTCTGAAGCTGGCAATGTTATTGATGGCACAAGGTCACAGGATGCAAGGTTGGAAAACAAGTTTTGGGATAGAGCTGGGAATAAACCTTTCTAATGTTCCATCCTCATTGTGTCCTCAGTGCTTAACACAGCAATACTTGGAAAATCTCTAATGGGATGCTGAGACACAAGGATTGCAAGTTTGAGCCCAGCATAAGCAATTTAGTGAGACAGAATGTAAAAAAATTAGTTTTTCAAAAGGTGTGGGGATAGAGCTCAGTGCAGAGGCCTTGGGTTCTGGCCTCCTTACCTGATAGCCTCCCCCCAAAAGCCCCTGAATATAGGTAATCCATTGGAAAGGACTTTTTATTTTTTTTAACTCCTAACACTATCTACACAACTATATCCTTTGTTCTATGCAAAATAAAAAGTACAGGTAAAAATAGGCTAGTGAAAGTGTTGACAGTAGGGGGCATTTTAAAGATTTTTATTGTAGACTTGGGAAACTTGAAAATTTAAGGATGAGTCTCTTTATTGTTTCAGCTGGAAGATTCTGGAAATCTTCTTGGGCTACATGTCTGGAAGAATTGATAGAAAGATCCCACTGATTTTAGCTTCGAAGGTTTAATTTTGCTTTTTGATTATCAGAGGTCTGATGAGCTGTGTCTTGCTGGAAGAAGAGAATGCTAATTTGCTAACAGGAGGGACAAGGGCCAACTCAGTAGTTTTAGTTTTACTTTGGTAACCTCTCTTTATTTGGACCTCAGGGTCATGACATTGAAAATGAGATTTAGCAAGTAAACAAGAATCACACAGAAAGTAGGTTGGGTTGATTAATTTTCATCTAGATTTTTTTTTTTTTTTTACTTCTGATTAATGTTAGATTTAGGAATAATAATAGTGCTGCTAGATAATAGTTTTAGGGTCTGTTAATTTTGCATTTGGAATTTGCTGTACTTGATTTTTAATTTTAAGGTCAGTATCAAGAAATTAGTATTCAGATGCAGTTCTCAAATTGCCAGAACTGTCTAGAAATCATGTCATGACTCTCTTGAAGGTCATTACTAATATAAAACGAAAACTGGGTGTATGCCTGCTCCAGTTAATAGGTATGTCACAGTAGAATACAGACATTCCTTGTTTTAATGACCAAGCTATGTGTTTTTTTTTTTTTTTTTGGTACTGGGACTCAAACTCACGACCTCATGCTTGCTAGGTAGGCCTGTGCCACTGAACTATATCCCCAGCCCACAAGCTTTGTTCTTATGACTAGGTCATTAAATGAATTGCTCACTTAATGAGAGATTGTATATAGTATGTACATTACAATATTCAAAACAAAGAAATGACCAAAGGAAACTCCAACTTTGGTTTATTTTTGTATAATGCTTACATGCAGTACTGTAATGTATAACAGAACATAAAACTACAGTGCAGTGTTATATAGTAAAATCAGCAAAATTATGGTACTGTACTGTAGAAGCAGCCACCATAAAGCTGCTCTGTCACTCATGCTCCTGCATTGTAAGTTCTAATGCAGGTCATAAGTCTGAATGAACAGAAATTAAACAGGTAGTGAAATGAGGAATATCTGTAAGTATCCTAACTGAAGCAGCCACCTTAATTTTTTTCTTTTTTGCAGTACTGGAGGTTGAACCCAGATCTTTTGTCCTAAGTTAAATAGCACCACGTCTTTTAATTTTTAAAGTAATTCTTAAGACAAAAATTTAAACAAAATCAATTTTTTTTAAAAGTTTGAATCAGAGTCTTCCTGAGTCACTGAGTTGCCCAGGCTGGGCTCAAACTTGCAGTCCTCCTGTGTCAGCTTGGGATTACAGCCATGCACCACAACCCCCTGAAGTGCTCTTTGGATGTTACTTACTTTGTTTAGAAATGAAATTATATAATTTCTGCTGTAATGGAGCTTTAAGCTTCAAGTGATGTGATTACAGTGTGTTAGGAAGACCTAAGTTCAAATCTCCTTACTTGAAATCTGTCTGTATTGTCATATAAAATGCTGTTTTTCTCCCCCAGCTGAGTGAGGACATGAGTACTTTAAAAGGTTCTGAGATACACAGTGCTGAGGTTTATGTATGACCATTGCTGATGAAGCAGGTGAGTAACTCATACTTTTTGCCCTTGGGAGCTGGTGACTGGTTAGGGTAAAGGCAAATGGGCTCATGCAATGGGATGGGATGCGGCCTTGGACCCAGGAGATATTTACTAAGGGTTTTTATGACAGTTGCTGGATTAATTTTCAGATCTGATTTGTGTTTTAAATAGGTGAGTTAAGCTGAGAGTAAATCAGAGTACAGGGAGGATGCTCTTGCTGGGTAAGAGATAATGAAGGCTTGGACAAACAGTAGATATAGGCGAAGGACTATCTGGAACAGGCTGAATGGTAGAGTTGCATGGGGGAAGTGCTGAGGGAGGGAAAAGAATGAATTATGAATGAGTGAAGGTTTTTTGTGTTGGCAGTTGAGTAAATTATGACTTTGTGAATGGTTGTAAGACATGTAAGGGAAAAAGAATAAATTGGTAGCAGATTAGAAAGGAGACCATATTTCCCAAGGAAGCCTTTAATTGAAACCTAAATTGCTCTGTGTTGTTTTTTTAAGTAACAATGGGCCCTTATTACCCATCATTATTCTGACAGCTCAAATTAGGTGATAATATTTTTGTGAAATAATTCTGGTGCACTAATGCAATACATCTGGAATAATAATTTAATGTTGAGTCAGCTGGCATGGGACATTTGTAGATAGCACACAGGATATGTGTGCATCTCCACATTTTTTTTCTTTGGGTATTTCTTGAAGGTTATAAACCACAACTCAATAAGTATCTTTAGGTTTTTCCATTAAGTTTGCAGACAGCCTGCAAAACCAGTTTTTAGGCCATTCGTAGAAAATGGACATCATAAATTTAGATGATGCTTTTTTCTCTGAATTGTTGCATATTTTTCATTTATGTCACCCTAAGGCTATATTTGTATTAGAAATAAAGAAGTGGTTTTCTGTTGTAGAGATGTTGTCTTACCACTGTGCGAAGAATGTTTTTCACCTTTAGAGACACTTAAGATACAGTAAAGAAATACATTGATAGTCATGTCTTTTAATTTTTTTCTAGGTTGATACTGGTTAGTTCCCAAATTTTCCACTATAAAGAATGGAAAATGTAAATAGTGGGTGAGCTTGGGAGTCAGGTTGGTCGTGAGTGGATATGTACAATTCAAGAATTTGATGAGTAGGAATAAAAACTGCATCTTGGGAGAGGAGTTTTAGGCTGCAGAGAATGCAGGGAGTAATAAGAGGAGCTGTGAATGTAGACTTTGAGTAGTTCAGTTTTCTGCACAAATGGGATACTGGGCTTTTCCTCAACTTAGATGTACATTTCTGACCACTACTAGCGGGGCCGATTTGGCATGTCGTTGTTGCTTTATGGTGACACAAGTAGATGGCTTGCTGTTCTGAGTAGCTCTGAGCACTGCTCTGGCCCAGCAGCCTGGATTTGTCAAGGTCTGCAGTGACGTGATGGAGAGGTTGTCCCTTGCAAGGTGGGAAGAGCTATTAGCCAAGGAAAGTCAGCTGTGACTTACTTTCATGTTTTGGTCAGCACAACATTCCCACGTTACTCAACTTTTTGAAAATGATGAAGGTTTTAGCTGAAACGTTCTATAATAACATGCATGGTTTTAGACCTCTTCCCTTTTCTAAAGAAATTTTATAGATTTATAGTATACGGTAACATACATTGTTTGAAGTAGCTTGTATTTGTGTGTGTTTTTCCTCGTACTTCTGATTGGGTTTAAGGATGAAATAGGATCTATTAAATGTTTGTATAATTTCCCCTGTAGCAGGCTGTCATTTTTGTCAGTCATGAAGGTGAACAATCAGCCCGTTGCTGAGAGAGAAAGGAAGAAACTTCATCTCCGCTCATAGTTTCCTCCTGCTCTTCCTAAGTCTTGGATGCCACCAGGGGCCAGTTGTTGTCCAAGCCTCAGGGATCCACAGGGACCTTAAAATTTAACCTTAGGTCATTCGTTTCTGTATTTCCTCCAATTAAGCTCCCTAATAAGGGAAGGGAAGTAAGATAAATTAATATGTGAAGCCAAGAACTATTATTAGACAATGGTTTATTAAAATAGAGAAAGGGAATTTAGGTTTCCATTGTATTTATGAAAATTTTATGCAATTTTATTTATGGAAAAGAGTCATTGTTTGATTTGAAATTGAAGGTGGATGCTTCCTGTTTTTTATTAGAAGAAAATTTAGTAAACTTTCAGTGAATAATTAAGTGTTCATTTACTTAACTCTTATGGTCTGTTTTTAGATGATCTAGTACTATGTGCATGGCCAACTACTCCGTGATTTTACATGTAGTTATACATTTGATTAGGATGAAGGGAAATGGTTAGGCTAGTACAGCTTCTTCCTTCTGAGAAGAGAAGTTCAATGTTGGGTTTCCACATTCACTGATTCAACCAACCGTGGATTAAAAGTATTCAGAAAAAATTGTGTCTATTCTGAGCATGTACAGATACATTTTTCTTGTCATTTACTCCCTAAATAGCAACATAGAGTTGATTTAAGGTACATGAGACGATGGTGTAGGTTATATGCTAATACTGTGCCATTTTATAGAAGGGGCTTGAGTATCCATGAACCTTGGTATCTTTGGGCAGGGAGAGTGTCAGAACTAATTCCCTGGGGACATCAATGAGACGCTGCATATGGGGCCACTCTCTCCAAATCTGTTGATGAAGTTCATAGCCCAGAGAGCATGCTACCTCTCTCAGTACTGAGCTTTTACCCAGCTTTTCCTTCTGTGCAACCTCACATCTGTCTTCTCTGGCGAGTTTCTTTTTTTTATTGAGACCGGGTCTCACTATATAGTTCAGGCTAATCTTGAATTCACTGTGTAGCCCAGGCTGGCCTTGAACTCACAGTGATCCTCCTGCTTCAGCTTCCTGAGTGCTAGGATTATAGGTGCACCACCACACCCTGCTCTGGCTAATTCTTTACTATAGGAGTATCTTAGTTACTTTCCTCATTGCTGAGACAAAATGCCCAACACATAAAGTTAAAGGAGGAAAAATTTATTTTGGTTCACAGTTTATGATATTTCAATCCATAGCTGGCTAGCTCTAACACAGGGTGGCATGGTAGAGGGGCATTGAAGAGGAGAAACAGTTCATGGTGGCAGAAGGCATGAAGGCAGCAAAGTAGTGTAATGAGGAAGCAGCAGGAGCAGCAGTTTGCCTCTCCCTTTTGTCCCTCCCAGGCTACCCACCCTTTGGGTGATGCCACCCACACCCAGAGTGGGCCTTCCCATTATCCACACCCAGAACTATGCCAAAGCAATCAGTGGACTAATTTAGTAATCACACACTCCTAATCCTAGTATCACACACTTATTCACAGAATCACACACCCTAGATCCAGCACTTCTGAAAAGCCCCACTTATGACTGGATGAGGCTTTGAGGGGCAGTAAACAGGGTGTCTGGTTGGACATCTCTGATGGAAGGCTTATCTGGTCCTTCAGTAGTGACTTGGGCTGTGTGTTCTTAAGGTGTCTTACTCTTGCCTTGGCCCTACCTATCATAGCACATATTCCTCACACTATGTTCTGTGGGATTCCACTTCAGTGCTGTTCTTCACAAAAATTCACGATCAGAAAGTTCTAGGACAGGAATGGAGTTGGTTCCTTGTGTTGTGCATATACTTCATGCCACTGAATTTTACACTTAAAATGCTTTTTATTATGTATATTTTATAGTAATAAACCATCAAAGTCTGGGAAACATTTTTATTATATCCACTTTTTGGAAATTTTACTGTGCATGTTAGTAGATTAAAGAATTTGAGAAGTCTTAAGCCTGTTTAATTTTGCTAGACTCGGTGTTCTCAAAGCAAGTCATAGATTTTTTAAATGCACAATTACCTATTAATGTCCAGTGAATTAATATTCTCCAGTCTGTTAGTTGTAACTGCTTTATTGTACCTCTCCTATACTAAATGGCATGCAGGAGCACACCTGTAGTCCTGGACTAGAGGTCAGAAGAAGCTTTCAATTAAATATGTGTTGAATGAAATACTTCAGCCAATGTAACAGTGTGTGCAGTGCAGCTGGAAGGTATGAAAAGTGTATCGAGACTTAAGAGATCAAGGTTTAACTCCTACCATTTATACATTTACCTGTGTGACCTTACGTGAGCTACTTGAATACAAAGTTTTGATTTCTTCATTGATTAAGTAGAGTTATGAAGATGAATGGAGTTCTTATATTTTGAGTATGTGACTTAGAAGCACCAGGTGAGTGGAAGCCTCTTTCTCTTCACATAGAACGTTAAATTATCATACTGAGGAAGTGAGTTAGTTGGGTGTTTTGGATGAGATGGCTTCCAGCTGTGGGATCAAGGAAGGTTATGCAGTCATGTAAGTTAAAGGATGGAAAGAATGTGGACATGAGGTGATATTAAAGAATATTGAAGAGTGAGAACAAGGTGAATAGACATAGAGATGTGAGAGAGTAGAGTGCATGCACTTTTAGGAAAACAGTGTGTTCCTGTCCATGTTCTATCCTTTTCATATACTCTTTCCCCCTAACTTTTGAGGAGAAAATTAATGATTTTTATTAATTTATGTCTATAGAGATTAGACTATTTTGTCTTATTTTCCTTTTACTGTCCTATTGTCTTCTCCTCCAGTTCCTAAAAATGAGTACACCTTACTTTCCCACATTCAGTTTTAGCATTTGATGTGCCACATCTTTTGTCCAGAATATTCTGGCTTGATGAACAGCTGAACCAATAGGCTATATGCTTCTTTAGACAAGAATTATATTCAAGTTCTGTTGCCTCAGGGCTCAGCATCAGGGCCAACATAGAGTAGGTATGGAGTGAATGTTTGCCAGATGAATGAACGAATAAGCACATACCTGTTCCTTACCTAAGACTGAAGCTCATGATTTTTAATGAGTATGTGTCAAATGGCAAGTCCTCTCCTTCTGTCTGATATAATGTGATCATGATATACCAAACAGTAGGTAGCAATTATCTATTGATGTTAGAAAGTTCTGAGAAAGACAAGTATAGAAATAAGACACAGTAGTTATCTTTGGACCTGGATGAAGTATGGTCTATGGGGAGAAGATCTAGGGGAGGTGTGCTTAAGTCAGTAGGACAGTTCTGTTAAACGCATGTCCATACAGCTCCTAATCTTACATTGATAAAAATATTCTTATGTCTTCATGGCACTTGTGATTTAGCTCATTATGTACTTATTTAAATGTGTACTTAACAGTGGGCTGTGAATCAGAAGGATACAAAGAGCTTATGGTGAACTGAAGCTAAATAAAACCTAGATATTTGAACTATCTTTTAAGAGTCACATCAATCACCACCCCCAAGAAATCATCCCCAATGAAAACACTCCTATGAAATTATTAATGTGCAGTTGCAAACTTAGTTTTATGTCACCTTATATTATTAATTCATTGCTGTCTTTCTTGGCTTTAGTCTTGTTTGCCCTTGAGCTTGAAGATTTGAGGTCAGGGACCATGCCTTGCTGGTGGAACGACCAATGAATGCTTGATGCTTTGAGAATAGCGTTAGGTAATTCCTGAAGTATCTAACAATCTATACTTGATAAACACATCCTCCATAAACAGATTTTTGTATTAATTTTCTTAACATTTAAGGATACCATGTACCTTATAAAGCAGTTCAATCTATAAAATAAATTTTTATGTATTATTATTATTAATTTCATTAGGATTGGGAGCATGTACATTAATGATATGTTTTGGAAACAAAAGATTGTCAGCTTTTAGACTAAACATATTCCATTTTTCTATGGTGGCAGTTTGATTCAGCAATGTTATTACAGTCTTTAGTTGTATTTTTTCCTTCTTCAATATTGCTTTTAAATTCTTAACATCTACTAGTCCATAATATCAAGAAGGATGCTCTGTTTTTAAAAGCTGAGTATATAGATTTTACCATCTCAAAAGACAAGTTTCCTGCCTCCCTCTCTCATCTTTTTCTCCTTCCCTTCCTCTCTTTGTTCTTTTTTCCAATTTATAAGTCCTTGTTTTGACTTGGAACTAATATTTTTTTCTTTTTTAAATGCCTGAATTGTATATTTATCTTGCTATAAATAGAGTGTCCATTTTACTTATATCTACTGACAGCCTCTTGTTGGTCTTTATAGTTCTTCTTTGGGAGGGTGAGATTGTATGGGCCTGAGATGATTGGTTTAAGTTAAACTTGGGTTTACTCCCCTAACCAGCCAGTAGATGGTTACTAAAAAAAAAATCAAGAGAACCAGGAAACCAAAAATTCATTCTAAAAATTGTTGAAATTGTAACTGTTCTAAATCAATCCAATTTATGTTTTATTAGTATTTGTACCTGTAAAAACATATATTTCACAAAAGGCATATTCACATTTCTTGGTGTTAGAAGTGTCATGCGAGTTTGTCTAGGGAGCTCTATCTCTCACTGCTGTTCTCTTTACAGTGCATTTAAGAAATCATGAAATTCATACTTGCTTAAGATAAAACTAGATGATACATTAACTGGCATGCTAATTTAGGAGATTTTGATATGTATAGGTTAGGAATCATTTGTTGAAACCAAACTAAACACAAAAATATTGTGGATAAAAAGAGCCATGTAAGCATTTTGAACATCACATGCAAACAGATGGAGTTGTGACTATAATGTGTATTTGATTATGACTTTTTCTAACAAACAAGATAAATTGGTAGCACTTTTTTTCTAATGATAATCCCAAAGGTTTCTATTACTTTTAACATTTTCAGTTCTTTGTCATGGTGTAAGAAACGTCCTATCTTCACCATGAATTAGCCAAATTTTTGAGAAAGAAACTGTGCATAGAGAGTTGATAATAAATTTAAATGCAACTAAAGGAAGTATTTTATAGTTGTGTCAACTAGGAGTTTTTTCAATTTACTGATAAATGAAATAGTATTTAATTAAAATTACTATGAATTCTACTTGAATTTAATTTGAAGAAAGGATACAGTGTATGAAATCTTACATGTAACTATTTACAGATTGAAAATCTACAAATGGATCTTTTCTTTGCAATCAGAAGTCCACTTACAACATTAGACATTTTTCCATATGTTCATCCTTTCCCTAAGTCATGCATACATGCAAATATACTTGTTGATGAGATTCTTTTTCTGATGTGACCAAATACGCTATATGCTGGTGAATAAGTGATGGAAAAGATCTGACAGTGATCATAGACAGGCTCATGTTTGGGTAGAAACGTAAAAACTAGTAAAACAGCTGAATCCATTTCAAATCAAAGTCTGTTAGCTCCAAACCTCACCTCCTTTCCACTGTAAGAAAAGATCACATCTTTATTTATAGAACACATTATCAGAGAATCTGTGATGTTCTAGGGGTTGTTTTAATTTTTTATTTGTACTGTCCTGTATGGCAGCCTCTAGTACAAGTGAGTATTCAGACTTTAAATGCATTACAAGCAGCTCCTTGATGGCAGTTGCCATACTTCCAGGGCTTAGCAATAGCTCCATGTGGCCAGCCCCCCACTCCCTCCCCTCCGCTTAACAGCGTTGGAACATCCCACCAGCTCCAGGGGCTGGAGTCACAGCATGGAGGAGACAAAGATTTTTGCCTTAATGGAGCTTATTCCTAATGAAAGAAGACAAATATTTTCAGAACATTGGATGAGCATGAGTGCTAAGGAGCAGAACTATAAAGAGGGTGATCAGAAGATTTTTACCATGAGCACTACTGGAGTCTTGGGGGATGAAAGTCTGGGGATGTGGGATATGAGTTGGAAGTTCTGGGCCCCATTTGGAAATGGATGTAAATCCAAGGAATTGTTGTTAAATTTTGGAAGGCAATGGTGATAGTATTGTGGTTCCTTGTCTTTTAAGCACAACAGGGGAGTCCTTATCTTTTAGGGGTACATAACTAAAGGTATTTACAGATTAAGAGCTATGTCTTGGGTTTGTTCAAAAAAGCCTTGGGGAAGAACAGGTGGAGCAATAAAGGAAACAGGTCTGGCTATGGGCTGATAAAGTTAGGTGGTGGGTACTTAGGAGTGGGTTCCACCTTTGTCTATATATATTTGAAAATTTCCATTCAAATATATTAGAAGCTGAGTAAAATTGGTCCTGATGGCCTCAGACAGTGGCAGTGAGGCCATGAGATTGGTCGGAGGATGTGGCATCTCTTTCCAAGGACTTACAGGGTTTTCAGGCCTTGTCTCAAAAGCTGACTCCTTTCTGATATCCTAATGCCAGTCATTTGATAGGGACCACCTGGAATATTCTTTCAGACAACATGCTTTCTTTGGAAAAATCAGGTAGAGATGTCTGCATGGAGGGAGAACTGGGCATTGTCCCAAGCCATTTGCCATCTCTGAAGCATGCCATTTTCTTCCAGTGATAGCTGAAGGATCATAGGGCTTCCAAAGGTGGAACAGGGGGAGGAATACTCTCCACTTGTCCCTCAGTGGTCTGTTGTACTTCTTAGTGCAGCGGTGACACCACGGGCATTGTCTGGGTGATTGAAGGCGATTGGGATAGTCTTTGAATCCACTGTGCTATAGAAGGTCAAGTATGCTGTGGTTAATTGGTGTTATGTAGCTTCCTCTTGGAAACAGGTTAACTAGCTTACTCTTTGTGTGGATCATTTATGCATCAGGCATTTGCAACTTTGCATGGTATGTTAATATAGAATAATCAAGCCACCACATACAGCATTGTTTATCCAGTGATCTTTATTGGCCTCTGTGTCAGTAAGTCCTTCCTCCCCCATGACTAACCACAGCTTCAATCCTCTAGGAGGTAAAAAATAATAGATGCTGGGCATGGTGGCACACACCTGCGCTAGCACTCTGAGGGACTGAGGTAAGGTAGGAGGTTTGCAAATTTAAACCCAGCTTAGGAAATGTAGCTACTTAGTGAGACTTCCACGGGAGGGGTGCAGAGAACAAGAACAAACAGGATATACCTTAGTGTGAAGGCCCTGGGTTCATTCTTTAGCACTGAAAAACAAAGCAAGGTGAAACAGAGAAAGCTAAGGACATGATAACCAAAATCTACTTTCAATTTAATAGAGCAGTTGTGATTTAGATCTGGAATATCCCCTGGAGGTTCAGGTTCCAAGGATTGGTCCTCAGCTTGATGTTAGGGGGAAGTGGTGGCTCTTTGAACAGATGGGACCTAGGGGAAGTTAGGTCATTGGTGGGGGACCTCACAAGCGCTTGTGGGATGTGGTCTCTTCCTTCTGTTTTGCTTCCGGCTGCCATGAAGTGAGTGGGTTCTTCTGCTCTGCAGTCTTACCACGTACTGCCTCACCACGCACCCAAGCAGTAGGGCATCCAGTCCACCTTTTGGAACAGAGGCTGCACACTGTTGAGTTCTTCACAAGAGACTGTATATCCTCTGGCCCATGGAGATTGGACTGAAACCTCTAAAACTGTGAGTCAGAATAAACCTTTCTCTTTAATTTTATTTTTTAGATATTTTGCTACAGTGGCACAAAGCTGACTGATACAAGACATAACTTGAACGTAAAAAGGCACATTTAATTACTGAATGGAGACAGTGAGTTTGAGCAGGAGTGAACATGCCATCATCTTCTAGTTTGAATGCTGAATTGAATGTACAACCACCCCCCTCAAAGCTTTTCTTTTGCTGATTTTGGGAATCCACAGTGAGCTCTGAACCACCTGTAACCCCATTCCTACATGGAGTGGTAGCTAGTGGCTCCACCTTTCGTATCCCTACAGGGAATATACCATTCTCTATTCCCATCCATAGCATTTCATCCCAAGTCAAGGTGTTTCAGAAACCTACAGGGGTTATGTGATCCACTCCAGTTGTGTTAATCATTGTTTCTGTTGCTGGGGCACCATGCCCAACTCCTACTGTTAGGAGGAGAGTTTTAATTTGCTTCATGATTCAGCACATTCAATTCATGGTTAGCTAACTGTAAAGCAGAAACATGGCAGAAGGGTGTGGCTGAGCAGAGTTGCTCAGTTCCCGGCAGCTGAGATTTGGAGCAGGGGAAAGCATTAGAGAAGAACTAGCTAGGGACGAGATAGAGTAGTACTCAAGGGCACTCCTCCACAATCCACCAGACTCACCCAGGAACTCGCTTTACTAATCCACTAGGCATTTCTTAATCCAGTGAAGTTGACAAATCAGAATGAGTGGTCACATAAGGCCTGTGGGTTTGCCTCAAAATCACTGATAGAGACAATCATTGGTTTATCTGGTTGTGTTTTTATTATTTCAATGCTGACTTTTTTTAAGGCTATAGTAACACCCTGCCAGGTGTGGTGGTATAGGCCTGTAACCCTAGTACTCAGGGGACTGGGGCAGGAGGATCCGTGTGAGTTTAAGGCCAGCCTGGACTACACAGTAAGACCCTGTCTCAACCAAACCAAACTAAACCAAAACCTAACATGAAGGAAGTAATACCCGTGGAGATGATTTCCTTCCCCTCTTTATATAGTGCTGCTTAACTCGAAACATTGTTTTTTTTAAAGAGTATATGTTAGTGGTGGTTGGAGAATGGATCTTTCCTTTTGCAAACTAGAGACAAAAGAGGGAGTTGAAAGACGCCCTACCTTTTGGTGGTTCTCTAGTATATTAGTTTCACCATCAAGACTTTAGGCTGGATTGGTGGTTGAGAGGTTAAGATTCAGAGGTGACACATAACTTTTGGAACTTGGCCCTGCATGCACAATGAGACACAAAGGAGGCAGCAGAGATGGATGGGCTGTCTCTGATTGTCAGCCTAGATAAGAAATGTTGGTGTCCCAGAACAGGCGACACTACTGCCTCAAAGCTGGAGAACATAGAAGGAGCGGTAGTAATACCAGAATGCTTCCTGGGTGACTGATGCTGAGTTGGCCCACCACTGCTGACTGGACTCTTGCAGCTGCCCAGCTGCAGGCTTGATGAGCCTCAGCATGGAATTGATCATCACATAGTGTGCCCATCTAGGTCTCTTGGCAACCAGAGATGCATTCTGGAGTGGGCTGAGAGGGACGTGTGGTGCTGGGGTAGAGGTAAGCACCCCCCAAAGGAGAAGACAACTCCCAGATGATAGTAGTGCTGTGTGAGGGGCCCAGCAGGAGGCTGGGGCAGCCAGTGACTATGACTGGATTAAAGGGCTGGCTGCAGCCGGAGGACAGTTAATGAACCTAGAACCACAGACCGTCTACCATTTTGATAGATCTAGACTTCTTTTGGTTATGTTTATAAAGACAGTCCTGTTCCTGCCAAAGTACTTGGGAAATGATTTTGCATATCTTTGTCTTCAGTTTTATTTCTGTTTCTTTTCATGCATAACTTTGAAAACACAGTCTTCCTCCCATCCCCTGCCCATCCCCCCAAACAGAATAGGGATGTGTTTAGTTCCTGCCTGTACCATGTGTGCATGTTAGATATTTAAAATCATGAAATAATCTGCCCCTGGGAAGAATGAATTTCACAGAATTCTATAAGCGTCAGTGGCTTCAGATTTTTTATGTTACTTATTTGCTTTATTTTTATTTCTGGGATGGGTATTCAGATGGTGCAGGCAGATCAGGGAGGGCAAGTGGCAGAAGTTTAGGGGATGAATGAGAACCAGAAACATTTTAGATGGGAAGCTTATTTTCAGGGAGTCTTAAGTCTTACTAACAGATTTATGAAAAAATTCCATATTCAAATGGGTCAAAATCACTTTTCTTTTGACTTATTTCACTTGGACTTTGTACAGACAAATTTTTAAATTTTTGATTCTATAGATGATCCCTGCTTCTCTTCAGAGTACAGGAAATGAGGAAATGCCTACCCTCAGTTATACAATGTTGTATAATATATTTTAGATAATGTTGTTATATTTATTATTGAACCTTTGGAGTGAAAGCTGTGTGTGTATCCTCTGTTAGGTTCCCCTGTGTGTGTGTGTGTTTGTATGTAGGGGGCTGGTCCCATTAGGCCAAATGGAGCAGGGAATTTACCTACTTACATTGGACCTAGCATCATCTGACTTAGAACACATGGTTATCTTTACAGCTTCTATCTACTTCTCTGATATTATTTGTTAGCAGTCTTTTGAAAATAATACTGGATATATATGTATATAGAAGGATAGCTGGAATAACTGTACTGCTGACGTCTAACGGTTTATTGAAAGGAACAGTTAATGCTTATTTTTTTTGACCAATTTTGCATGCTTATATCTGGTAATCTGACTAACTAATTTGAAGACAACAATATGCAATGTTGGTGAATTCCAACCATTTTGTCTAGTGAAACTCTGTATCATTTCTAATGTTTTGTCTTTATTTTTTGTTCTCTTTAATGGTTTGATCTATCTTGCATTCTTACATCTGGTAATCTGAGCAACTTCGTTGAGGATAACAGTATATAATATAGCAACCACTGTTAATTCCTATCATTTTATTCTGCAATCCTGTATCATTTTTATTGTGTTTGCTTTGTTTTGTTTTTGTCCATGTCACTGGTATTTTCCTGTTGTTCTTTTTAAATTCTCTTTAAAATAAAAATTAAAAAATAATATTGGATATCAGCAGCAATGAAACAGATACTTTCTGCATAAATGTGCTCATAGGCAGAGAGATGAACCAATTAAATATTCCATGTGCTGATGCGTATGAAACATGTTTTGTGATTTGCTACTACTTACAATGAAATTTAAACACAATTTTCTTAGGGTGGGAGCCTATATTTTTAAATTATTAGGAATGTTTCCTTAATGTGAAGTTATAGTAAGTGGACTTAGCCATATGGCTAATGCAGAAACATAACAGAGGTAACCACTGAAAAGCAGGTAAAATCTAACATGTATTTTATTCACGAGACATGTTACATCAGTTAGTCGTTTAATGAGTATTTAAGAAAGCAAAACAGTTCTCTGGAGCTCCTGAATTCCATGTTGGCAATTGGGCGGAATAGAGCATTTGCAATTCTAGTTACAAATTGTACTGCAGTGCAGAAGGCTTTGTGGAGCTTACAGCATTTGCTGCCTCATATGTCAGTTTAGAGATGAGACAATAAAAAAACATCAGAGTGTACTTGTTAGGTTCTAGGCTTTCAGGTTCAGTCTCTATACAGAAAGATGTAACATGAAAATCAGTAGTCACCAGAGTGTGCTTGGCATTAAATTACCTGAGATGAAGTTAAATGCTTTTGTTTAGGTTTGAGCAAAAATATGCTGAAAAATAATGAAGCAATAAATCAACTAACAAACAAAACCGACCTCTTCACTGCAAACTGGCTCTTAATGCTTAGTATTCTCAGACTGTCCAAAAAAAAAGCTGCCACCAAAGCTTTTTAATTTGATTTTGAAAGCTGGGCTTTGTTGAATATTTGATGAAACTGACTGCAGATATCTGCAGTGGCGTTCTTGGTGAGTCCCTGCTGGCAGCTTCAGGAATCTGCCCTTTTGGAGATTTCCAGGGGTTGATTCTCTTCTGGGGAGCAGGGAAGAGAAGCCTGATTATTCCAATCAGATGGGCAGGCCCCGGAGTGATAGGTGAACATTAAGAATTTCCCACCTTCCAATAAAAATCCCAACAGTCCTCACGTCAAACAGTAGTAGCCAGGCTTTCCGTAGAGGGACAGGAACTGCCCAGCAGATTGTCTCCAGGGAGGGCCGTTTTGCTGAATAATATCTCCGGGATGATGGTGAGGATCTCCTTTTATTTGCAATAACTTTGCGACTTGGTGAATGTGGTAGCCTGATCATTCTTGCCTGTAGGGCAGAGAGGTAAGCAATGCAGCTGTCCAATAGTCATGGTCTCTGAATGCAGCAATCAGTGTGAATCTGTGATGGCAATTTAGAGAATGAAGTTTAAAGAATTTTGCATGTAAGAAACCCTCAGCTAAAAGGTGTAGCTTCTTGGAAGAAGCTTTCTGTTTCTGCAAACAAAACCTCAAACAATAACAACTTCTTTTCCTGGATGCTCACTCAGCCAACTGAAAACTGATTTGCTGGGATACTGATCTCCAGAGAGTAAGAATCTAAGGGATGAGGGGAGGCTGGAGGCTGTGACTGACACAGCGTATCTTGGAGGCCTGTGATATCACACAGTTCACCTGTAAGTGCTCTCCATGGATCCTGCAGGGTAGTGATGCCTGGCTGGCTGCAGGGCAGAGGCTGTCACTAGTCTCAGCCTGTGCTGGTGATGTCCTTTTGGGAATCCTGGGTGGTAGTCCTTAAATGTCATTGGGAATGAAGCTCTAAGAACTGGTTTGATGGGAGTGGGTGGGGGGAGGAAGAGACAGAGAAAGAGAGGGAAGGACGGAGGGTGGGAGGGTGAGAGAGACGTAAGGAGCTTTACATTAGAATTTTTGATACTGTATTTTTTCCCTATGGATCACTTATTTGGTAGTTTTTAACTTGGATAGGTGTTGGCTTCTCATAACTCTGCACATTAAAAATAGAGTCTGTTATTTATTAAGACTGATTATCAAGCTGATAGGATTCCCTGGTCTTTGATAAGAATGTCCCTGCTTCCTGAGGATGGAGGTGAATAGACATCTGTCCCATGACATATAGATTATAGTTTTGGTGGCAGAGAGCTTTTGAGGGGTCCAGTAGCCGGGCATTGTTTATTTCTATTTCAGGGTTTGTGTGCCAGCACGAGCAGCAGAGCTTTTGTCTGCTCTCAGAGGTTCAGCGCGCCACACTGGCTGGGGAGTTGATGGTCAAAGCAGTTTTGCCTTTTGATACTTTAGGCTGTTTACTCAAAAGTACTAGGGGTATTTCAGCCCTTGCTCTCTATGGGATACTTGCTGTGTGTGTTTTTAAAAAAACTTAGTTCACCTAAAAAGCAAAGTGAGTTAAATGTCTCAATTAAGACATTGTATTCTGTGACTCCCCCCTCCCATTTGGGGTCTCCTATAAACAGAACAGGAAACTTTAAAAACTTTCCGTGTGTCACGGTGATTTCTCTCTTTTGGTTGTGATAGAATGAGATGTTTGTGATTGCATAAATTACTAAGTTGTTATTAAGTTTTAGTGTGAACATGTATTTATCATTTTCTAATGTCATGTAGCCAGATTCTAATTTATTTCCCTTCCAGACACCAAAAGATTCTTTTGTTTTGGTCTTGGCCGGTGATACAGATGGGCTGCTGCATATCATTGGCTTTTAATTCAGTGAAGTATACTTTCAGTTTTTTTGCCCAGCTTTAAAAAATAAGTGTTACTGAGATTTTACTTTCATATTTTAAAAGCATAATATACTTGAAGTATTTTTAACAAAAAAAATGGTGAACTAAGCAGATCCTCTTGGAATATAGAAATAGAGGTACAATTTGTACCTAAATAGGGTCTTATATATGTATAATTCATGTACTGTATAGAAGTATATGCATGGTATCTACTTGGCAAAGATTCTGAGAATGTGTACCACTTAAACTCTTGCCTTTTATGAATTGCTACATACCATACTTACACTTTAACTTCTCAAAATGAGCTGAATAATATAGACTTAATTAGTTGACTTGTAGTTTGGACACCTTTTTCCTCTTTTATTCATTCCCTGAGTATTGTGTGAATTCATTATATGGTGTTAGGGATTTAATGGTGAATGAAAGAGACAAATGCCCTTCTCTCTGGAAGTTTCTCTTGGAAGATGCAGGGACTGAGAGTAAAATAAGCAGACAAGATGATTGCAGCAGGGTATCGTTTTGAAGTGAAAACTCCTCACATAATGGGAGAGAGAGCAACATGGAATTTGAGGTTAAGAAGGAGGTGTTTAGGTAGGTTGATCTGATCTTTCGTTCCTTGTGGATGGCCCATTTGAGTTGCATCATGAGTGCTGAGAGGGAGCCAGCCCTGGAACAATCTGGCTAAAGAGCATTTAGAGCCAAGAAGCAGCAGCTACTTAGCTTTTGGGGAGGACTTGGGGCATGTGAAGACGTGCTGGGGCCCTGAGTGAAAACTTGACCCTCACCATGCTCAGCTCAGTCTCAGCCAGGCAGGCTCAGCCATGCTGACAGAAGACCTGTGAACTAGTTATAAAATGCAGTGTGACGAACAGAAGCAACCTTGCAATTTATGAGAGTATATATCTCATCTTACCTTCATAACAAGTTTTTAAATTTTTTATATAATACTTGTTAAGTGCTTTGTGAGGACACAGGAAGGAAATTTGGAAACAAAGAAGGTTGTTATGCTATAGATGTAGAAAATCTTTCAAAAAAGCATTGAGAAGGTGCCTGTGATTTAGGGTCAGTGGCTGTGCTGTGGAGCCGGAGGAGGATACAGCTGATGCCAACCACAGAGCCTGCCTGAGCTCAGAAGTGGTTCTGGAAAACAGAACACATGTGGGTATCGGCTCATGGGGAGATGTAGGAGTGGGTGTAGGTGTGTGCACGACGCCAGTGATTTTCCATCTGTGTTCTAAGCGGTTCTTCTTGTTGAGGCTCCAGAAGGGATATTGATTATGGTAAAGAGGAGAGAGAGGCCAGATGGATGGGCTTTTTTTGAACGTCAATCCTCCCATTAAAAAGAGGAACTCACTGAGTCTGTCCCTTTCACGAGCACCTTCTGAACTGATGTCAGCACTTGGCCCAGGAAGCTCATGATTTAAACTGACTCCCTTCCATATACTCACTTTTACTGTGTAGACACCCTCCTAGCTCAGTGTCACAGGTAACCTGCCCAGTCAGATTTTGCTTGTTAGCCACTTGCACTATCAAAATATTATCACATATTACCTCAGGACAGAGAAGACTCTGCAAGATTTCTTTGGAGCTTATTATTCAGATCTTGATTTCATCGTAGTCTCTGATTATGCAGTGCAGTGGTTCACAAAAAGTCTGCAATAGATTCATCTGTGCTTGCCTCATTGCTTCAGATTTCTGTATCACACAGTGATTAATTTGTGCTCTGTCTTCTTAAGAAGGTTGAAGATTATGAAGCTCTGTGCAGACATAGGTGTTCTTTTACTGGAATATCAATGCTTTTATAAGTGAGTTTCTCTGCTTGGTTCCTAAGAGGTTGAAAACATTTATTATTCTTGTCAACTCTGTGTTTCCTGGACGCTGACCCTGTTTGCCTTAACAGCAGTGTCTGCTAAGTAGCAAGTCTGCTGGCTTTCCCCTTAAAGGTACACAAGCCTGTGAGAAGACAAGATCATATTAATTCAAGAGCTGCCTTAAATGGTCTCCCTTCTCACCAGGATTCTTTGGGTATAATTAAATTATAATTTCATTCTATTTACTAGGGAGGCCTTTTTCTCTTTAGTCAAGCTCTTAATATATGATCATAAAGAATAGATTTAATCCGTAGGATCTTCAACTAGATTGTGATTTCTGGATGCTCTTGGGTAGGGAAAGCTCGTACTTTTCAGGCCTGGTTCTAGGGAGACAACTTCCTACCCTGAACTTAATTTTTATTAAGTGAACAATGTGCAAAATGACTACTACCTGTGAGAACCATATTTAAGAGGTTCATGAGATCATAGAAAATTTAAATCATCTTGTTCACAGACCACTTTACCGCAGAAACAAGTGAGCTGATAATTTAAAACCTGTTATCTTTCATCTTAAATACCTGTTTTGATTTCATTCTTTAAGGAAGAAAGCCAGTTCTCCAGTGAGTAGAACGGAACTACAAAGGTGACAAATAGGACACTTTTCTCAGGAGGGGTCAAAAGAGTTGCAAAAACAAAGAAAATGTTTTCTGAAATTTACAGAATTTTCTTTTGTCCTAGAAGGCTTCTGGGGGTAACCAGCATTTTCTTGACCTATTTTCTTTATATACTCATTGTGTTTACAGTGGTGGAGCCATAGGAACTGCTGGTGTTGTTTAGTTATGAACATGACTATGCCCCCCACCCCAAGATTCTTGAGGTTCTGGTTGGTGGAAGAGTCAAGATTTGGAACCAGACTCTTCTGATTCTGGGACAGTCATTTATATTATACCACCATATATATACAGACAAGAGATAGATTTATGTCTGGGTGATGGTCCTCAGCTGTGCTCAAATGCCAGAACCTGCATTCAGAAGGACAAAAAGAAGCCACTAGTGTGAGTGCTGGCTGATTGTCACACGTCAGGGTGATCAGAGAGCTCATTCAGTCCTCAGGATAACTCTGCTAAGTTATCTACTATCACTGCTATGATGAGGACGACTGTGATAACTACTACTAGTAGGGCATTATGGACCTGAATTTTGGATGAGAAAAAAGGCTGAGAGTTTAATCTAGAACCAGGTGACTTGATATACTAAAAAAATACAATGAATGTTTAAAAATTATGACAGTATAAAACACATCAACCATTAATCCTCCTCAAAATATTCCCTCTCAATTTGAATACACTTATCCCATCTGTTATACATTGTGTCAACTTGAGCAGTCTAGAAGCCTGGCTACTCAGATATTCTTCGCTTCCTGATGCCCGTAGAAATGCATGGGACTCAATGAACGCTGGACAAGTCTGTGCTTGAAAGCAGGCAGAACTTCAACAACTTAGTGTTGTGTACAGTTAAAGGAGTGTTTCAAAATGGTACACTTGGGAGTTCTGGATCTTTAAAGTACTGATGTGTACAATGTTGCTTTTTACAGTATATATAGTGAATGGCAGTTTGCATATGATGGCAAGAGTATAGGCGTGTGGTACAAATGCAGCCTGGAGCTGCATTCCAGTTTCCCCAAGACAAACTCCTTGGGAGAAGTGAACATCACTTTCCAGAATGGTTCTGCTGTATTTCCAGAAGCCTGGCAACTCACCTAACCTTTGCTTCCTAAGGACCACCTCTGCCCCCAGGGTGGGTAGGCTGCATACAATATAAGGTAGGAAAAGAGGCTTGCTTGCTGCTCCTCCATTTTGCTCTTGCTACTTTTGCTGTTTTTGATGGCCATGAACTGTTACCCTCTGCCATGTGCCACTGCCTTGGAGCCAGATGATTATAGATTGAAACTTCCACAAACTGTAAACTAAATAAACCTTTCCTTCCTTAATTCTGGATGTCAGGTGTTTTGTCCCAGCAGTGAGAGAAAAGTAAGTAAGACTCCATCATTGTTGCCACTTTCGACAGCAGTTCTGGAAGTCCTCTTCTGTGAATGTTTGAGTTGCATTGTTGTGGCTACTTTGCTGTACTAAATCCATTCAAAATGTTTTTCTTTTGTAGTCATTTTGACTTTGGGGAAGAGCCACAAGTTGTACAGTGCCCATTCTGGTAAGGTGGATGAAGTACACCCTAAATTTTTAGTCATTTCCTCCTAAATTAGGTTCTTTTTGAACTGAACTTTGATTTCCAATTGGCCTGCTCTCTCTTGATATTTTTTTTTTTTTTTGTTTTTGTTTTTTTGTTTTTTTCTCCGGTACCGGGAACCGAACTCACGACCTTCCGCTTGCCAGGCAGGCGCTTTGCCGCTGAGCTAAATCCCCAGCCCCTCTCTCTTGATATTGACCATTTGCATTTGTTAATCTCCAACCTGCTGTACACACCCCTAGCCTCACTTTTCATCCTGTTGAGTCCGACTGATCAAATTTCTGGCTTGCCACATGGCCACTTCCTCCAGGGGCCTTTGCTGATCACACAGTAGTCTGAGTTACATGAAAATGAAAATGAAAATGAAAATACTTTGTTTACCTTTTAGACCCGATCTAAGATTTACCCACCTAACACTTCGTCTGATATCCTAACTGCTTTTTCAAGTAGCTGTCAGAGATTATAGTGACTGTGTTTTAATTTGTGATCAGTGTTTCGAAGTAATTTCAAGGTGGGGTTCTCGTGGACTTTTTTTAAATAGCTACTCCAACAATGACAAGGGATCAGGACTAAGTGGCATTTATAAAACATTTTGATCACTAGTGAAGCAAAAATGAGATAGGCTCCACATTTGTAAAATTAAGTCACTGATTTATGGAAATTTATCAACAAAGGCTAAATGTTACTGCATAATTGAGGCTTCCTGTTAACAATATTTTAAAATATTTTTCTCCATATTTTAAGTGTATTACCATGAGCCAACCTTTACAATTGCAAAGCTTTAGTTTTGGTAATAATGTATAACTTTCAAATGAATCATGCACTTAGGCAGAGCACTTGAATATGCAAATTTATAATCCTTATAATCTTAAGGTTCATATTTTTCTGTTTATCTTAAAAATGTTGTGTCTCATTTGCATTACACTTTATGGATATGTTATGTATTATCTGAACTCCACAAATTGCATTCAATTAGGTTAGTGTCCTGTTAGGTCATCTTAATATACTGTAGTTCTTGAATTCTTTTATGTATTTTTAAGAAATAATTTGTGTTTTTTATATTCCTTATGGTTTATCTGTAGCAGAAATGGTTGCTTTGGAATCTGCTGTTACAGATGTCAATCTTCTGGAAGAGTATTTCTAGGTTCTTTGCTGTTGGTCATCTTTTTTTCAGCTTTTAGAACTTTTTGTTATTACTTTAGACTCATACTCCTAACCCATAAATGATTTTTTCAGTGCATGTTTGTCTGCATGTACCTACATACTCACATACCCATATTGCTAGTGTATATGTGCACCTAGGAATATTTGACAATTGGTTGAGCTGTAATTGACTTGATTGAGATAATGGAACTGTTGATGTAAACTCTTTAGGTGTATACTGCACCATTCTTAATGCCGATACTATAGCTCATGTACAGTTTTTAGTGGCTTTTGATGCTAAAAATATCTGATTCCAAGCAGAGTACCCTGCTCTGACAGTTTCCACAGAACAGCATCTTTTGGGTTCCAGGTCTGTCTTTGCCTCATTCCTGGATTCCTCATTTACAGACAGAAATATCTACCCCAGTCTCTTTCCCATATGGACAGCTGTCATGGCATACACCATAGCATGTTGTCTATTTTTGTGCTCTGTAGTATCAGCATTAAGAGTATCAGACACATTGCAGAAGTGATGGGTTGAAAGTTAATTTAAAAGTGATAGTTCCTGCAAAGTCTGACAAATAGCAAATGTTATTCCATTTGGATTCCCACTATAGCATGTTCTCAGATAATTTTGTCCAACTATAATAGAAATGGTCCATACATTAAAATACATGACCATATATAAGTACATCTTATGAAAAATCACAAAATGTCCAAATGATAATTATTTACTGGATTCTGGCACTTAAATGCACCAAATATGCTTTGAAGTAAGTAAGCTCTTGGTTTTGACTCATTATTTCTATTGGCTTTCCTGAATTTGTGATAAAACTGTCAGTATTTTCTGCATCCTAGAAATGATGCACTGTACAAATCTTTTAACAGTGAAAATACTGACACTTTATCCAGTTCAGATGGCAACAAATCTTTCTTTTGAATTTTCTTGCTTTTGTCTGGGGACAGTGTTCTCTAAGTCTGTGTGAAAATGTAGGAGAAGATTCAAAACACAGTGTTTCAGGAAAACTCCATCTGGAACAGGTTAATATTGGGAACAGATACGTGTATCAGATGTTTCATTATGGAGGAGGAAATAGTTTCTTGATATTGTGATTGACAGTGCTTTTATAAACAGTAATTTGATCTTTGCTAAGTAAAAGGAATCTTTAGTATGTATTGTGTTGTGGTTCAAAATATTACCTCCACTCATAAAGTGTGGAGCTTGGCTTTTGTGACTTAAGAGTAGTTTGCTCCTCTTTTGCTGAAGAATCTTCATCTAGGTCCTTCTGAACTGGCCACTACACAATAAAGTCAGCTTTCTACTTTGGAAATACAATATAATATTATGATGTGGTCTAACATAGCAAAGTTGATCTTCACAATCTTTTCAAAATTATTTGACTTTAGATAGTTAAGCTAATGTTACAGGTGTGTGAATCTAGAAAGCTAGTAATACAGTGAGAGTATTTGTGGATACTCAATGTAAGAAGGGTTGTCAACTTTTAATGATACCAGGCACATTTTCCTCCTCAGAACTCATGCTTTCCAGTTGATAACCCCTATTCTGATTTTTTTCCTCATTTTCTTGCTTTTTAGCTTTTTTTTTTTGGTACTGGGAACATGACTGTGTGCTTGCCAGGCAGGCACTGTGCTGCTGAGCTATATCCTCGGCCCTGCTTTTTAACTTTGAAAAAAAGTATAAATACGTTACTTATTTATGCCTAAACTTTAAAATTATTTCACTTACTACAGATAGAGCCTGTTACAACTTGCTTTTTTCACATACCATGATGCTTCTAAGATTGATCCACGCTGATGTTTTTAGCTATAGATCAGTTATTTTCATCAAGCATGTAATACTACTTTTTTTTTTTTTTGGTCTTTTTGAGACAGGCTATGCAGTTCAGGCTGGCCTTGAGCTCACTTTGTAGTTTTGGCTGGTCTTGAACTCTTGATCATCCTGCTTCAGCCTCCTGAGTGCTGGGATTACAGGTGTGCACCACCATGCCTGGCCTGTAATATTACATTTTATTAATATATGGCAGTTTATTTATGTAAACTGCTGTTAATGATCATTAAATCATTTCTTTTGAAGGATTGCTGCTATGGACATGCTTGTATACATCTTCAGATGCACATGTGTGAATTTCTCCAGGACTTATGCATAAAAGGGAAATTTCTGAGTTGTAGGATTTGTGGTGATATTCACAGGATAGTACCAAGTTGTTTTCCCCGGTATAAATATGTGTTCCAGGGCAGCCAATATAGGCTATAAAACAATTACAGGTTATGATGTGTGCTTCTAGCATCATTGTATAAGAATTCTGGTTCTTCCACATTGCTGCCATACTTGATATCATGAGAGATTAATTTTTGACTGTATGATGAATGCAAAGCAAAGTCTCATGGTTTTAATGAGCATTTGTCTGATTTTTAATGAGCTCGACTATCTTCTCATTTGTCTTTTCAGTTGACATTTTTCTTACTTTCTTTAAATAATCTAGATGCTGAGTTTTTATCAGTGACCTAGATCAAAGACGTCTGTTTTCCTCCAATTTTTTGGCTGTCTTTCCCATTCTCTTTCTGTAGTTCTTGGGGGAACAGATCTTTTTATAATGGGATAATATAAGAATATAATATGGAAAGCAGGGGAGTTCATTATTTTTCTTTATAGTTAGAGCTTTTATGTATTTGGGTTAGGAAATCTCCAAGGTCATAGAATATATATTCTAAAATTTTTCTTTTAAAAATGTCAAAGTTTGGATTTCAACTTTTAAGTCCTTATTACAGGAAGAATATGTATTTATATATATGTATGCATGGATATCTAATATAGATACAGATATGGATCTTTAATATAAATAATATAACCTTTTTCAAAATATATATCAACTGCTATCTTGGCACTATTTATTGAATGTGCTGTCTTTGCCTTTTGGCATCTTTGCCATATGTATTTCTGAACTATTGATTCTGTTAAATTTGCCTGTTTCTGTGCCGAGGACATCTTGCCTGTGTTGTAATAGGTGTTCAGCTAGTAGGGTAATCCTTGCACTTTAAGAGTGCTCTGATTAGCAGACTTTATCTCTGCCCTGTAAATAGTGGTCAAGTAAAGAAGTAAGACTGGAGCATCTGTATATGTTGTTTCTATTCATCTTCAGAAGTAGTTCAAATAATAAGAGGCCTCTTAGAGCTCATTAGACAAAAATTCACTGAAACTACTCTCTGCTGATGAGGCGTATTACGTTGTGTTGAGCTCAGTCTTCTTCATTATGTTTTTTACAGGCAAGCCTGAAGATTTATCAAGAAGTTCAGAAGGCTGAATGAGATTTTACTTTTGATTTCCCCAGGAAATTGTTTATATTTGGGAGACTAGGAATACTTTCAGAAATCCTTGAGGTAGTCTTCCAAAAGAGGGAGAGAGGAGAAAAGGGAAAAAAAGAATTGGATTTTGTGAATATCAGCTACTCTACGTGCAGTATCTCAACTCCCCACCATGTCTGGGCTAGGATTCTTCTTTCCTAAAGCTGTCACCTGAGCTGGGTCACATACCCTGTCTGTCTTTGTGCAGAACACACTTTCTTCCCATCCATACTAGCTGCCCCTGAAAACTGGGTTGCCAGCGATACTGGCCATAGAGGGATGTATGGTACAGATAAGGGTAACACTGTAGAATGTAGACAGCTGTTGAACTGCTGAAGCCTGAATGTGTTTGCCAGGCTGTCAGAGCATCCTTGGCTCTAGCCGGCAATACCCGTGTTCTTTGCAGAGCTCTTCCTTGAGTTTACTTGTTTGACCAGGTAAAAGCAGAGAGGTTCCTCATGCTCTTGGTAAACCTGGAGGACAGAGGAAGGTGCCAATGTGGCCCTCACTTTCTGACCAAATTTTAGAACATGGGAGTGGTAAGGCTTTAACTCCTGGTGGGTGTTGCTGGGAAGCCCGGCTTATTGAGCCACATCCTTGTCATCCATTGAGGGGCACAGGTCAGTGTCGGTGTAGCTCAGGATCCCCATGGGGAAGACTGTGGGAGCTGGAGCCTGGGGTACCCGTCTGATAGTGTTGTGCTTTGCTCTCCACGAAAGCCGGGCTCTTGAGGGCTGGCTAGAAGGAGGAAGTGGCAAGCAGGGCTCAGGTGAGAGATGACAGTGGAGGATTGCTATCCCCAGTTCTTAGCTCTTGTATCTTCCTGTCCTTTCAGCTGTGGATGGTGGCTGCTCTTGTGGCTGCATTTCAACATCTTTCCTGTTATTTGGACCCTGATCTCTCTGTTGGTTGTTCTCTAGCAGCTGGTCTTTTGGCCTCTTTGTTACTGACCCACAACTTGACTTTATATCCCTCTGAGACTTTCTCACTTTTGATCTTTCAATACAACCCTTCTATTTTTTTTTTTTTTGCTTTGTCTTCCTGGTAAGCTCAAATAATCATGATAATAATGATGATGATAAAAGTATGAACATGCTAAAATGAATTATATTGTAATGGCATAACTATGTCAGCTAATCCATCATTAAATATAAATGTAAGGGACATACTCACGTTAATGAAATATGTTTAATTATATAAGTATAATCAAATTAATAATTATGACATATTAGTAAATAATAGCAATACTTTCTAACTCTCACTGCACAGATCAAGCCAGCTAACCCTTAGGAGGCTCAAGAGAGAAGTGCTAATGATTGTGCCTGTTTTACAGCACAGGCGGGCTAAGTCCTTCTCTCAAGGTCAAGCTGTCAGTAAGTGGTGAGTCCCTGCGTCCAGGCTGGGAGCGCCTCAGACATTCAGCAGCACCTAGGCAGATCTGCACTGTTGCTCCAGAGACATCAGAACTTCCCAGGGGATCAGATGAGATCTTCTGATGCTGAGGTAAACTGGGGTCAGCTGAGACACCTGTATGTACAGTTGGCTCTGATGCGCTTCAGCTAGAACTAAAGCCATGAAAAGGCCATCAAACTAGCCACTAACCAGCTCCAGTGCCCTCTGGAAATCCTACTGAACATTTGGTGCAAATGCAATGCTAGATCTTCACAAAAGCGTCATGTGGATGGAGAATAGGTTTTGGGTGTTAAGGGATGTGATAATTTTGATACAGTCTAAAGAAAAACACTAATGTTGACATAATTTTATTCAACTGTCTAAATCCTGCAACAGCTAGTCCTTTATTCAGTGGCTAAATCCTTCTCTAGACAGACTAGAATCAGAATCTTGCTACCGAAAAGCAATGGTTTACCATGGCCACAGCACACACGCACATTAAATTGAATTGGATTGTAGTTTGGTTGCAGGCAGTCATGGTGTGGCCCAGTGCACTTGGTTTTAAATTTATTAAAAAACTATGAAGCATTTGATGCATACGAAAGACTACATGTTGTGTATGTGTGTGCTACGTGGTTTACCTGTCAGATGAAGCTTCCTAGGGCTTGTTCCTGATCCTATTCCCTGCTTCTCTCCCCTCCTGGGAATTGTTAACATCTTGCTTATATTTGCTCATTCTCTTGCTTTCCTTTATTTTTACCACACATATCACAAATTTGTTCTTAAGGTAATTTTAGATTTGCTTGCTTTTGAACATCAAAAAATGATAATGCACACTATATTTTGTGATTTGACGTTTCTTTGGAAAATCCATTGTAATCTGTGACTATACATTATTCATTTTCACAACAATCTATCCTTCCATGATGTGAGCATGTACAGCTTTTACATATCTAGTTTTCCCTTTTGGGAGATTGGATCCAGTGAGTATATTTGTGGGACCCGGAAAGCAGGCACAGGAAACACAGTTAGGGGTCAAACATGTAGACTTTGCAGACCAGCATAAGGTGTGTCAATTGTATTCTAAATCCAATGAGATTCCAACCAGGGGTTCCAAGTAGGAATCAATGTGATTGAATTTATGGTTTTCTTCATTTTGACCTTACAGGGTATGCTGCTTATTTTGGGAAACAGCCACGCAAACAGTATGGTAACCAGAGTGCAGGATAATATTCAAGGGTCAGCCCAGCTACACTAATATTGGCAACAAGAAGTCATCTCTGCACTAGCTAGATTCTGATGAAGCTCTTTGGATTAACTGCCCTGTACCAAGTCGGCTGTGACTGGGCTGAAAGATTTCAGTATAAAATTTGAAAATCACTCCAAGTTTTTCTCTTTTTCAAAATATTCTACCTGAACCTCTTAACCCTTTACATGCAGAACCTACTTTCCATTAATTTGCTGTGTTTGTCCATGGAATTCTAGGACAAGCGATTCATTAAGAATTTGGTGGAGGAAGAATCTGTAGAAAGTGTCTGGGAAAGATAAATTAGAGTAGCAGGGCTGGACCGGAGAGGAGAAATTTAGGGGGAGGCGCACGCTTAGTGTATAAAGCAAGATCACAAGAGGTCTCTATGGGGTTTAAGAATTGCAAATAAGTAGTTCTTATGAATTTCTAGTTCAGAGGCCATTGGTGACCTTTTGGTCGCAATTTAGGAAAGATGTGGGCATGAAGCCATTGAGGACCTAAGGAAGACATATATATTTAAATGTTAATATGACATATTCTGGTTAGGAAAAAGGTTTTTCAGGTAGGGAAGATAGGGGAGGTAGATAGACTCTGAGAGTGTAAAATGTTAAGATTTAGAATAATTAAGAAATAAAGATAACTAGGTGACCTTTTAGTGGCTTTCCTGCCCACTGACTCAATATTGTGTATCATTCTTGGTTCTATTTACTGATTTACCTTTGCCACTGTCCCAGTGACAGGAGGACAGGGGCTAAAGAGGAGGAAGAGCTTTTGTCTGTAAGTGAGGGAAGGTGATGCCAGTGAGATTTTCCATAAGCCTTTTGTAGTTTATCTGACCATTGAAGGTACAACTTCATATTGTGTAATTCTGGTTGAGTTAGTGTGGTGGTTAAGTGGTTAAGCTTGATTATGTCAACGTGATTGGCTTGGAAGCTGGCTAGGGGATTGGTGGAACATATTTCTAGATGTATCTGGATGGATCATGGAGGAGTGACCTTGAGTACTACATTATCAGGCCCCTTAACCCTTTTGGCATCTTTTGTCTGCTCTGCTTTCTGGCCACTATGAACTAAGCAGCTTTGGTCATATACACCCTTGCACCATGAGTTTTTGCCTTGGAGCCAGTAAGCCGTGGACTGAATTCCCTTAAAATTTGAGCCAAAGTAAACCTCTCCTTTAAGTTGTTGGTGTTGGGTATTGTGTCTGACAATGGGAAAGCTGACCAAAATTTAGAAATCCAAAATACTCAGCTACTTAGGGAAGGAGATTCCAAATACTGGAAGATCTTACAGTGAAGTTGGCTGTCTTATGTTGCTATAAGAAGGCTTCTGTTCCACTGCTGCCTCTGGGAGGACCTGTCCTCCTGTCAAGCTGCAGGCCTTGGATGGACAATGCTGAGATGAGATTCAGTGTTGGGGCAGGGAACTGGTCTGCCACAGCAGGTGGTATCTCCAGCAGGCCGCCTGCCTCCCTGGGAAAAGCCTACATCCTGGCTAAGACTCAGGCAGCTGTGAAGAAGGATGCTGATGCGCAGAAGCAGTGGAGGCGGCAGGAGTGAGGAACCAGATGAAGAGTGGTTCACAGCTCTTGTCCTCTCTCCCAGTTCTGAGCTAGGAAGATGCTGACTTCACAGTATCTGCTCATCATGACACAAATTTCAAGTTTTCTCAAATTATGGAATACAATTTACAGGAAAAGAACTAGTTTCCATAAACCACAAATAACCTTCATTAAATCTTAATTTAATCAAGAATATTTTTTTCAGAAACTTACAGAATTTATTTTCTGTTAAATAATAGATACAGTTGTATAACTTGTAAGGTTCTTGGCAGGATAAATACTTTGATAAAAATAATATATTGTCTGCTTCTATTAAAAAAGTTTCATAACAAGGGATTTTAGCTGTTACTGCAATGCCATTTAGGGAATGCTGGTGGATTGGTAAATGATCTAGGTGGCCTGTAGATTCATGTTTGTATATTAATGATTATCATATGATAATGCTTATATTTTCTATATCTATGTTTATTTTTCGTGGTAATGGGGATAGAACCCAGGACCTTCACACTAAGCTACAAAACTTTTTATTTTGTGACAGTCTCACTGTTGCCAAGGCTGGGATTGAACATGTCTTCCTCATGCCTCAGCCTCTCAAAGTGCTAGGTATTTATTTTTTATTAGTGTGTTTACAGAATCTCCTGTGGTTCTGATTTCTTGTTTAGTGAAAGGCCTCATCCTTTCTGAAGAGGTCTTTATACAGAAACATATTGAGTATCGCCATGTAATTAACAGAGCACCATTACTTGTTGAGATCTTGGTGTGTTTTGCAGAATTGGTTTTAGGTAGGATTTGTGCTCCACATATCTAAACAAGAGCTGATCTTTCCTCTGCATATTCCTTGGTTTGTGCAGGATTCCCTACTTTCAGCGCTTCCCCTGTGGTCTTTAGGCTGCTACTCCTTAGCTTCAAAAGAAGGGTGTCAGACTCTGCTGCTATTGTCAGTTAAATAGCAACCTGTTGGGTGCTTATGTGCAGCCATGTAAAAACCAAGAGTCCCCTTCATGTGACGTGTGGGTCTCCTTGGACAGAAGTGGTGGTGTGTGGCGATGCATACCCTGAGTAAAGTGCTTTGTCCTGACCATTGTTCCAAAAGTTTCCAGGCTGTTCTTAGGGCTTGGATCATCTGGGAGCGTTAGATTTTTGGAGGTTTAACAGGTGAACCCAAGACAAGCAAAAGCCAAGCATGCAAACATGTTTTGATTCCTCTTGGTACTTTTGTGTGTCCATGATGGTTAGACTGCCACGTGCCTTCTCACAACCTCTTCACTTATCTTGTTAACACAAGGCCTACTTCTTTTACTTGGTTAGAGGATTTTATTGCTAGAATTTTACTGATACAAATCGGTCTTTTGGACAAAAGCCCTTGAATTGTTTAGTTTCAGTGGTCTTGAAACTATGTCCTTGGACGTCTACAGCAGTGATGGCGAACCTTTTAGAGTCCGATTGCCCAAACTGCAGCCCAAAACCCACGTATCACAAAGGGCCAAGACTGCAGTTAAACCTGAATACTGAAGTTTTAGTTTACAAAAACTTCTGTGCTAACAGAGGGCTCTGTGTGCCTGCTGTAGCACGTGTGCTGTAGGCTCCCCACGGGCAGTCCACAGCCTGGGAGCTGACTGCCTCTGTGAGATCTGAGGCCCTCTTGCTGGTAGATGCCATGTCTTGATTCAGGAGCTATGGGATCTTGTCTTGCAGCCATTTATAGTTGTGAATAAGGAAAATAGTTTTTCCATCTTTTTTCTTCTGTTGCATTCACATATGGAACAATCTGTCCTTTGGGCATACAGTGCATTGGGAACACTTTTTCATATAAGTATGGTAGTTATGCCTCTTTTATAACATAGTTGACTTGTAAAAATGAAACACGTGGTCCTCTGAGATAGTATGTGAGTGAGGAAGCCTCCCACTTCAGGTTAACTGGATCCATGGAACACGTGCACCCAGATGTTGACATGGCTCAATTTTTTTCTTTTAACTTTTAAAGTTTCAGTGATCTGGTTTTGGGGCAAGCGCTTTAATCTACAGTTTTTGTTTTTTTTTTCAACTTTGATTATCAAAATGAGAAGACATCTTCTGGACAGTCATCCTGAGCATTATTTCTAATTGAACAACAGAAACAGAGCAAGATTCACTTGCATAACTGGCCCCGTCCGTGTGAGGAAGAGTACAGGCTGTCCTTTCCCACGTGTCCCCAGAAATCCCATCATCTTGATTTACTGTTGAAAACAGAGAGAAAGGCCTTTAAAAAATAATTACTTGCTTTTCCCTGTGGCTGTGAGTGTAGCTGAGGCCTGCAGTAAGTTCTTGGCGTCTGGACATATTTGTGTCAAGCGGCTGTAGAGCTAACAGGCTGCAGAGACTGCAGCCTGTGTGGAGAGGCCCCTGGAGGGCTCTGCTCTGCTGGTTGTGCAGCCTTCCACTGCGGCACAGAGAAGACAAGGTGAAGAGGGCTCAGCTTTCTGCCTGTTTTCAGAGCTAGAAGCAGAAGTGGCAGCAGTCTGACTCCTGTCCAGTTCACAGAGTGGATCAGTGAGCTGCTTGGCACCCCCATGCCCAGTAGTCAGACACGAGTTGTAATAAACATACAGTGATAAGAATGTGCCATAGCGTGGAATGTATTGGCACATGCCTGTACTCCCAGGCAGCACCATGGGAGGCTGAGGCAGGAGTATTTCAAGTTTGAGCCTAGCGTGGGCAATTTAGGAAGACATTATCTCAAAAAAAAAAAAAAAAAAAAACAAAATAAAGTATAATTTTTCAAATGTTTTTG
>NW_004955492.1:3139060-3151786 GCF_000276665.1 Chinchilla lanigera | reverse complement strand
AAAAAAAGGCTGGAGACATAGCTCAATGAGAATGCCCTGGGTTCAATACCTAGTACTACAAGAAAAAAAAAAAAAAAGAATGTCCCACAGACTTTATAATCCTGGAGTCACTGTCTTGACAACAAGCAGATATATTTTATTTCATAGTAAAAGTTTGTTTTTTATTTGTTATTGTCTTTTTTTGAACTTTTATTTACAAATTTTAGAAAGCTTTTATAGCTATATATTTGTGATCCGTAATAATTCCATTCATCCTGGGGAATTGGTTCATACACACATTGCAGCTATATCATTTTCCTTTCCCTCTCCCACCCTACCCTGTCCCTTCCCCAGACCCTTTTCTCATTTACAAAGTGTACAGTAGTTCTCTATCATCCTCCACCTCATTGCCATTTGTGTTTGTCACATGTGCATACCTCTAAGTGGTCTTTTCTTTTCATACTTTAACTTATGTTTGTCTTTGTCCAGATTGCTAAAACAGTGTGGTTCAGCTGGAAGGATTAATGATGTTTCATGATCCCAAGGCCTTGAGCAGCTAGACAGTTTCCTTGTTTTGGGGCAAGAAACCTGAGATGGCTCTGACCTCTTGACTGCTGTCACTGGAGAATGTTAATAATTTATACCCAGTGTGTGATTTCTCTAAGGAAGGGCAGTGAGTGAGGATATTTCAGAGGTAGATATCATTCACCAAAGGTGGTTTTCTGGAATTTATTTAGACTTAGAGGCCAAAAAGGAAGAACAGGGATCCTCTTGGGTAGGTTCAGTGGACCATCTGGAATGAGCATTGTATAGCTCACATTGTATAGGATTCCAAGATAGTCACATTGTATAGCTCTGTGAGGTTGTTGTTCAGCATTGCTTTATTTGGCTACTTATTTTTGTTTAATTAGGAAAAGATGGTGTCTGCTGTGGATTTTATTCTCTTGTCTAAGTAGGTGGTCAGTCACAGAAGGTATTAGATATTGCAATATGGTAACTCAACATGGAGCAACTCGGACTTGAGTCATGGGGCTTTAATTGGGATGTGACCTTGCTTAGCCTCAACATTTTCTATAAAGTAAGGATAATAGTTCCTGATCTAACTATTGGGATTATTAAATAAGGCAGTGTGTGTAAAGCTTTTAGCTTAGAGCCTGGCATCTGTGTTCCCTACATGTTAGCAGTTACTACATTCATTTACAATGGACTCAGATATAGTGAGATAAAGTGAGGCTATTGTTGTGGCATTATTTTGTAGCCTTGATATTGACTATCTTGGATTTTTTTAGGGTTTTAAAATTTGTGTTCTTTTTTCTTTTTTTACAATAAAAAACCAGACATTCACATTCTTGAGCAACAAATTTTTAGAACTTTTTAATCTTTCAAAATTGAGACTCTGTTCCCATAAAACACTGATTCCTCTTCCTCCTCCATTTATCAGCCTATGACAGCCACCCTTCTACTTTCTGTTCCTATTACTTTTGATTACTTGAGATATGTCATATGAATTGGCATTGTACATTATTTGCCCTTTTGTGACTGGCTTAGTTTGCATATATATATACACATATAAATTATGTATATCTTATAATATCATCAAGATTCATTTATGTTGCAGCATGTATTGAGGCTCCATAATCTTTCATTGGCACATGGGTTGTTTCCACCTCTTGGCTAGTGTGAATGATGCTGTGGTGAACGTATACGAGAAGATGTTTGAGATCTTGCTTTGAATTCTTTTGGATATATACCAATGTTATGGACTGAATGCTCCATACCATTTTTATCTCTCATGTGATATGTTGAAGTCCAATCTCTGATGTGATGGTCTATGGAGGTGGGGCCTTTGGTATGTAATTAGATAATGAAGGTGGAGCAAGTGGGATTAGTAACCCTATAAGAAAAGGCCAAAAAGCTAGAGCTCTTTATTTCTGCCAAGTGGGGATATAGCAGGAAGGCAGTAGTCTGTATCCTGGAAGAGGTCCTCACCAGAAGCCAGCCACCCTGGCACCTTGATCGTGGACCTTCAGCCTCCAGAACTGTGAAAAATAAATTTATGTTCTTTATGAGATGCCTAGTTTGTGGTTCCTTTTTAAAAGCAGCACAAACTAAGACCATTTAGTAGTAAGGTTCTTGGGTCAGAAAGTAGTTTTAATTTTAATTTTTTGGAGGAACTGCCATGCTATTTTCCAGAGTGGGTGCACCATTTTATATTTCTACCAAGTGTACAAGCTTTGATTTCTCCATAGCGCTATCAACACATTTTATTTTCTGTCCTTTTGATAATGGCCAGTCTAATTGTTGTGAGGGGATATTTTACTGAGGTTTTGCTTTGCAGTTCTCTTGTAATTAGAGATGTTTAGCATCTTTTATATGCTTCTTTGTCACTTGCGTATCTTTAGAAAATTATTTGCATCCTTTGCTAATTTTAAAAGTGCAGTGGACCCTTGACTTATGAAGTCAATTTGTTGCAAAGTCTGGTTGTAACTCAAGTTGGTTGTAAGTCAAGACTGTTTGTCCTATAAGAAAAGATGGAAATACCCATAATGCATTCAGAACCTACCAGAACCCCCCCCAGCTAACATTTTCATAATAAAAAAGCATTGTATAATATACATAATTTACCAGAAACACCAATAATTTTCCTAGTGTACTCACCAGAAAGCTATGAAATCTGCCTAGTGTGTCAGAAATAACAATTTCATAGTGTACTCACCATTCAAGTTGACGTCTTTGGCTTGCAGGAGGGGAGGATGAGATGGAAGGTGGTTATTGTTTGGAAGGAGAGTCCTCTTCCATAAGAACACCAGGAATCTGGCTCTCTGGTGTCCTTTCTGTCCTTGAGAGAGTCTGTAGTTCACTAGGACCTACTTGTGGTTCACTAGGTCTCAACCTTTTCAGAACTAAAAACTGGTCTAAGGTTGTCTGTTTCTGTCTTTTCTTTAACACTGTTCTGAAGTATGATATGACATTTTCATTAAGCAAGTGAATGCAACGATTGCCTTTTTCTCTGTCTGGGTGGGTCTTTACAAATGTTTGTAGCTCTGTTTTTTAGGATTTCCTTTATTTCTGAAGAAGAACTTTGCTGCGCTGATTGTTGATATTCCCCTTTTTCTACAGAAAGCTCCTCAGCCGCCATTCTCTGTTTCTCAGCCAGAAGTTGCTAACGTTCCTCTGTACATAGTTCCTCTAAATGTTTCTCCACCAGTTCCTCAGTGTCACCACAGTCTACCTGCAAGCCAGTGATCAGGTCAGCAACCACAGGGTCAGTTGAAGGCTCAGGCTCATCTACACAGCCTTCAAAGTCTCTCTCCTGCACACTTTTAGGCTACATTTTCTTCCAGGGAGAGCTCAGTGTCCTTAGAAATTGGTCCAGGATCTCTCAGTTAACCCCACACAGGAAAAGATGTTGTAATGTTTCTTCCAGAGCTCTTTAAGTGCTAAATCTGTATCTGAGATTTAAATCTATATCTGAGACCATCTGGAAGCATTTCAGGAACAATTCCTTGGTGTATAGCTTCTTAAAGTTGGCTATAACCTGCCGGTCCATGGGCTACAGTAGGGGAGTTGAATTGGTTGGGAGGAACTCAACTGAGAGCCATGGGAATTCTTCAGCCAATTCTTCCAGCTCTTGTGAGTGAGCAGGAGCATTGTCTACAGTGAGGAGAGCCTTGACAGGTAAACTTTTGTCCTCTAGATATTTCTTAATAATAGGACAGAAAGCCTCCCTGATTCACTTTAGAAAAAGTACTCTTGTTACCCAGACTTTTGTGTTAGATCTTCACCTGACTTCTAGCCTATTCTTCATGACTTTTTGTTTCCTGAACATTCTAGGAGGTCTCAGAGTGATAAACCAAGAGAGGTTTTATCTTGAGGTCACCCCTCGCATTGGCACATAATTATAAGTTTAGCCTACCCTTCATAGGCTTATGGCCTGACATTTTCTTCTCTTCCTGGGTAATGTATGTTCTCCTAGGTATTTTCTTCCAGAAAAGGCTATTTTCATCACAGGTGAAAACTTGGCCAGGGATATAGCTCCAAAGCACAAGCAACTGCCTGGCAAGTGCAAGGTCCTGAGTTTGATTCCTGGTACCAAAAAAAAGAAGAAAACTTGAGGACAGCAGAAGCCATTTCTCTATGTCATCATTTCAAAGTGGTGTGTGCAATTTTCGGCAGCCATTTTATCAGCACTAGCTGCTTCACCATGCCAAGTTATCACTTTAAAATTTTGAAAGTACCCCTTACTGGCACAAAATGTTTCACCATTTTCACTGGTTGATGGATTATCCTTTATAAGATCTGCATTTCTAGCCCTAATTTTTCACAAATTATAGACTCAGGCTATAACCTGCCATCTGCTTTTCGTTTATCTATACTAATAATAACCTTTCTACCTCATCTAACACTGTTGATTGTAATTTTCTAATTTGAGTTAACACCTTTAGCGACATTAGCTTCCTTATGCAAATCTTCTCTATGAGATTGTCAAGATGGTGAATTTTTACATGCTGTACATACTAGTGAGATAGGTAACACGAATGCCACTCTCATATTTCTCCAGTTTCCTTCTTTTCAATTGTGATGGCTTTCCTTCCCTTCCCTTGCTTAGCTTCTTTTCTAGTTATTTGGGGGGCCATTTTGATAACAATACTTGTAGCAGTTATATAAAGCATTGAGGGAAATTACATCCACAAACACATGCATCTGGGCTCAGACTGATGCTTAGGTTTGATTACATATGCTTTTCTGGCATTGTGAGTCTTTGTTTACAACCACACAAGCAGCCAGCATTCAGGTTGTTAACTCAAGACTTTGGTCATAGGTTAAACCTAAAATTCTAGTCATACCCCAAGTTGTTTGTATGTGAGATCATCTGTTACTTAAGGGTCTACTCTAAGGGTATTTGTGGTTGTTGTTTACGATATTGTATTTTAGATATTGACCCCTTATCAAATAGATGGTTTGCAAATATTTTCTCCTCCTCTCCTTTTCACTCTGATTGTTCCCTTCATTTTTAGAGGACTAAAGTTTGAGATCGTCTCACTCGCCTATTTTTGCTGCTGTTGCTTGTGTTTTGTTGTCACAGCCAAGAAATTATTGCCAAATCTAGTGTTCTGCAGCTTTCTTTGTTTTCTTCCCAGAGTTTTATAGTCTTAGATCTTACGTTTTAGGTCCTTAATCCATCGAATTAATTTTTGTGTATGGTGTGAATTAAGGGTACAATTTAACTGTTTGGTATATGGATATCCACTTTTCCCAGCATCATTTTGTCCTTTCCTTGTTGGAAATACAAGGGTCTAGAAATACAAGGGTCTAGAAATACAAGGGTTTATTTCTGAGTCCTGTCATCCGTTGCTTTGGTCTCTCTGCTTGTTTCTTTATGTCAGTACTGTATTGGTTATTGTTGCTTTGCTGTATGTTTTGAAATCAAGAAATGTGCAGCCTCTAACTTGTTCTTTTTTCAAGGGCTTTGGTCTAATTTGGATGCCTTAAGGTTCCATATGAATTTTATGTGGTTTTTTTTTTTTTTTTTTCTATTTCTGCAAAGAATATCACTGGGGTTTATAAGTGTTGCATTATAAGTGTTGCATTCAATCAGTCTCTCTTCTCTGTCTCTTTCTCTTTGTCTCTGTCCTTGACCCTGTCCCTGTCGCTGTCCCTGCCCTTTCTCTTTTCCTCTCCCTCTCCCTTTCTCTTTCTTTGGTGGTACTATGAATTAGGCCCAGGGCCGTCTCAGATATCTGTAGCTCCAGACTTTTTTTTTTGAATCAGGGTCTAAATTCCCTAGGCTGGACTGGAACTTGTGACCCTCTGTCTCACCTTCCCAGAGTACAAGGATTACAAGCATTGCTACCACACCTGGCTTATATTGAGCCTCAGACAAAACTGCTCACTAGTCTTAGAAAAGTGAGTTGTTGGCTGTACAGTATTTCTTCTGCTGCCCAGTGGACTGTGTTGCCAAGCATGTGTTCTGATTGGGGCTAGATGAGAGGACAGCACAAGTACATCATGTATTCTGTGGATGAAGGATCCTTATCTCTCAGTGATGAGAAGAATATTGTAAAAACATTTTATTTGATGATATAAACACTAAGCACTGGTTATTGTTGTTCATAAATACCAATTTTAAATGAAAGCCCTCACATCACAATTTGAGATACCAGGTGACTAATGGAAATCTTGGGCCAAGGAAGAAATAGGTGACGAGTGTGTTTTGTTGCTGCTGTTCTTTGCTGAATATTTGCAATCTTTTTGAGTCAGGTTCCTTAAGTGAGAATAGGTGGGTTTTGCATTCTATTTCTTAATTAACTGTGGTAATATCTTTTCACCTTTCTTTTGCAGTCTCATCACCTGCAGTGCAGTAGGCAGAAAAGAGCTCAGTATTAGGGGACCAGGCTTAAGGGAGTCCGGTGACTTGTTCAAAGGCTGATGGTTCACAGGGATGGTGTGACAACCTGATCCTATGTTTCCTGCAACCACAGCCTGCTTTCCTTCCTGAACAAAATTGGTTCAGACAGTTCTTAATACGTTTATTCCTAACTCCAGACCTCGAACTCACATATATAAGAGAATCACATAGTCAACTATGAGCCACTTAATGAGCCTTTGGGCAGGGCCTTTACCCAGGAGTCTGAAGATCATGGGCCATGTTAATTATAATAAAATTGAAGAATGGGAGGAAGGCAGAGGGTATTTAATTTTAGCCAAGGAGTTTAGGGGAGAGCCATGCAACTGTTAAATGTAACTCATGAAGAGCCCATTTTCTTGATTTTTATTCTACTTTGCTTAAATGTGCTTTTTCAGATGAATCAGTGAATAAGTACTCACCCTATGAATCATCTGGGATTGTATTCTAGATAATGTGCATAAATCATGTGAGGTTATTTAGACTTCAAACCTCTAATGATGCAGATTAAACAGTGTGTTCTGTATTTTTGCAAGTTCAAAACTCATGGGCAGGATGACACCTGTTTGGAGTTTCTTTGAAGATGATCTTGCTCTGCTTTGTAGAAATATTTGGAGTGTTCTCTAGTGACTTCGAACTTGCCACCATGATGAGGGTCACTGATTACAGTGCATCTGAGGAGACTTTATTGTGTTCTGTCCCTCAGCATCTTTGCTTGTCTGGACCTAAGCACTGAGTAATGTTTTGGGGGGAAGACACTATTGTAGATTGGAGACTTACGTGGATCCCTTTTTATGTAAATTACATTTCTTGTTTTCTAGAAACTCTGGAAATAAGTTGCGCATTTTCTATTACTGTCAAAACTAACAAGTTTGTATAAAGAGGTGCAAATACACTGCAAAATGCTATGAAGCAAAATCAAAGCCATTAGGACTTTTAATTCTAGAAGAATGTATTTGTTATATCTTTATCATTTTTTCTCACCACACTTATAATACTATAATAAAAAAAATCTTCTAATGAAGAAAAGGTTGCTTTTCTGTTGAGTCAAATGTCTCATAACTGCCATTCTATATGTAACTCTTCTAAACTTTGAGGTAGGAAAATCCTTTTGATGTCTTTGCATACTTATCATTGATTGGAGCACTTGAGAAGAGATTTTGCATTCTTAAATATTTCCTTTGTGCATTCTTAAATATTTCCTAAAGTGTATTTAGTTCTCCTTTTCATAATCGTGGTGTAGTTGCTGGCAGAGTATGGGTATGATTTTAGAGTTTTTTAGCATTTACCGATTCCCTTTTCTAATGCAGAACATTGGTAATGCTGGCTTTGAGCAACATGGATTGGAAATCCAGAGATGAAAAGAGGCTTTGTGGTCACTACAATTCTCCCAGGCACAAAGGCACCAAGATCATTAGTGAATTAATCATTGCTGAGCCTGTTGTAGCCCACTGTGAACTATGTACAAAGGAGACACAGCTAGCAAGGCGGTAACAGTCCAGTCTTGGAGATGACTGTGAGGAGTGGTAGGTCTGGGAACGTGCAATGGTGATGACAAGTCCAGTAGAATATCTGGCAGAGTACAAGGTGATTGACTGAGATGGGAGGTATAGGTGGGGCCCAGAGCCTTAGGCAGGCAGGTGCTGAGGTCAGAGTGCTTAACTAATCCTTTACTGACCATTCATCTAGATCCCAACCCTGAACCTGACCCAGAGGCAGACTAACACTTGTCTTCTGTATTGAAGCAGGGCTAGTTAGCAGGGCCCCCTGACCTACTTTTGCTGGAGAGAATGATGACCTAGCATCTTTGCTCCTCCTGGAGCCTGTTAGGGGAAGCAAAGGATGAAGTTTTAGCTGCTAGTTTCCAAATACCATGTTTCAAAGCTTCAATGAAAGCTTCTCTGAATATGCAGCAGTTCTTCTCCCTTGTCTGTGGGGGACATGTTCCAAGATGCCAGTTGATGCCTGAAAGCATGGGCAATTCTAACCTGATCTATACAAGCCTATAATAAAGTTTAATTGATTAACAATTAAGAGATTAACAATTATACTTAATAATAAAATAGTACAATTATAACAATAAACCATAATAAAATCAAAAGTGTTACTGCTTTTGCTTTTTGGAGTAGTTAGTAAATGAAGGTTAGCAGAATACAGGTACTGTTACACCAAGACAGTCCATCTGGTCACCGAGGTGGCTGCTATGTGACTAAAGAGCAAGTAGCACAGACGGTGTGGATCCACTAGATAAAGGGATAATTTACTTCCTGTGTTGGGCAGAGCATGGCGATGTGTGATTTCTTCTTGCTACTTAGGGTGAAAGCAGTGTAAACTTTATGACTTACTTCTTTTTGATATTTTTTATTTACTGTTTTCAAACCTCAGTTAATAGCAACTTTCTGAAACTACAGAAAGCAAAACTGTGGATGGGGAACTGAGTACTGTAATAGAAAGGTTCCTGAGGAATAGTGGAAGGAGTCCTGGGCTGCAATCCTGCTTCCTCTGGGAATTCTCTGAACCCCCATTTTTTTGTAGGTAAAGTGCGAATCTTTTCAGCAAGGCTATGTTAAGATGAAGTTTGTGTAAGTGTCTGCCATCCATGAAGTGATCAGTAAGTTTATTGAATATTATTTGAAGAGGTATGTTAGGATGTGTCCAAGGTCCTTTAGCTGTTTTAATCTGTTTCTCAAGATGTTAAGTTCATTAACGGTATTTTTTTGTGTGTAATTTTACAGTATGTTTATTTTTGCTACAAAAGTTCATAGTACACATTTAGTATAATACTGTATAGGAAAATATAAATATGGTAAAATTCAGTTCTTAAGATTAATTTAAAATAAAAATTAAATCAGCCACCATCTTAATACTTAGAAATAATCAGTATTAGAATTTAATTAGTTGCTTTCAGTCTTTTCTATTAATTACCTAGGCAGTATATTTTCTTTTCCCCTTTGTATGTGCACGTGTGTTTGCGTGTGTGTGTGTGTGTGTGTGTGTGTGTGTAGAACGTGGAGTAGTGGCTAAAAATGCCAGATTTTGTACCAGATAGGCATAATGATAGTCTTGTCAGTGCATAATCTTGAGTTATGCCTGTTTTCCTCATTTGTAAAAGGAGTCTTCATTGTGTAGATATGAGGAATAAATGATGTAATACATGTCGGTGGCTTACTGTAATTTCTGGGAAACAGGGAGTACTCAAGAAATGTTAGCTATGCTTGCTATTATTGAATTGTGATTTAAACTTTATCTCTGGTACTGAAGATTAAAACCAGGGCCTTTAAACTGAGCTACATTCCCATTACCTTTTTTATTTTGAGACAAGGCCTTGCTAAGTCATGAAGTCTCCCAGGTTTGCTCACAGTCCTCCTGCCTCAGCCTCTCACAGTGCTGGGATTACAGGCCTATGCCATTGCACCTGGCTGAATTTTGTTTTTTTTTTTGTTTGTTTTTTTGTTTTTCTCCGGTACCGGGAACCGAACTCACGACCTTGCGCTTGCCAGGCAGGCGCTTTTGTCACTGAGCTAAATCCCCAGCCCCCTGGCTGAATTTTGAATATTAATGACTAACCAGAAATGATTCTTTGGGTTTAAAGTTCTTTATAATTTCAGTTTTTCAAGTCTCTGGTTATCTTAGCATTTCTTTTCTGGCAGGGTGATAAAATCATGTGGTACTGAAGAGTTATTCAAAGGAATCTAAGCACTTCTTTTCCAATCTCAAGAATAACCTTTCAAGGACAAAGTAGCAGTGCTTTCCTTTTTATATGAAGTCATTAATTACAAGTATCAAATAAATGGCAGTGAAAAGAACAACTGCATATATTATGGCCTAAGAATGCTTAGTGAAGTATCTTTTGGATAGAGTTTTAATGTTCTAATAACAAATTGTCTTTCATTGGGCTTTAGTCATGTTGAATAAATATACTGAGATAAGGGAAAACTTCAAAAATTGTTGAATCGGGCAACCTGCATAGAATAAAACACATGAAAACATACTTACATGGCTTTATATTACTGCCTATGTATATCTTATGGTACCTTGTGACTTAATATCTATGGTTTTATAGTAAGTCTGATAATCTTCCACTTTGCTCTTCATGTTAACGTGTTTTTAACTATGAATTTTGGGTACTTTACTTTTTGATGTAAATTTAAGAATAATGGAGCTGGGGATTTAGCTCAGCAACACAGCGCCTGCCTAGCAAGTGTGAGGTCATGAGTTCGATTCCTAGTTCCAGAAAAAAAAACAAAAGGAAAAAGAAATAATAAAAAAAGAATAAGCTTGTCAAGGTTTATTACACTGCTGTCTTAATTGGAATGGTATTGAACTTATGAATCAGTTTTGGAGCATTTCACAACTTTATTATATGGAACCTTCCTATTCATGAACATGGTATGCCTCTTCATTTAGTTTAGTCTTCTTTAGTGTGTGCCAGTGAAGTCCTACAATTATCTTAGTACATTCTTATGCATCTTTTGCTATTTATATTTTAAGTAGTTCATATTTTTCTCTGCTGTTGTAAGTGAAAGTTTTAAAAATATATATGTTCTGTTCATGAAATTTCTTTAGCTGCCTTGATAAATTCACAAATAATTTACTGAAGATTTTGTGGCCAGTCATCCTGTCTGTGAATAACATCCTTTGTAACCTTCATACCGTTTCTTTGTCATTATCTGTTGCACTAGCTCATACCTTCAGTGCAGATTTCAGTAGCAATGGCAAAAAGTGGGCATTACCCATGGTCTTTGCTATAGGATTTTGATACACTTTGTCAAGTTGAAGAAGTTCCCATTCATCTCAGTTTTACTAAGAGTGTCTTTTTAGAAATAAGTTGGTGTGAATTTTATTAAGTAATTTTACTTAATCTTTCTTAATCTCTTAACTACATATCCCTTAATTATATAATTATATGGCATTCAGTTATTGAGACAAAGTCTTATAGATCAAAAGGACTTGACTATTTTTAATCACATAAAAAAAAAAGAACCAGTATGATGAATCAAGCACATTTCTTAGAGATGCATTTATGTGAGGCATCCTGGCATTGATGAGAGTGAAGAGTGATGTCATCTGGTAGGAATAGGGGTGGCAGGGCTTGAAAAGAGGGCCAGAAGAATTGGAACGGTGGCTGCAAGAATAGGAAGTGACATGAATAGATGTACGCAGCTACAGTGCACTTAACATTGCATTTTTAGTAGCACTTTTTAAAGCAGAGTCTTGTGACTTTGGTGCATTTATAGTCCATGGTAAGAGTCTAGGAACAGAACACAAAATTGAGGTCATCAGACTGGTCTAAGGATGCAAGTTTGTAAGGTAGTGTGGCATAAGGTAAGGGAACTAGGGAGCTACAGAAAGGATTAGTTTAAAATAAGTAGTTAATTTGATCAGCTACTGGTGGTGGTAGTGGTAGGGGTTGTGGCTTAAGGAATTAAATGAAATAGGAACAGGTCTGATATGCAGAGACACTTTTTTATATTGAAGCAATGGGAATGATGGGAGAAGGCTATGATTTGATAGAAAAGTTGAGAGTAGTATACTGCTTCAGAAGAGAAGTTTTCTACGGTAATGGTAAAGTCAACGTTATGGCTATGTATTCAGAGTTTTGCTAGAATGGTTTCCAGAAAGCACTATTGGTGAGTCAGTTCTGGTCAGATTGCCTGAAGATGAAATGACCCATTTGTTCCCATATGTGATAACTAAACCTTTATTGCTTTAGGGCTATTTTATGTGTTGAATCCTCAAAAATGTTGAGCTAGTTATTCTGTCATTATACAAATGTATTACCATCTGAACTATGTCTCGTTTCTATGAAATATGATGTGAACTGTTTAATCCTTGGATATTACACAAATTAGACTTTTAACCTTTATTAAGTATGATTGAATACAGTGTTTTCCTGACTTTTTGTATGTGTGTAGGTATTTTTCTTTTAGTTCCTAATTATGTTATTTTAGTGTTTCTAAGTAAGAATTTTTTAGGTAGCCTTCTACCTGTTGAAAATGGGAACAGAATAGCTTTTCAAGTTGGAGGATTGGATTGTTCTTCCTGGTGTTTTGACCTTAACTGCTGTAAGGAGGAGAGATCCATAAATGGTAAATTATCCTCCAGTTGCATTCAGCAAAAGTCTGAATCTGGTGAGTATCCAGAGTTTATTTTGAAGTCCACATTTTTAGGGCCTTAGGAAACTCTTGAGAAAGATTCAGAAAATCAGTATGGGAAAAAAGTTTTTGAATATGTATTTTTTTCTTTTCTTTCTTCCTTCCTCCCTCCCTCTGTCCCTCCCTTCCTCCCTCCCTCCCTCCCTCCCTCCCTCCCTCCCTTCCTTCCTTCCTTCCTTCCTTTCT
>NW_004955492.1:3113892-3138935 GCF_000276665.1 Chinchilla lanigera | reverse complement strand
TCTGTCTCTGTCTCTCTCTGTCTCTCTCTCTCTCTCTGTCTCTCTCTCTGTCTCTCTCTGTCTCTGTCTCTCTGTCTCTGTCTCTCTCTGTCTCTCTCTGTCTCTCTCTCTGTCTCTCTGTCTCTCTCTGTCTCTCTGTCTCTCTCTGTCTCTCTCTCTCTGTCTCTCTCTCTCTCTCTTTCTTTCTCTCTATAAGTACTCAAGTATGGCCTGAGAAAGGTTTTCAACAGTATAGCCTATCAAAATTACAGTCAAATTAATTCTTTATTTACATTAAAATTTTAACAAGTTTAGTTATGTTGAAATGCTCATTTTGAGGAGTGAACACTAGTACTTTGTAGGGTTCTGCAGAGTGTATGAAATGAAAGCTAGATGTAGTTTTTCTTTCCAAGGGAATTTTATTCTGTTCTTAGGATAGATCTAAGACATGTAATATGGATTAGCATGAAGTTGCATCAATTCTCTGAATTCTTTGAGCTCTAGATCTATGAAGAATAAATATATATATGAAAACATGTCTTATACATGGGAAAAATTGAATATAAAAGTTTCTTCCTAAAATATTGGTATGTCAGATTTAGATTTATAGTAAGTAAATCCAAACTGTACTAATCTGAATTTATTTCATAAACTTTTATCCAGGCATGATGGCACATGCTTCTAATCCCAGCACTCTGAGAGGCTAAGGCAGGAGGAGCACATGTTCAAGCCCAGCCCAATGTAGTGACTTAGTGAAGCCTTGTTTAAAAAAAATATGCTGGGAATGTAGCTTAGTGTGAAGGCCCTGAGTTTCATAGCCAGTACCCTACCCCTCCAAAACAAGCCCTCAAAACAGAAACAAAGAAACATAAAATACCCCAAAACACGAAGAAACAAATTTTGTTAACATACTGCTTGGTTGGCTTTTGTTTTTTTTTTTTTCATATTGTAATTGTTTCTTAGCATTTGTCAGGTACATGTACTAAGTGCTTTACCACTGATAATGTGTCCAACTGTCAGAGGAACCCTATGAGGCAGGATGTTTTTTACCATATAAAGAAACAAGAGAGAGTTGCTAATTTTCCTGACCCCATGCAACTAATGTGGGGGAAGAGCAAGGACTGGAATTCTGGAAGTCTAGCTCCATTATTTGATGTTGCCTCTTTCATTCTTAATCTTCTGTTTTATTCTTTATCACCTCCTCTCAATTTTATCCTTCAAAAATTTCACCCTGTTCTTTAATGAATGAAGTAGAGACAGGTATTAATAAGAGAATAAATGGAAAATTTGCAAATATGGGGGCCCACTTTTTCATTCTGCGGGTATAATTTTTTAATAAATTTGAGTAAATTGAAAGAAACCATAGGAAGTGGCATAGTACATTTAAAAGAACAATGATAATAAGATGTTTGGGTGCTTGTATCTTAGAATTTTGTTTAAAGAAACCCTAGTTTTCCTATCAGTCGCTGAAGCTCTGTGCTCTGCGGATATCCCTTTAGTTTGCATTCTTTCACCTGATTGCTTTGGGTTCTGTTCAGGGTGGACTTTAGTGATGGGTTGGGGCAGAAGCATCAGGAACCTGTCCCCATCAGCGTGTCAGTCATATAAGAGTCATACACAGAAGGTTCCCAAACCCATTCTTTCTGTTCCTTCTGCCGGGCCTTCCTGCATGATTTTCCATGATACCGGATAATGTCTGTGGAAAGATGGTGAGTTTGCTGATTGGAAACATCAGAGTATCACTTTCTTGAGTTCTGATCTCAATTAAGCCCTTTTAGCCAAGAATCAAAAATGATTGGACCAAGACATGTTTGCCGCTTGCCTTCCCTGTTGGGAACTAAACAGAGGACATTCACCTGACTTGATGCATGCCCACTCTGCAGTCTGTTAGTGTCACTCTGAGGTCCCGATGCTGCCCTTGCTATTATTCAAGGTCTTGTTTTACTGGCAGAATTTGGTCTTGACAGCTGTCTGGTTGTTTTTTTCCCTAATGGTTCTGGACAGATATGGTGATTTGTAGCATCAGATGAGATGCACACTTGTCAGTTGGGATGAAAATAGCTTTGTGAGTCTTGCTGTGAAATCTCATTTGTGTTTTATCTGGCCATTATAGGGAAATTACAAGGAGACATGGGAAGCATGTCTTTTTCTTAAAAGCTTGATGTTATTAGAAATGAAATTAATGACTAGCTCATAGTCAGTGTTTTCAGTAATTTAGGGAGGCCTTCTTCCAAAGTTGGTTATTAGCATCTACCTGCTGTCATCCTCCTCCTCCTCCTCACCACTACCACTAGGTTTGAAAGGCACAAGTTTGTGAATGGAGTTTGTACTGGGTTACAGCTCTGGGACAGCTGCTCATCTCTCACATATTTCTCCATTGCTGTTCTATGACTGTGATCCTGGACTGTGTGGGTTATGACAAACTTGTGCAGGCTAAAATTATGTGCCAGGCTGAGGCAGGAGGACTGTGAATTCAAGAACAACCTGGACTACATTGTGAGTCCCTGTCAAAAAAAAAAATGACTACCAGGTTATGGGCTGAAAAACTACATTCAGGATTAGTAGGATAAGCTCCATTTGGTTCTGAGTTATTTCATCTTATCTATTGATTTGTTGAATTACCTGCCAGATAGGCTATCACAGTGTGCTCGGATTTTCTTAGAGAGGGCAGCTCTGGGAGAATGTGAGTGCAAAACATAAATGTTAGCAGAGAAACTGAGAAATATGGATGGAATGAACAAAAACTATAATGGAAGATTCAAAAGATGATGTATTTCATGATGAATTTTATGCTCTATAGGAAAGAATTTTTATTCTATCCTTCAAAATCTTGTATTTTCTTACAAATTTGCCTTGAGGTTCTCCTTAGGAGAGGGATGTGTGTGTGTGTGTGTGTGTGTGTGTGTGTGTGTGTGTGTGTGAGTGACCTGACAGATATATTTCTGTCCAGTGACACTGCTGTCATTCCTTTGGCATTCACCTCTGATGGCAAGTCCTTCTCCCCCGCCAGTCTTGATTAAGAGCACTTTAGCCCTGGGAGTAGAGTGGATGATCACTTAGCGTAATTGAAATCTCCCCGAGTCCATTTCCTTTAAAAGTGATACATGTACAGTAGTTTCCTATAGGAAATCACTTTTTAAATGAAAGCTAATTCTGACAAGTTTTCACTGAGAGATTGCAAAGCCGGCCATCTCCATCTTTTGAGTGTTTTTCTTACTCAAACAGTTCCTCTTTTAGCTCTGTGACAGTGGAATGCAGGAAGAATGTAGGGGATGGTGCAGGAGGTGGTGGAATGTGGGGGAGGGCCAGGTGGACAGGAAGAGTGCTACTGCGAATAGTGCCCCTTCTACATGCTGTAGGTTATTATAGGAACAACTGGATAAAGCAACATAATGGAAATTTTCTTAAATATAAAGTTTTCACAGTCCTTTTACTCTTATAACTTAACCAGTTCTATAATCCATATATAGTTCCAGTCATAATATAGACAGTTTGATTTGCCTTACACAGTTTACATTGTGTCGTACAAGAATATTCACCCCACTATTTAAATTCCAAATAATAATGCTATATTATTGAGAATATTAATATTAAATAGATATACCTCATTTACAAACATGCCTCCCTACTGTGAGGTGTTCAGGTTCTGTTTATTCTTTGGCAATTTCACATGATGCACACTACTTTTTTTATTTAGTAAATCTTATTTGAGTGATCAACCCAGTTGACTATTGGGTGCTCTCTTGTAGTTGATTAGTGAATTACCTGCCAAGTGAGGCATTGTATTTTATGGAAGAAACCAAACATTTGAAGGGTTAGGGATGATGAATTCTATGGGATGAGATGTTACAGAAAAAGTAGATGTTGCAAAATATTTTATGTTTAATTCTATGTGATGATTATTTTTCTAAATTTTCCTAATTTGAGCTATAGAAAAAACAATTCATTTACCACTTAATATGGTTTATTTTTTTCATTTTAAAGAGCGAAAATTAAAAGTAACAGTAAAACAGTTTCAAAACAGGTTACTAAGAGAGTAACAATAATTAATAAGTCATATATTGTTATATTCATAATAGTTGTTCAGAGTATAAGATATAGGCCTGAAATATTGGCCAAACAATATTAGTACAAGCCTTTCTTTTCAATGAATTTAGGAGATACTAGCTGTATATTCATTCACTATCTTGTGTATATATATACATATATATATATATATATTTTTTTTTTCCTTTCTTTGTTTCACTGTTCTCCCATCACAATTTTTCTTTCCTTTTGGATAGTTTCTTCCCAAACCCAATATCTGCTGTACAATTTGGGTCTTACACTCATTCAGTTTCTCACACTAGTGAGACAATATGATGTTTATATATTTGGGTCTGATTTATTTCACTTATGAATATGGCCTCGATTTATGTCCATTTACCTAAAAAGTCTCCAGTTTATCCTTCTTTATGGCTGTGTGATATTCCACTATGAAAAAATCCACATCTTTCTTATCCGTTCCTTGGTTGATGGGCATTTGGGTTGTTTCCAAGATTTAGCTACTACAAATTGTGCTGCTATAAATATGGGTGAACAAATATCGCTGTGGTATGTTTTCAGTTCTTCTGGGAAGATACCCAGCAGGGGAGTAGCTGTGACCCTGTGATGGGACCTCTCATCCTAGTTTTTTGAGAAATCTCCATACTGATTTCCAAAGTGGTTGCACCAGCAACACTTGCCACCAGCAGTGGAGAAGGGTTCTTTTTCCCCACAGCCCCATTAGCATTTGTTACTGGTTGATTTCTTGATGATAGCCATTTTTTTCTGTGGTGAGATGGAATCTCAGTGTTGTTTTAATTTGCATCTCTCGAACGACCAGTGATGTTGAACATTTTTTCATATATTTATTTGCCATTTGTATTTCTTCATCTGAGAAGTGTGTATTCATCTCAGATGCCCATTTTTTGATTGGCTGTTTGAATTGTAGAGTTTTGCTTTTTTTCAATTATTTATATATTCCATATATAAGTCCTTTGAAGAACGGTGGCTATAATTTTTTCCCACTTTGTGGATTGTCTTTTTACTATGTTGGTGATTTCTTTTGTTGTGCAAAAGCTTTCCAGTATGGTCTGGGTTTTGTTCATGAAGTCTCTGCCTACAACTCTGCCTTGAAAATTTCTACCTATTTTCTCTTTCAGTAAATTTAGTGTTTCTGTTGTAATAGTTAGATCTTGGATCCATTTGGACTTTAGTGCATGGTGATAGGCATGGGTCTAGTTTTAGTCTTTGGCATGTGGAAAGCTAGTTTTTCCAGCATGACTTATTAAAGAGACTGTCTTTCTTCCGGTGAACATGTTTGGCTCCTTTGTCCAAGATAAGGTGGCTGAATGTGTTTGGAGTTGTGTCTGCATCTTCTGTTTCACTGAGCCTCAGGCCTATTTTTTTTGCCAATACCATGTTGATTTGCTTACAGTAACTTTGTAGTATAATTTCAGGTGAGGTATTGTGATGCCGCCTGAGTTGCCTTTGTTGCACAGAATTGCTTATGCTATTCTAGACCATGTAATATGGTTTGAATGGGTCCGCTGTTCAATGTTGCCTATGTAATGGTATTAAGAAGTGAGGTCTTTACTAGGTGATTAAGTTGTGAGGGCTGCACTGTGGTGATTGGGTTTGGGATCTTTAGAAAGAAGCCTCATCTAGCATTTGTCTTCCCTTTTCCTCCCATCTTCTGCTAGGTGAGGATGGAGTAAGGAAGCACTCACTAGATGCTGGCACCTTGACCTTGGACTTCCCAGCCTCTAAAATTGTGAGATAATATAAACTGTTATAAATCGCCTAGTCTTGAGTACTGTGTTTTTTTAAACAGCAGCATAAGACAGACTAAGACATTGCTACTAAAATCCCTGTAGTCTATAATTTTTCATTCTTTTCACCTTTGTACGTAATTACAAAATGATAGTAACATGTTCATATTGCCTGTTTTTTTCGCAGATGTGATCTTGGAAAATAGTTAAGGAATATTAGAGAAAGTATAAGGACTCAGATTTGCTATAGGTGAGATCCATGAAGCTGTAGCCTACCCTTTTGCCCAGGGTGAACTGATGCTAGTTGGCTGATCAGAATTAGGGAAGAATTTGTGCTTATGGACACTTTTTCTCCAGTTGCAAATGTGTGTCTTTTGAAATTGTTTTTGTCTGAATAATGGATTAAGATATGTACAGAGTAGCTAAGATCTTTTTGTGAACCATCTAGCCAGAGACAAAAACAGCTGCCATCATTATTGAGTTTGCTGACTCCACAGTTTATTGACAGTAGTAACAATTTGGAATGCCCAAGACTTTATGCTAATGCAGGTTGCCGATTTTTTATCCCTGTGGGCATAAGTGTATATTTTCCTTAATTGAAGCACTCTATATTCAATTGCATAAAACAAGATGTTGGGATGCATATACAGTGTGATTTCTTTTTAAAAAATGCTTCAGTAATATAGTGTTTGAGCCAAAGTGCTGAATAGCATATGCTTCTTGGGTCATTTTAGAACATTTGGTTGGATGGACATGATTTTGGAAATGCCATCGTCTTAATTTTTCTCTGCTTTATTAAGGTGTAATTGAAAAAGAAACATTTATATATTTGAGATGTATGTTGTGATGTTTTCATAGGTATATAGATTGTGAAATGATTATCATGATGCAGATAATTAGCATAACCATTACCTCACCTGATACTGTAGTTACTTGTGTGTGTGTATGGTGAAAACATGTAAGATCTACTTTTTAAAGCAAATTTCAAATGCAGCATAGTCTTATTAAATATTATGAGTTAGGTTTTAAGAACTCATTCATTTTATGACATATTTATACATTTGTAACCTTTGACCAGCATCACCCTTTTCCCCTACCCATTGGTTCCTGGTATCTGTTCTTTATTCTCTGCTTTTATTTTGACGAATTTTAAAGATTTTAGGAAATTTGACTTTTTTGGATTATACCCATAAGTGACAACTTACAGTAGTTGGATCTCTTGGATCCAGTCATTTACTTAGGTCTATCCTGCATGTTGAGGGTATTCTGGATTGAATGTGTCCTCTCCAGAATTCAAGTGCTTCTGCTGTAATGGTGTTAAGAAACAGAACCTTTGAGAAATGAGTAGGTCATAAGCACTCCTCTCCTATAAGGCAGAGAAGGAAGCAGGGATAGGACCATCCAGGCAAAAGCTGGGGATAGTTACTCTGTGAGTGATAAGATATCAATCCTTAATTGATATTCTTTATTTCCAGTGCTGTTTTATCTTTGTACCTTTTAGGTGTTGTCATGGATATTTCTGTTGGACAATGTGGAAGGGCACATGAAGCTTAGTGAGTTAGCTGTTATTTCCACAGAGATGCCTCACATCGATTTGTTAATAATGGAGGTGGGGCTGCTGGGAGTGTGGGCCTGATCCAGTCCCAAGAGAAGTCTCAGCCTGGATGTGCTGAGGCTACTGGATGGTGCTGGTGTCTGAAAACATAGTGAGAGCTGTGTTTGCGCATTTCCCTTTCGGACAGGCATGGAAACCTCACCTGTTGCCTAGCAGTGTACCACTTGAGGGGATCTCTGTGGCCTCTGTTTCAAGTACAGTACCATCCCTTGGCATAGACTTAAGGGGCTTCTTACAGGCCATGTTCGCATTTGTACTGTATTTGACTCTATGTGTATGAAATGTGATAAAAAATTACCATGATTGTTTAAATTTTAAAAAATAATTGCAGTAAAAGACACATTGCCATCAGTTCCCTCCAAAACCCTCTCCCTAGCTTCAGGTGCACTCATCCTGTCATGCTTGCCACTTTCTGAAGCAGTTTCGGAACTTCTCTTTCTTCAGTGTCTTTAGTTGTGCTGTTGTGGCTGCCTCTGTGTCTTCAATTGATTCAGAACTCTTACCTGTTACGTTCATTTGACTTTGAGGACAAGCCAGAGGTTACATGGTGCCAGATCCAGTCAATAAAGTGGGTGGGGATGAAGGGTAATGTCTTTACAAATCTGCCTTTCCATTGGATGGCACTTGGCAGCAGCTTTCACCGTATTTTTCATCACATCTCATAATGACACCCACAGGAGGCCTTCAGAACTGCTTCAGCAAGTGGCACGAAGGATGGTACAAGTATTTGAAGCAAGAATATTTTTTTTTTTTTTTTTTTTTTTTTTTTTTGGTTTTTCTCCGGTACCAGGAACCGAACTCACGACCTTGCGCTTGCCAGGCAGGCGCTCTTTGCCGCTGAGCTAAATCCCCAGCCCCTGAAGCAAGAGTATTTTGAGTGGAGTTAATGACAATGTATTTTTTACTGTCGTAAGCTTTTATTTAAACACACTGTATTTGGTTCACCTTTGTATAAGACCTCAGTGTACTTTGCAGTGATGGGAGAGACACTGAGCTTTGTAAGAATTGGGTATCCTCTTTAAGACAAATCCTTGTTAAAACAATTTCGCATTTGTACCTGGTATGGCCCCCTCATGTTTTTTAGGGTTAATAGTTTTTCAGGGAGGAAATGAGGGTTCAGAGGGCTGGGCTTGCGAAATTCTCCTAGTTAGTCTGCCATACAACTAGAATGAGATCCGAGCTTTTCCTATAAATTGTCTAGAAAATTTTCTACCATTTCATCTGTTCTTAAACCCAACCACTGAGTCATGTCCTTTTCGGAAGGCAACTTCATTGCAATGATTTCATTCTTTGTTTTACCTTTATTATTTATTCATTTGATGAGTCTCTGCACCATAATTGCCCCACGTTTAAGAAATATCAACATTGCCATACTTGATTTATCTGAATATGAAAGTGCTTTCATTGTATATAGAATAATGTGGTTTATATTTAAGGATTATTCCTGGCAATTCAGAATCCTCTTAACTTCACTGTAAGCAACATGATTTGTTACTCCTGAGGATGGTCGATAAGTAGGATACCCACTAGAGAAACTGTAGAGACGTCTTGTTTTGACTGTTTCTCATAGTAGTTTTCATTTTTCTGTTTTTTTTTTTTTTTTTTTTTATCATTTACAAAGAATGTTTTTTGGGGCTGGGGATATAGCTTAATGGCATAGTCCCTGCCTGGCAAATATGAGGTTGTTTGAGTCCCAGTAAAAAAAGAATGTTCTTTGGAAAAATTTCAGAAAACAATCAAAACAATACAGAAAAAACTCTAGATAAATAACATACAGATCAGTGCCCTGTACTTTAAATATTAACTTTCTTTTCTGCTTTAAAATTACATTATAGATATGTTTTGTAGATATGTCTAGTTACCCATCGGCTTATATAATGGCCTTGCACTATTCTATTATTTTGATTTTCTGCTCATGAACATTTAGGTTGTCCTCAGTTTACTACTATTATAAATGTTATAGGGGATACTGATATGCATTTACCTTTGAAATATTGTTAAATTCTTTTATTAAGCAAAATTTATAATATTGAGGAATCAAAGTAGGCATATTTTAAAGTATTTTGAACATCTTTGCCAGAAAAGGTGATAGTGATGGGCATTCTCAGTCATAAAGTCATGCTCATTTCTCTATACATTAGGTAACATATATTAAATTAACCTTTTCCCAGATAGGTTAAGAAATAACCAATTGGCTTATTTTTGTACCTTTGTATTTTAGTAGTGAGGTTGAACTTTCTCTCTGCGTGTTTTGCTATGTGTGATATTTCTACTTAATATACTCTTTGCTTTGTTTTCTAATGATAATTCCACTTTTTCTTTTTAGTATTTAGGAGCACTTATATGACACAATTATTTACCTTTAGTGAATTTTATATGATTAGTTTTTGTAGTTTGTAATTTGCCTTTCACTGGATTTATGGTGTGGAGGTTTTACATTTGTATGTGTATCTTCCTATCAATATTTTATGAAACCCTTATAAAAATTTTCTCCATTTTAGGATGTACGTACTTAATCCACCTGACATTTATCCTGGCTTTATTTTCTCCAAATTGTTACTTGTCCCAATCTATTCATTATCTCATTGATTTTAGCAGCTGTAACATTTAGATACAATTTTAAGCCTTTTTTGTTAGAATAAGTTTCATATTCCTTTATAACTTTCTATTCCATTTTATATGTAGTAGGGGTAGCTAAATTCAGTGCACTACTTTTTGCAATTCTTTTTCTTTCTGATGAATATATTCTTCCAGATGAACTTTAAGAACAAAAAATATTCATTGAATATATTTGCAAAGTCAATGTGAGAAATATAGTTCTTGGAATGAGATGTGTTCTCATAGCAAAGGCATCTTGGGGAAAACTATATCTGGAAGTTCGGAATAGACATTGGAAGTTTTGCAGGGGCTTACAGTTCTTGAACAGGAGGAAGGAAATGGAGCAAAGGATGTGTTCCTCACCTCAGACAAGTCAGCTCAGAGTGGGCGGGCATCCGGGTGGCTCAGGTTCAATCTGCTCGGTGAATGAGAACTGGTGACTCCCTTTTTCGATCCAGCATTGAGCCAAGAATCCCAGGGTAAAGTATCTTGAATTCTTTTCCCCCAACATCTTTTGAAAATCCTTCAAGGAAGAAAATATAATATGTAGTATTGGCAAGATTTACTGTTTTTTTATTTTAAGGTTTTTTTATTAATGCATGTTTGCAGTACATGATGTCTACATTCCTTGTGGAGTTGGTACATGTACAGAATGCATCTTCATTCCTTTCCTCACACCTTTCTCTCCCCTCCTCTCCTTCCCTCTGTTGATCCCCTTACCTTTTGAGATAGATCCACCTTCCCACTTCCTATTATCTGTCTTTTATTTGTTCTTTATTTATGTTTTGCTTTTCTCATATAAGAGAAACCACATGATATTTAAGCTTGTGTGTTTGATTTACTTCACTTAACATTATGTTTTTCTTCTTATAATAACTATGCTGGAAATGGCAGTTCCTCCAATTCATCAAGCTTCAGTGTCTGAGATTCAATCCATTACCCAGGCACCTAAAAGTCAGTGGATGAATAAGCAGATTTTTCTTATGATATGGTAACCCATTAATTAAAATTAAACTAACATCTCTGGTGTGTTACTGTGGAGGACACTGAGACAACTCCCTTTGAAAGAAGACAATTTGCCTTCATTTTGGTTCACCTTTGCCCTACTCCCGTGTAGTGACATGCACGGAGCTGGCTAGGGAGATGCTCAGCTCCTCCACTGGCTTCACACGATGCAAACATAAACAGGTCTAGCAGAGGCGCTGATGTGTAGCCTCTGAAGCCAGCGACAGGTCTGTGTGCAGACCGCATACAGCTCCCTCCTGCTAAGCCTGAGCTAGGCTAGGTAACTCCAGCTGTCCTCTGGGATGGAGCTCCCAGAAAGAGTCAGTAACGTGATGTCCCTGGGGAATTAAGGCCAGCATCAGAGCTTGAAGCAGCCGGCTCAACACAGAATATACTTCCTCAGACTGTGCTATGTAGATTCCTCCAAACTTAGAGGCTACCTGTTACTAGAATCCTTCTGCACACCTCTCTCTGCATATTGCAGAGGCGCCATTGTTCCCTGTCTAACCCCACTCAGAGTCTTCACGTAGTTCGCCACTCTCAGTCGCTCAACCCCAAGCCACTCCCATCTTCACAGGAGCCACTCCCTTCACTTTTGGCCCTGGGTCATGGCCTTTGTTCCAGTGAGCCTTTGTTTCACCTGGACGTGGGTCCTCCTTGGCTCTCCCAAACTGCAGATATGTCTCTGTCTCTTTTTTTCTTGCTGTGGGTTGCGTTGGAAGTGGTAGATTGGAATTGACCTGCTAGGAGTCCAATAACTTTTTCCTGAGATTGAAATTTATATGCTCTGGATGGTGACAACGTTCTGGGGGTGTTTATATTTTACCATCTTGCCAGATCTTCTCACTCTTTGGTCCTTGAACCTAGTTTTAGGTCCTGCTGTTCATCATTATTAACCCCATCCTGATAAAGCCTTCATCAGGCTCAGCTGCCTTCTTTCAGTTTTAAAATATCCTTCAGGTAACAAAATTTGCTTTAGAATGACCATAATTGTTGTCATTATAGATCTTTTCTGGATGAATAAAACTAAAAGGCAAATAGGCTAGATAGAGATAATCATGATGAGTTTTAAATCTGAAAAATGAAATAACCAAGGGTCAACTTAGTCCCAACCCCTCAATCATTTTTTGTAATTGTAAAACTGACATCAGCTGTTTATTTGGTACGGAAAACCGTTACACTTAGAACCTTGCAGAAAGCTGCATTTGTAGGTTCTAAGCCACTTAAATACTGACTAGTGCTGGTGCGACCCACTGGGCTGTCATATCACTTTGATTTTAGGGGCATTTATTAGTTTTTGATCTATTTTAGAACAAAAGAAGATTCTATAAATGAGGATTTTTATTCCATATTTACCTACAGGTGGAATCATATTTACCTACAGGTGGAATATTTTTCTTTTGAGTATTTATACATTTATATATCCTTTTATGTCATATTTCTTTCTCTATTTCTTTTCCTTCTTGGTCCTTTAGCTCCACAGTAGTCATTTTAGACATATTAAAATACTTCCGTGATGTCCATATACACACAGAGAAAGAAAACAAATGAGGCTTTGAAGACCAAGGTTGCTAGTCCTGTAACCTTGGGAATTTTAGCCTTATCTTTAATCTGGGCTTGGACAGATTTATATATATGCACATGTCTACACTACTTATCTTACTGCGTGAGATGCAGTTGGGACTTTCCAGGATAACTAAGACCTATTTCTTTATAAATTCATAGCAACAAATAATTTCGGCATTACTTTTCTATGGCATTCTCATGTTGCTAAGGGTTCATATTTTCATGGATTAACATTCTAGTAGGAGTAAGGATTGAAATTTATCAGTTGTTGAAAGTCTTCCAAATATTTTCTATATTGGAGTAATTATATTACTGAGACTTTCAGATTACAAAATTAAAGGAATTAAAAATATGGCACTGTCACATTGTCATGCTTATTGTTTGTACTTCATTCTATGCAAGTTGTCAATATTTGCAAGCTTAGATAAGTATAAATTTTTTTTTTTTTTCCCCTCCGGTACCAGGAACCGAACTCACGACCTTGCGCATGCCAGGCAGGCGCTTTTGCCACTGAGCTAAATCCCCAGCCCCAAGATAAGTATAAATTTTAAATATTTAAGGAAAGAATCTTACATCATTATCAATATAAATCCTCTTAACAACACATGGAATGAAAAGTATTAATCCAGTAAGCTCATACATCAAGGCTTTCAATTTAGTTTTGGTTTTTTGAAGAATTTTCTGATTTATATATTAGGTTCTGTATTATACCTGAACCCCTACAAGTTCAGTTTTTTCCACTTATGTACTTTTTTCTACTTCTGTTTCCATAGGTATTCAGAATTCAGTATTCAGCCTTGAATATGAGTCTGAAAACCAGAGTATTTCTGACTATAAAACATATTTTGAGAATCTAAGATAAAACCTAGAAATGTAAATATTCTGTCTTAAGTCGGATGTTCAATGATTTTTATCTTTCAAAAACTATAATGTGTTTAATGTCGTATAGGTATTGCAGTTAATATTGGGCCTGGCATAGTGCACACTCAGGGGTAGTGCACAGTGCCATGCACAAAGTAAGTGTTCAGTTAATGTTTTTGAGTGTGAAGAACTGTCCCCCACATCTCTCCAGCCCCTCCAGAATAACTTAAATTCCTACAACTGTACCTTAAAATATTTAATGTCAATAGAGAGTAGGGGTCTTTAAATTGTGAGCAGTGATACAGGAAGACTAGATCTCTTGTGAAGAAGCTACCTTTCTCGGGGAGGATTCCCCATGGAAACAGCTGCCAGGACACCAGCACCCTAATGGAGTAGTAGCATCCAAAAGAGAACTCAGCCCCCATCAGTCAGTGCTCTGAGGAGGGAATTTTACTTGTTTTTCCTTAAGATCATTGTTTTGCTCTCAGTCTGTGCTCTGTATAATAACAGTTCTTGGCTGCAGGAATTCTAGGTGCTGAGCTGGTTTATCTACTTGTTTTCTTGTTACCTTTAAAAAGAATGTTTTTTCCCAAGACTGTGGCTATACCTGAAGTGACCATATGAGCCTCTGGGAGATTTTAGATTAGAATTGTTGGCTAGTTATTGCCAAGGGCTTTGTGTAGTGGTTCAAAGATTCAGTCTGCCTGGGTTTGAATTCTGGCTACTTATCACATACCAACCACATGGCTTTACAGAATGCTAGATTTCCACTTGAATCGTTTCGTTGTTCACTATGTAGTAAGAACTCAGTAAATGTTAGTGTAGATGATGATGATGGTACACATGCACATCCCAGGGTCTCAGGTAGGCACAACAAGCAGTAGTTGTACCTCGGCTGAAATAGTAGCAATTTGCTCCAGTCCCGTTCACCCTGTGCCCTCTAGAAGAGCTTGCTAGTGTGTCTGTTGCACCCTGAGGATGGAGAGGGAGAGGGAGAGAAGAAAGATTGGTACTTCGGACTTGTGGTTTGCAGACGCAGACTTTTCTGTACTTATTTTGCTCAAAGGGCCAATTGCTATAGTGTTCAGAATGTGAAATGATAGTTAATGGAGACAAGGGGATTAATAGCAGAATTTAAAATCGTTTAGTGACTAATAACTTAGTGGCTTATAACAGCTGTACCTTGCTGTGCAGGGTGGCTAGCCTATTAACATTTCAAAGCTGTTTAAAAGTCAGTTGGATGCTTTTCAGTGCACATTCACTTTTCATCTTTGCTCCCCCATTCCAGAAACATCAATATAGGTCAATAATTCCCTGTCATTTCTGGAAAGATGAATAAGATTATAGATTATTAAGGGTTATTTTTCATTTTGATAGAGCATAAACATTAAGAGGACTCCTCACTGAATGAAAACTGTGACTTATTGATTACAATAATAGAATTTATGTTAAACCACTTATATTTCAGCGCTCCTAGATTCTTTTCTAGTGCTATGCAGTTACACTGAAGAACACTATTAACTATGATTATTTATTAATTGTTACATATTTGCCATGCCACATTTATGACTTATATACATTATTACTGGTCCTGCCATTAGCTTCTCAGAGTATGTATCTTATAATTGAGGAGATGCAGGCTATGAGAAATTGAATAAGTGACCTCAGAAGATTGAGATTTCTACTTTTTACTTGTCTTTCTTTTTATGGAGTTACCTTGTCTTTGAAACAAAATTGTCTTCAACTTTCATGCGATCTAACTTTCTATAGTTTAGATAGGGGATCTGGCATTTGAACTCAATTGGTAGCTTATAGGTTTAAATTACATTATGTATGCCAACTATCTAGAGGGCACATACCACAAATCCAATGCTTTATCTTCACTTGACATCTGGTTTGGGCTCGTACCATACCTTTTGAGGACCAGTGGAATGTATCAGCCAAGAGAACAAGCTGGGGAGTCAGAGAAACCAAAGCCTGGATATGGCACCTTTCACCTCTGGGCAGTAAACCCGTTGGAATTTAGAGGCTTCAAGTAAGAGACTTTCGTTTCTATGCTTCATGCCAACAGCAGTTTATGTATGCAAATTATATATATTTGAAACATACGTATTTAGAGATAGCCAGATGGACTCAGTTTAGGTAATTCCAATTTTTTTTGAGGGAGGTACTGGGAATTGAACTCAGGACCTCATGCTTGCCAGGCAGGCACTGTATCGCTGAGCAATATCCCTGTTCCTGATGATTCCCATTTTGTTAGCAGTATTCAAAGCATTATAACTGGGAGCTAATAGGTTTATGCCCTCGTCTCTTCATCAGATCTGGTCAGAGTATTGGCATTGGAAATATCAATGCCATTGAGCTATTTTATAGTCTGTGATCTCATGCTTGTTCTTAATATCCACCATAAACACAAATGTGCTATTGTCTTCTGTCTCTTTCCTGGCAGCTCAGTAGTCTGGGGAACTTGATGAAGACATTGTAGTCAAGCTTGTTTTATGTGAGGGTACTGTTCTGAGGATATTTGGGCTGCCTGTGAAGCCCACTGTCCTGGGCCGTGCAGAAGGCAGTTGACTCCCCCCGCTGCTCTTCCTCTTCTTTTGTGGTTGTGATTGCCTTTAGACAATATTTTGTTATCCTTCAAAACCTTTACTTTGGCTTCTGCTTTGGGAGGGACAGAAGCTTTTTTCTTTGCTTTCAATACCATTTTGATACAAAGGCAATTTGTTACTAGTCCATGTTTTCCTGAAAATAACACCTAACTGGAAAATATGCAGCTTTAAAAACTAGAAATCAAAAACACCAGCCTCAATCAGCCTATCCTTGCCTTTCTTGCCTTATAGAGTAGCCATCGAGCAAGAGACTAGTGATGGCAGGTAAGGCAAGGATAGGCTGATTAGGCCTGCCATCTTTGATCTCTAGTTTTTAACGGTGATTATTCTCTGGTTATGTATTATTTTCAGGGGAATTGTAGAGCTAGTAGAGGTAGAGCTAGCCCAGAGTTGCCTAACTGAAGTGGTCCACCTCTCTACTCTTTTATACTTGATGTCATCCTACCTATTAACACATATCAAGATGGCTGCAGGTTTTATCTTAGCCAGACAGGACAATATCCAGAAAAAGAAGAAAGACCATTTCGTTTTATAGCCTCCTTTTTCTTGTAGCCGTTTAGCAGAAGTCAGGACCATTTTTCCAAAACACTCTTTCCCCAGGAGAGTTCTGTTTCTGTCTCATTAACCAGAGTTTGGTCAAATACAGATTCCCAAAATAATTACAAGTACTAACCAAGTAAGAACACTCTTTGAAGTTTGGAGTGGAGCAGCTCCCTTTGAGGCACGGGGCCCCATGGAGAAGGAATGAGTTCTGCTTTTTTCTAGGGTCCTGTGTTATTAGGAAGAGAAGAGTGTAAAGATGTTGGTATCTTCTCAAGATTTGATTTCTTCAGGGACACACGAGGGAATATAATATTTCCTCACTGGCTGTCTAGTGAGACATGCACTCATTTCCAACATGAATGAACATGAATTGGAAGGACCATGAGAGCACATGCCATCTTTCCAGCTGCTACTTTGGAGTAATCCCTTCAAGCTATGCAGTTTTAAGTAATTTGATAAGCTTTTTTTTTTTCATTGACTAGATAACTATGTTTTGAGAGCCTACCCCATAGTAAGTACTGTTTCAGGAACAAGATCCAGGACCTACCTAGCCTATATGTATGCAGGTACTACTAGCTATGATTATATGTTGCATAATATCAAACATTGATTAAATATTGATTATTGAGCATTTGTTATGTTCTATACTGCATTATATATTTGATATGTGTCACCTTGAGTCTTTTCAGGATCTCCTCAGAGTAGTATATGTTAGGAAATGCACATAACAGTGTCAAGTATATGTTACTAAGAGAAAGTACTATTTAGGAAAAAGCATCTCAGAATTAAAAAATATTCTTCTTTTAAGGAGTCTAGTAAGTCAAAATCTATTTGTCTTTCATTAATAAGCAGTAGAGATGTTACTGCTTGGCTTCTAGGATGATAGCTAAACTATCACACCCATTTATATTCTTTAATATCCATTATTTTTCATGACAGTGTTTTATGAAGTTGGGAATGCTGTTGTTTGGTGCATATGTATTTATAATTGTTACCTCTTCCTGCTAAATTATTCCTATTACCAACTTGTAGTAACCTTCTTTGCCTCTCTTGGTCAATTTTGTCTTCAAATCCTCTGTTTAAAATTAGGATAGCTATTTTGGCTTTTTTCTGGGCTCCTGTTGCATAGAATATTGTTTTCCACCCTTTAATTTTTAATCTGTGAAAATATGTTTTTTATACATAGCATATCATTGGGTTTTGTTTCTTGGTCTGTTCTGTCAATCTGAATCTTGATTGGGGAATTTAGACCATACCATTCCATTATTTCTTATTGCTGATATTTTTTCCTTTTGCTTGCATAACTGTTCACCTTGGCTTGTGTGTTCACTTTATTAGACTTTTTGTCCTTGTTGGCTCCATTGTCTCTTTCTAGGATATTCTTGAGAATTTTTTGTAGTGCTGGTTTGGTGGTCTTCAATTTTTTAAGGTGCTCATTGTCATGGAAATTATTTCTTCATTAATTTAGCAAGATATTTTTTCAGGATATATAACTCTGCGCTAGAAATTGTTTTCTTTTAGGGCTTGAAATGCTTGAAGCTTTCCTGGCCTGTAAGATTTGTGTTGATAAATCTACTCTAATTCTAATAGGTTTAACTTTATAGATGATTCATTGCTTTTCTCTAACAGCTTTTACGATTTGTGTCCCTGTGTTGGACTTCTGGGATTTTGACTATGATATGTTGTGGAGAAGTTCTGTTTTGATTGTGGCTATGTGGGGTTCTGTATACCTCATTTATCTGTATGTTTTATTCTTTCCCTATATTTTTGAAAGTTTTCTGCTATTATTTTTGTAAACAGGTTTTTATGCCATTTGTGCTGTTTTCTGAAATTTCACTAATTCCAGTTAATTTTAGGCTGTATCATCTAGATGCTGTTGGGCCCATTTTTCAAGTTTTCTTGTTGTTTTTAAGGTTTTTCTGAATAATTGTTCTCTGACATCAGCCCTGTCTTTTAATTCTGACACACTGTCCTCACACTGGTTACTTTTCCTGCCCATACTGTCAGTACAAATTTTAATCTCCTGGATTTCTGTTTAGGACCTTTTCATGGATTCTAGTTCTTTTCTAAAATGGTCATTTATGTTTTGCATTATTTTGTCTGGCTCAGCTAGTTTTTTATGAGTGTCTTCTGTAAATTCCCTGATTATTTTGTTTATTACAGCTATTTTCTGTTTAGTTGTATCATTACAGCTATTTTCTGTTTAGTTGTATCTTCTTTCAGCCTATGGATTTTTTTAGAAAAATCTCCTCTGTTATCCTTTTGAATAATTCAGCTGTATGGTGTTTGCTTTCCTCCTCTTCAGTGTACCATGGACTGGCTTTGAGGGAGTTGGGAGTTGTTGGAACCATTTTGTTGTCTTGTTTTTTCATGTTTCTATTGTTTTTGTTCATTTCTTTTATGCTGTGGTTTTCAGGTATATTTAGTGCAAAGATTTTGTTGCTAATATGGAGTTCTTTTTTGTTAACATCTGCTTTTCAGTGATGTACTCTGGGTGTGGCTGACTATAAGCCTAACTATAGGACTCTGTCCCAAGATCTGACTACTTTGCTTAATTTGGGACTGAAAGATGCAGGTAATTGACCCAGCACCCAAATCTCCAGAAATGGACCACGGTAGTGTTAATGATTCAAAGGTAATCCAGATGTTAAGATATGTAAAAAACTGATTATTGTAAACATATGTAAAAAACTGACAATTTTGTCACCCTGGCAATAAGTGCATGAGAACAATAATATTGTCCAAAGTGAACTGGATATTGACATGGCATAACAATAAATAATGTACCACCCTCAACCATAGAAAACAGATGTGCTGAATAATTTCTGTATAGTATAAACACTAAGACAAACCAAATATTAAAATACAGTAAATATCTACTAAGTGCAATGACTGTACCTTCACTAACAATAAAAAAGGATTCAACATTACTAACATAGTTAATTATCTAAAGATTAATAAAGCTTAATGATTTTATTAGTAAAGATATGGGGAAATGGAAAACAGGAAAATGAAAGAAGAAAATTTTGAAAAATTAAACAATGGAAGAGGAAAAGGAGGAGAAAAAGTGAGACAAAGGATCCTCATGTCCAAGGAAACAGGTTCCCTTTCCTGGGAGCTGGGGAGAGCTCCAAACTGCTTCATTCTTTTCTCTGCACTGTGGACCCTTTCTTCATCTTCTCTGTAATTTCTTTCTTTCTTTTTTTTCTGATACCGGGAATTGAACTCATGACCTTGCGCTTGCCAGGCAGGTGCTGTGCTGCTGAGCTAAATCCTCAGCCCCTGTAATTTCTTATTTTCTTATCACTTTGTTCTATATGCCCAGAGGTCTACTTCTTTTATTCTCTTCTCAACGTTTTTATTTTCCAAATATTTGGTTTCTGAATCTCAGCTTGAATTTTGCTGCTGATTGCTCTCTGCCATTTTCAACACCCCCCCAAAAAAGTTAATTTATTAAAAATTTGATGAGAAAAAAAAATTGCATGGAAAACACTGGTTTAATAAAACATCAAACAGTGGGACGCCCCCTTGTGTACACCAAGCTGCTTAAAAGTCAGTTGGAGGTTGAAGTTCATGAAATGTATGAGAAGAGGACTGATTTTTCTGAAGAAAAGAGTCTATTTTTGAAAAGTTTTGATGAATTTGATTTTGGTCATAACCATGGCATTTCTAACACATTTTCTTTTAGGTACTGAGATAATACCTTTGTTATAAAAATAGGGGAGCATGAAAACATGGAAAACTTAAGGCCATCTAAAACAGTCAGCTATTAACATTTTCATTTGATTTAGTCCCACATACTGCCACATTTCAAGAAGGAAAAGTTTTGATGATTTACCTTAGTAGATACACACTCAGAAGCAGAGTTTGTTGCTGGTTTTATATTTATTTCTTTCATTTCTCTTTAGTGCTGGGGATTGACCGAGGGTGTCATGCTTGTGAAAGCATTTACTCTAGCCACTCAGCTACATGACCATCTTCCTAGTTTTTGTTTAAGGCACACAGGAAGCATCTCTGTGATGTGACAAGGTGAAGAGACTGTGGCCCAAGAAGGCTAGGAAATTTGCCCATGGCTTTATGGTTGGTAGAGGTTTTGAACATTACACTAGTTTCATATATTTTTTTTTTTACTTCTAACCACTCTGCTCTTATTTCGATGTTGTTCTCTGTTGCATAACTCTGAAAGTTCAGTTTTATTTGCATCCCCTCAGGTGATGCCCCCTTGATAATCCAAGTCAGGGGCCTCCATTTTATTCCTTTGGTTCTGAACAATTTGGGGAAAAGGAGAGAAAGGCATTAGACCCAGGGTTCTTAATGAGAAAATAACCTGTTTTCTTTGTGGGCAACCTGCTGTCAGGAGGAAGGAATAGCAGAGCAGAGCTGAGGATGCGTACTCCTCCCCAAATTTTCCAGTCACAGGGGTCAAAGATGGTGCTTGAGAGAAGGGAGTGAAGGAACAGAAGGAAGCCCAGAACAGGGGGTGAGAAGGATTCCTTCCTGATGAGCACCAGGAGTGGGAACAGGGCTGCTCTGTGATGGCAGTGTTCTGAGATGGTCAAGCTGGGAATTGAGTGGAAAGTTAATACTGCTGTTATAATAGGGGACAAGGAGGATTGCTGTGATGTTCAGTAATAGTTTTGTGGTTCTGTGGGAAAATTGCATTTTGGTATAAACAGCCAGTGGGTTCAAGAACTTAATTCTTTCCATGATTCTGGTTGCAAACCAAATTCTATGAGAACTAAATCAAATTCAGTGGTTAGGTTCAGTGCTGAGGTATGGGGACATTTGATTTGGTTCTTGTCCAATTCAGTTTGTGACCAGAATCATGGAAAGAATTAAGTTCGTAAACCAAGGTGCTACTGTCGTTAGAATCTTCTCCTGAGTTTGTATTAAATTGTTGCATACATTTTGTCAATTTGTCACTGATTTCCAAAGTTTAAAATTGTATCTCCCTAGCCAGTCTGGTAGCATATACCTATAATCCTAGCACTTGGGAGGCTGAGGCAGGAGGATTACCATGAGTTCAAGGCCAACTTGGACTACATAGTGAGACCCTGACTCAAAAACCACTCCCTCAAAAAAAAAAACACCCCCCCCAAAAGACCAAAATAAATCTCCCTGAACCAATGATCTTGTGTTTCCTTTCTGTGTCTTTGAATACATTATTACATATTTTTATTATTGATAGTGTGACCAATTATTATGCTTCAGAAGGTTTTGTTGTCTTTAAGAATGTTATATAGCATAAGTAATAATGCTATTTATTTAAACAATAACAAACGAGATCTCACAGCTATTTGGAGAGCTCAGAAAGCAGTATCAGAAGAGATGTTTATAAGTAACTTGGTACCTCATCAGAATATAACCTGATCCTGATTGTAATAGCCATTTAAAAGTGTATAATTTTGGGATGTTACTTCCCCATGTAGAGAAGAAGTGATTAATGGTGAAATTTATGGTACTTAACCGTGATAAGACTCTGTAGGTGGAGGACAGATTTTAATTATTATAGGAATGTATTTGGGGGAGGCACCAGTGTCACACAGAATTTTAAGAGTTAAGAGTAGAAGTCACTCACTTGAGACATTAGTAAGAATTGCCTCCTCAGTATTCTATAGCCGTGACGAGAAGGAGGCCAAGGAGAGAAAACAAAGACCGAGAAAAAACAGATGCTTTTGCTGCAGCACTAAAAGAAACAGATCCTAAGTCTGATTCTCAGGGCCCCAAGAAGAACTTGACGACTACATTCATCTGCTACCACTGTTAAAAGCCAGGCCACCTCAAGAGGAACTGCCCTAAAAAGCCCCCTGGGCCATGTCCTGAGTGCAAAGGTTACCACTGGAGATCAGTCTGCCCTCTGAAGTGGAGGCCCCAGAGCTCAGATCCATCCTACAAGTTAGTCCAGCATGAATGAGGGGGCCTGGGGCATAATCTGCCTTCTCCCTCTGGCCAGACTGTCATCTCCATGGAGGAGCCCTGAGTAATCATGAGTATAGAGGAAAAAGAAAACAGCCTGTTGCTAGACACAGGTGCAAGTCTCTTGGTCCTTCTTTTCAATCCTGGCCTTCCTTCCAGCCATCACACCTCAGTGAGAGGAGTCACTGGTGAGGAGGGAATATGCTATTTTTCACAACCCTTAGGCTGTAACTACTTGTTAGCTCTTTCTTATGTATCTCTGTCTTCCTGAGAAACTGCTTTGAAGATACCACCATGTATTACAGCTGCCATTGATATTTTCCTACTAATCTGTCCATAACTCTGTAATGTTTGTATTGTTCCTGTGCTATTTCATAAATGGATGTATGTTTATTACTATGTGTTTCCTACAACAACCATTGAGAATAGTCAGTGATTATTCAGTTGGTCACTCATGTATAGCTCTATTTATTTTCATTAGAAACCACAGTGAGGGGCTGGGGATTTAGCTCAGCAGCAAAGTGCCTGCCTGGCAAGCGTAAGGTCGTGAGTTCGGTTCCTGGTACTGGAGAAAAAACCAAAAAAAAAAAAAAAAAAAAAAGAAACCACAGTGAAGATACCAAAGTATAGTACAACAACCATTGATAATCTCCTACCACTTTTGTCTGTAACTCACTATTATTTGTCATTTGTTTTCCTGAGAAACTATCTTGTAGATAACAATATGTAAAACAACAACCATTGGCAATCTATTGCACAAAATGGTGAGAATAGAGCATTGAGAAAATTGTTAATATAATAGATTTTGAATGTTCTTACCACAAAATGTGAAGTGATAGTGGAATTTAATCATTTCATTATGCATGCATATAACAAACTGTTGTATATACTAAATATGCATAAGTTTTGTCAATTATACTTTTGTCAGAAAATAATCTATAGCCAGTGTTAAAGGAACAAGTGTAGCTAAATTTAAAAAAAAAATCTTTATTTACAAGAATAGGGGGAAGTGCATGATGTACTCCAGTTTGTTAATGTGTCACAGTAAGAAGAGGCTCATTGACTGATAACAGAATCATATCCCAATAAACCCATATTAAATGAAAATATCATAAGTTGAAAATGCATTTCATATACCAAATTTAGCAAGCATCATGGCTTAGCAGCACAACATACTATAGAGTTATTGGTTATTTATCCTTGCAGGCAAGTGGTTGAGTAGGAACCGTGGTTTGGTGCGATTGCTCAGCCCTGTGGGAGAATATTAAACTACTTATCACAGTCAGGGAAAATATGCAACTTTAAAGTTTAAAGTATGGTTTCTATTGAATGTATATTACTTTTGCGCCACCATAAAGTTTAAAAATCATGAAGTTGAGCCATTGTAAATTGGGGTCAATGTGGAATAAAAATATGAATTTTAAGGTTAAAAATGTGAATTTTTAAGGTTAAACCACTTGGGTTTTAATCTGTTTGCAGCTTCTTTGCTGTATTTCCTTGAGAAAGTTATTTAACAATTTCTGTAAAATGGGAGTACTAATAAATTTTCCTATTAGGGTCAAAAAAAGGCTAAATAATAAATATATTGTTTTGCCCCAAATTTACATAAAATGTTACCTGAGACATCACAAAATTCTCTTTCTTTTCATGGTTTTTGAATGCTGTTTGGTATGTAGTTTGAACTAGAAGCTTTTGATGGCACAAAGGAAATGGAAAAAAATAGTTAATATTTATTGTGCTCATATAACGTTCCTAGAGCTGTAATAACCTTCCATCATTGCTTAATTTAATTACAAGGTAGTGACCATTCCACAAGTGTGGAACCTGAGACTTTCAGTGTTTATGTTCCTTTTCCAGGGTATTGTGCTAATTGGTGCTGAGCTACAAACTCAGCTGTATTGACAAGTGGTAGGATTTTCCTCAGGGAGAGGTGATGAGTGATGCTTTGTCTACTTAATTTCATTTGGGTTGTAGGGATAAAACTGGGAAGAGTACTTGATTTCTCATATATTTATAAATGAAAATATAGTGGATATACATGAGAAATGCGTCTTACGGACTTTTAAGTATGTTGGAGATGGTTGGTTGAATGCTAAAGCTTTTGCACATTTTGAGTTTCACTTTGGTGCAGTGAGATTCGTTATTTAGCATTACCTGAATGCAGGAAAGCCTGCAAGAAAAGAGTGTGAAGATTGGGCTGAAGGCTGAACGCCTGTGCACAGGGCTGATTTCCAGCTCCCTGACGTGATCCTGTAGCTGGAAACTAGATGTAAGCTTGCGAGAGCTTCCAGGACTTTGAGTCTTTCACCCTCCAGTGTCAGAGCAGTATGAGCCTCAGATGGCTGTTTGTGAACGGGCAGGTGGTGATCATGGCAGTTAAAGGCTTTTGTATGTGCACAGGTTTTAAATTTATCTTAATGTTTAAAACACAGTGAAATAGGCCGGGCGTGGTGGCACACACCTGTAATCCCAGCACTCGGGAGGCTGAGGCAGGAGGATTGTTGCGAGTTTGAGACCAGCCTGGGCTACAAAGTGAGCTCAAGGCCAGCCTGAACT
>NW_004955492.1:3081008-3113792 GCF_000276665.1 Chinchilla lanigera | reverse complement strand
AAAAAAAAAAAAAAAAAAAAAAAAAACCCCACAAAAAAAACCCCACAGTGAAATGACAATCAGAGGGCTCCTTTTGCAAACTCCAGTCATTGGACTTCCCCGGGTTCTAAATGTTAGATCTCTCCCATCCCTACATATGCACAGACCAGGGCATGTGATACTCATGATTTTGTGGCTATTTCCCTCTCAGCACCATCACTGTGTGCTCAAAAATCACAAGAGTAGGTTTCTTTACTGTAGAACTCTGCCATTTGCCTTAAAAGTGCAGTCTAGATGATTTCTTTAGTGTGAAGTATACGTTGTTGATTTTAAAGGTGATTAAAATACTGAGTGACAAATAACTACAATTAATTGTAAAATCAACTGTACTTATACTGGAAAAAAATACTGAGCTATAGACAAACACACAAAAACAAACTGTGGCAGAGAGAAAAAGAGAGAGACAGAGGGAGAGAGATACAGTAACTATAGTGATAAGCACAACAGCTTTTAAAATGTTACTAGTATTATCACTTATGGTATTTTATTTAAAAGAAAATGTTGCCTTAAATAATTATTTATCACAATTACAGTTTTAGATTTATTATCAAATTACCTAGTAAAAAAGCACTTTAGAAAAATAACCAATAAAATACCCTACAGTCACTTGAACAATTGTCTCTTAAAATCATACTGATACTGCTTTTCAAATTGAGATATTTTAAAGAAGTAAAGATGGTTTTCAGGAGTAGTTTTTTAAAAAATGAAGTTTCCTTTTTGCCAAATGTAGATTTAGTCCTGCCCCTGATAGTTGCCTTAATAGAAGTCAATTGTACACTGGGATGTTTTTATTTTTTAAATCATACTCTGCAAATTAGGACTACTTGTAATTTAGAATATAGTTAGTTTTTCTTGTGCACAAGTGAAATCAGTGGTAATTTTAAGAAGAGCATGATTTTAACATGATGAATGAGGATTATGAGATTTGTTTGTATGGCTGGTGGAATTGCTGTGTTTCTAAGCAGCTGTCCATCAAAGAATGTCAAAGAACTATATATTTTTATGTCTTCTTTTTTCCTGTTTATTTTTAAACTAGTTAAATGCCTTGCTGAACAGGGATGAGTAGAGTGAATGAGTGCTTTTTACAACTTCCTCAGCAAATATAGTTTATGCTTGTTAAATGTATTTGGTTCTGTGACGGAGAGCCCAGCATTAGCATTTGGGAATGGACATGGCTTATTCAAATAAACCTCATGTCTTTCCCTGGATTTTGTTTTACCTAAATAAACTTCCCATGAGGCCAGGACTTTGAAATCTGTATATAATTGTGTATATAATGATATAGAAATGTATAATATACACATTTACATCTTTATAATTTATATTTCATATAAAACATATACATTAAATACATGATATATGTTACATACAAAAAATACAGGGGTATAGACACAGAATGTGCTTTGTCATATTCTCTAGTGAAGAGAGATATAAATGGTATTAGAAGAATCCATAGCTAGGTAGTCTGGACTTACTGATGTGCAGAAGGCTTACAGTCATTATGGTATAGTCCTGACTTAAATAGTTACGTGTTATTGAGCCTTTTTCACTTTCCCATCATCTCACCTAATCTTATTCCACTTTGCATTTTTTGAAGGAGGCACCATAAATATCTATTTCTTTTGTTATGAATGAAGGTGTGATGGACAAATCATTCAGCATCTCTGGGATTCCTGTGGAGCACTACTATGAAGAGACCCATGTTCTGTAGTAGGTGCCAAAAATATAGGGTATTCTCACTGTTGTCTCACTCTTTTTTAGCTCAAGATGAATTAATTTTAGGTAGCTACTTCCTTATTATGTATGTGAAAATGTGGATGGAAGAGAGCAAGTTTTGACTGCTGGAATAATAGGAAATTACACTGGAATGTACTTTGACACTGAAGACATTTTTGTTTAATGTATCACCCATGCAAGGTTTGAATAAGCTGCACATAGCTGATATTTTGATCAGCTTTGTGCAGAAGGATAGGATATGGAAAGAGGAAGCCTGCAAAAAAAGAGTGTGAAGATTAAAGAAACCACCTTGAAGTTCAGTGGGGCACATTTGTTGAAAGGAAATACTTGGAAATAATTCTTGTATTCTAGTGGGTACTCCAAATTTGTGTTTGGTATCTGTGGTCCAATTCATTTTTAAGGCCAAACATATTTAATTATAATGTGGGAATGTAGGTTAATTTTGAGATTCATAGGTTACGTCTATTCTTGAAATTCTTCCTTGTGCAGACTTGATCAATTGAACAAATATTTGTTGTTGCTTTCAGACAAGAAAGAGTATTTGTAATGTAAAAGATGGTTTTAGAGAGGTTTTTCTTTTCTTGATCTTAACCAGTAATTTTTCATTACTTTATGATAGACTTTTTGAGATGACTTTTTAATACTCCATTTACACTGGGTGGATTTTTGATTGATTTTTTTTCTATATTTTTATGCATGTCACATGGCTGGAACTTACTATTTGCTTGGGTCAATCAGGACTAATAGCTATTAGTCCTGCTATTGCTACTGTAGAACTCACATGCTTAGAAAATATATTCATAGTTCTTTGGAGTGTTCCCTAAGAGTAATATATATATTTTAATGTAACCTTATTAGATATTCTGCAAATCCAAGCATCAATTTAAATATAATTCAGTCAACCATTGTGGTGTCCCCTGTAGGTATGCATGAAGGCAATGATGTTACTAAGCAGAATTGGATACTCAGTATGTCAGAGCCTCAGTGATACCCAAAGGGTCCAGCAGAGCTTTGCTTAGCTTTCTGCTAAAACATGGATCACAGAGCCTACTGGATGGTACCAAAAAGTGAAAAATTTCTAGAAGTTTCTTCCTAGCTACATCCCTAGTCATTTTTAAATTTTTATTTTGAAACAAGATCTCATTACTTCTCTAAGTTGCCCAGGTCACTTGAACTTCCAGTCCTCACACCTAAGTGTCACAGAGAGCTGAGGTCATAGGTGTATTCCACCATGCAGAGCAAAAATTTCTTTTTAGAAGGAATTTAGCACAAGCTATCTGCTATCTGTAGGAATAACAGCTTTAGTTTCCCACTATCAATGTCCCAAAGCCTTACCAGCTTCTAGGAGGAAGGATCTCCCACACTAGTCTCACTGGATTTTGTACTGCTTTCCTTTAACAAGATCTGCCTCTCACCCTGTGTTGGAAATATTTGCTCGTTTTTGTTACTTCATAGGAAAAACTATTTGTTATTTATATATTTAAATTATTTTATACATTATTCAATTGCTGAGAGTGACAGTATCTTGAATTTAGTCAAGGACTAAATTTTGAGAATTTTATATTCTGCTTCTATTCGCCAGTGTGGGAGATGTACCTGTTATCTACTATATGCAAGTAGTAAATGACCTAATGGAATATACTGAGAATGTGACTGTTCTTCTTCTTATTATAATTATTATGCCTGCCAATGTTTTGTTTCTTGTCTATTCCAAAGTAACTTTAACCCAAAAGCAAAATCCTTTATTCATCAGCAAGAATCAAATCTCTTTCCTGCCAATGTGATTTTTATCCTAAAACCACAAATTCTTAGATAATAAGGTGGTAGAATCCCAAGCAAGCTGGATGAATCCTTTGAAATGAACCTTTAAACCATTTTCAGTCACCATACACCTCTCCTTTATCTGTCCTTTGTCTGTATCTAGACAGAATTTATAGCATTTTCCAGAATGTGGTTTTGGCCATTGCAAATTGTGGCATTTAATTACTTCATGAATTATTTTTCATGGAGAGCCTGTGAAGTTACAAAGTCTGTTTGGAATATCTAGGGCTGGGGATATAGCTCAGTGGCATAAGTGCCTGCCTGGCAAGCTCAAGGTCCTGAGTTTGATTCCCAGTACCAAAAAAAAAAAGATAGTTATGTTTGGAATGTCTGTTCATTAGGAACTGTTATGTCATTGAATCTGAGGTATTAAAATACTTCTTACTTGTTCTATATTGGAATGGTTTCAGATTTCTTTAACTGGGAGTGAAGTGCAATATGTAAATTGTAATGTTGCAAACATGCTCATAATTGTACATTGATTTTATTTTTGTTAAATGTTAAACAGATGATAGGTTTCAAGGTTAATGCTCTGAACATTACAGTATATTTCTGGTTAATCTATAAATCTTGCTTAGATAAGTGGAAGTTAAGGTGTGATGTTTTATACTTCTTGCACTCAGCAACATTTTGTGAGAGTTACTAATTTCTGAACATTGCAGTAAAGTGTATGATTAAAAGTTGGTGTATGTGCTCCTGCCATAAGAAATTCACAATTTTATGATTTCCTTTTTTATGTCCAACAATCTAGTTAATTTTAAAAGTAGTTTATGGATGCTATGAAAATTGTGTTATCTTAAATAATAGAGGTAGTTAAAACGCTAATGTAGCCCACCTCCAGCTTGGGGATCTACTTGGTGTCCCTTTGAAGAGTCATGATTCAGAAGTCCAGGTGTTCTTTCCACACTCCTGCTGATTGCTGAAGGATTTTTACTGATTTATCTCTTTACTGTAGTCCATAAACTAACTCCTCCTCTTCGTAGAATATTTGCAGAAATGCAGAAGAAACCATTCCAAAGTATTACTTGGCTACTTTTAGCCAAAAGCTCTTGCTGTGTGGGAAGACACCACTTGGCCCTTCCTAAGCTGACTTTGGCTGGTCACAACTATATAGCTCTTCTTGATCTGGGGTCCAGCCTACCGAGACTAGCCTGAAAGTGAGATCTAGAGCTGGTGGTCAGCCGATGTACTCAGATAAGGACCCAGTAACATCTGATCTTTGTATTATCAGCCAGACTTTTGTCTTGGTTAGTTTTATGGTATCTGTAAGTGGTAGGATGACTTTTCAAAATGGTTTCTGGATATTTAGGTCAGGTAGTCTGAATATGTGGCACATTTCCTCCTATACTACTGGAAATCACAAGGTGGAATGAATTACCTACTGTCCATTCTTTCAGGCAGTAGAGAAATTTGTAGTTGGCTTGTGCAGTTACAGTATCAGATGGCACCCCTAGAAGATATGGAGATCACCAAGTATGACTGACTTTGTAGCAAGGAGTCTAAGGCATTGATAGATACCGGCATAGATAGATACCTTCAGTGGAGATACTTTCACATCATCCTTTTAGGCTATGAAAAGGCCATTCAAAGTGGGGAGAGTGTATGGTTTATATGTGTTATTGTTTTAAAAGGGCAAATCCTGACTTTAAGTGCATTATATCTCTATATGTGTAGGTAAGCATTTGTAGCAAGCCTTCAGGTACATTGCATGCTCACTTTTATCTTCATGTGTTCTAAATCAGGTCATAGGGAATTTTCTCAAACCTCCAATCATCGTAGCACATTATATAAAGTGCATCCATGAGCACAAACTCTTCTTCTCTGCAGTATGTTATCATGCATCCTCTTTTCAAAGTAGCAAAAACAATTAAACACTAAAAACCTTACCTAAGATTGAAGAGTTTTGTTACTTACCACAAATAGATGGCTGATTATCCCTGATGCCAGTGGGAAAGGACGATACACATGCAGCCCAGATGTTTGCTACTTGCGCTATTTGTTTACCTTTCCTTCACCTTGTAGAGCTCACAGTAAGATAGATGAGTGAGCAGCTTTGAGGATTTCTTGTTTCAGACTCTTTTTACGTGCAGTTTTACCATTAAATTTTTCTTTGGGAGGTGTTAGAAATGGATTACGAGCATATAAAAATGCAGATGGAGAAAAGATATGTGTTTTAAAAGGTTAGAACAGGGACCAAGAAACAAATCTAGAGTGCCAGGATGAACTTTAACTTTGAAAAGCCTTAGGAATTTATACATTTGTCCTTACAGTTTATGTTGTAGATGAGGAAACTCAGGTCTAGGAAACTAAATGATTTGTCCAGTTTCATACAGTTATTGGTAAAGTGTAAAGTCCTTTTTAGTATTAAAAATAAGCAAACAAAAATTACTGTACACAGGGTAAGAAGATCTTTTCCCTTTGAGCAGTCAAAAAAGAATTTAGTTTAAATTTAAGCAGTTTAACATAGACTTTTACAACTCTTTAAATTTAAATTTTAATTTAATGAAGTTTACATTCATATCAGGGAGTAGGTACATGTACATAACACAGCTTTTTTTTTTTAGTCCCTTGACCCCCACTTCCCTCCCTCTACCTCTACATCTCCTTTTCCCCATTTTCATTCTTGTTATTATTCTTATATTACTTATATCCATACTATATTAATATATTCATTAAATGTTTATGCCCTTCTGTGTATTTGGTACCTGTACATGTCATATTTTAAATCTTGTTACTTCCCCTCCCCCTCTCCCTCTCCCTGTACCCTGGGTCTCCTGGAATCCTTCCCATTTGTAAGAGATCTATACCCATGTTTCCTTCTATCCATCTTTTATTTTGCTCTTTGTTATAACATAATTTTTTTTGATGATAAAAATTCTTAGTGGTGAAATAGGGTGCTTTGAATATTATATTGAAGAGATGCATAATATAAGAAATTTTTGTTACGGTTGTTTCTTGAAATTTGGGAGGAGAATGGTTTGAGGATCTATGGACATCCTTTGTTTATTTACTGTGGTGTACTAGCTAGGTCCTACATTTCAGAGAACGAAAATATTGATAACAAAATATTGATAATTCAGACCTCTTCCTTGGTCCCCTGATCTTGGCATCCAGTATGGAGAACCATGATGAGGACTGTGACAATCCTCAACTAGCCACATTGTGCTCACTAGGGTATAGCTCTCTTCATTTGATTTGTAGCTACTCAGGTCCTTGTACCTGGAGATTCACATCAGACCTATAGTATGTCTACACTTACATTTGCACATAATGATTTGATGTTTTTGTTTTGAATTGGATAATGAACTGCTATTGTTATGGTTTGTGTCTCGATGTTCCCCCAAAGCCTTAGGCACTCATGGGGCAAGCTTTAGAGTTTATGATTGATCCATTGTCCAATGTTGGAATTATGGGTGTGAGTGCCCTGGGGTGGATAGTTTGCATATAATGCCAGGGAGGGAAAGAGGCTGCTTGCCACCACTCCTCTTTTTGCTCTGGTTGCTTTTGCTATCTTCTGCCACCATGAACTATTGCCCTGTGCCACGTGCCACTTTGCCTTGGAGCCAGCTGAGGATGGACCGAAACCTCCACGAACTGTGAGATAAATAAACCTTTCCATCCTTAATTTTGAGTGTCAGGTATTTTGTCTCAGCAACAAGAGAAAAGTAACCAAGGCAATTGTCTAGCACATTTACTAGCATTTGTAAGTAGATCATTTATGAAAAACAACAATAAAAACATCTACTACTCAGCATGATTTGGTGGCATTTGGGCGACTGATGGCTCCAGGAATGTCACCATGAGCACAATACATTTTTTTTTTCAATTAAATTCTTCTTTCATGTAGATGTTTGCTATAGTCAGTATAAGAGGTAGTAGATATTCTTATAAAATTATATATTTTTATTATAAAACTTAAAAATATAATATAAAAGGTAGGGTAACTTTTGCCCCTTTATAGATATATAAATCTGTAAATGTTTGTTATTGGTATTTTTTGGGAAGTGCTTCGGAAGGAAGTTAGAGTGCCTTGCACTTGATCATCGTGAGCCTTGCCGTTGAACAAAGCTTTTACTTTTTTTTTCTTACCAGTTACTACACGATGTAACATCTATACCAAGAGAACATCCCATTTGTTCATTAACACTTTACTCTGAAAGATTGCAAGGATTCTGAGGAATAATTAAGATTTAAATATTCCCAGCAGGAAGAGAGAGTGTTGGGATAAAGTAATGTCACACCTGCCTTAGGATCTCATTAGAAGGAAAGATCTTGGGGCTGGACCACAGGAACTGCTGTTAGTGCTCGAGCACAAGGGAAGGTGCTTTTATTATACATGGTCTGTGGTTTACATCTGGTGTTTCATTCCCTCAGGTAGTATCATAAAAGTTTCTGAACCTCAGATATTTTCACTGATGCAAGGTTACCATTGTCAAAGGAAGCTGCTACCTCCCTTTGGGCCTAGGGTTTGTAATTATTAGGGATAGTTAGAGTTCACATTTTGTCTATATTTTCAACCCTGTACAATTCTTCCCATCCTGGATTTGGCAGATTCTCTATTCCATTTGTACCAAAAGGAACCATAGAGTACAGATTTTCTAACCAATGTAAAGCAAACTGAGGAAACACCAGCATTTGTCCTCCAACAGCACCTACAGCTTTGTTTTCTCTAACTGATGCCCTTCTTTTTGCCTCATGCCTCCTATTCTCAGACATGCCACCCCCAGCAATGCACTCAGGAGGCCTTGGTGAGAACTAGATAAAATGTACATTTTTTCAACCCCTTGTATCTTTGAACAAATTTTCACTCTGTGTGGCATGTCCTTCCCTCCCTGCCTCTGTTCTGACTCCTATTCTCTTGCTCTCTGGCAAAAATTGATGCACCCTTCAAGATCTGGAAGAAGCTTTCTTTGACATTCCTGGTTAACCTCTGTCCTATAGGCTTCCAAAGGCAGAGTGCTTTATAGCTCTATTATTTATAGCATACCCTGATGTGATACTCTATTTATTTGCCTGTTTCCTGCACTAGATTAAAATACATTTGAAAGTTGCAGACATTTCTTAGCTCTCAATTGTCAACACTGACACCATGTATGCAACAAATACACAGCTGACATGTAGCGAGTGAACTTCAGATGGGGCAGATTCAGTACTGTACATCTAGCATGCCATTCAGCTTGGGTAGTGCAGTATCATCGAGTCATGTGTCTATCCACCTTTAATCAGTTATAAGTATAAGTGGCATGGTAGCTAGCCAAAGTTTTCAAAATCTGGAGCAAGGAGAGTTATTGATGTCCTTTGTTTTATCTCTCTGCTCTTTGTGATGGGCCTCAGGACAAGGGTCCACTGAGGTCTTTCTTAGTTAGAATAAATTGTATTAAAAAAGTCTGTTATTCTCCCCAAAGAATTTGGGAGATGTACCCTAAGCCTTTGTTGGGATCTCTTTAAGGGCATAGATTACTAGGGAGAGCTCTGTACATTCTATAATTCCTTAAAAAACTAGTCCAAAATAATTCTGATTGTGACCCTTGGTTTACATGGGCCCCAAAGACCTCTTTTAAGTGTTTTTTTTTTCTTTTTATGCTAAAATAGAAAAATGAAGTAATAAGATAAGAAACTCATGCACCAATCATAGTCCTGTTAATAACTAACTGGATATTCTTTACTACTGTAATAACTCAAACTTTAGTTTCCAAAAATGATAAAGTATTATGTTTAGGTCTGGACCTCCTGACCTCAGTCTTGTCACTTGTGTTTGGAAGGTGATTGGATCTTGCGGATCTGTTGCTGGATGTGTTGTTAGGAGGTGGGGTCAGGTTCTTGGGGACAGGACCTGGAAGGGTCTGTCTTACTCCATGGCTCCTACCCTCTTTCTTTCCCAACCGCAATGAAGTAAGCAGCTTTTCTCCAAAACAAGCTCTTCCCCCATGGGAAGCTGACTATGGGCTGAAATTTCTAAAAACTATGACCCCAAATAAACTCCTTCTCCTTTAAATTACAGGTGTTGAGTATTTTGTTCTGGGGACAAGGAAAATGGGTAAGACAGATCTTTGTGCAGTAGGGTCCTTGTTATGATTACCTGACCATGTGGTTGAGAAGCCTTTGGATGTAGTTCACAGGAGGAGTGTGGGAAGTTTTGGAGATGTGAGCCAGAGAAGCCCTAGAATGCTGTAAACTGAGCTTGAAGAGAGATTTTGATTAGAGCTCAGAAGACCAGGATACCAATAAAAGACAGACGTAAAGACCAGGCTCAGAAGATTTCAGTTGGGAACAAGGACTTCACTGGCGGTTGGATTTGAGACTGTGTATGCTATGTTGCGGCAGAAATTTATCTACAGTTCTTTTGTGTCCTAAGAGTTAGTGGGAGACTGAGATTAAGGGCAGTGGGGCACTTAATCTGGCAGAAGCAGCTTAAAGACAGCTCAACATTCAGGCTATAGCACGGGTACTGCTTTTTGCATTTAGTGAGATTTACATTGAGAAACAAGAGCAAAAATACCATTTAATTTTTACAATAATAAAAATGAGGGCCAACAGAGTTAGAGCAGAGAAGAGCTTGATTCTGAAAAGATGAACATTAAAAAGGAGCCAAATACTTTATACCAGGACGATAGGGAAGACAGCTTTTAGGTCATGTCAGGAATCAGCAAGAACCCGTCATTCACAGGCTCAGGGGTATAAAAGTGAACATTTTTGCTTTGAGAAGAAAGCCTCAGGACACCCTCCTGGAGAAAGGCCACCTAAGGAAGAGTAATGGCACTTCTAACATTATTACTGTCTTAAGATGATATGGCACTTTATAACTGTCAGAGAACATTCACATATATTATCATTTTAGATCAAATGGAAGTGGACTGGAATGAACACTGAAGTATATGTCAAGCCTTAATTGTTAGATTGACGGATCCTGGCCTTTTAGCAAGAAGGCCAATCTCTTTAATTTGTAATCTGTGCTGCTCAGTACAACTCATAATGAAGACAGGAATCACTGGGCTTGGTAGTCTATTGTAGGATGTAGTTTCACCTGGCATTCTCTTCTCTAGAATCGTTGTACTGTGTCAGGTTATGGGTTTGTGTAATTGCATGTCAACATATCTATGATGTCATCCATGTTTGAAGCTTCCTAAGGTCAAATATGTTGAACTGTGAAAAAATGTCTCGGAATGGGTGGAATATAATATATCACCAGAGCTGATTCTTGAAACTAATGGGCAATAGCTTGGAGTTTGAATTATTCTGCTTCAGTGCTTCACTTAACCCCTTAACAGTGTACAACAAGCATCACTCAGGCAGCACATTTGTTTACATATTGACTGTCCAAAGCGTTGCTTGAACAGGTGTCATTGCAACCAGTTGATTCTTGTATTGAATAAATTTTATAGAAATGTCATTTTTATATTTCCTATCATCTTATAAAAATTAATGAAAAACTTTTCCATGTTTGGTCTTCCTGTATTTAAATAGTTGGACCAGTAAGTGGCTATATATAGTTGGTCATTGTATTTAAATATCTCTAAGTAGAAAAGATGATATAGATATTTATCACTAGCACACAGTAAATAGTTGAAAGATAGATTAACAAGTATGGCCTTGTAGAAAGGCATAATTTTCTCCCTGACTGTTTTAAGGGTTTGACCCTGTTAGAGATCCAAAGGAAAGGAAGAACTACCTTGTCACTAAATATATTGTGGTAAATGAAGAAAGATATTTCTCTTAAGAGAAACTCATGATAGAATTACGGCATGTTGATGAGTGTTGATTTGGTTATGCCCTTTGTATTTTGAAAGTCATTTTTTTTCTATCTATTAAATCCAGCTTTTTATTCCATTATGCCATTTTGACCATCATGGATTTTTCCCCCCCTCAGGTTTTGAGTTCTTTATATATGATTTTATATATAAAGAATCCTCAGGGATTTATATAAGCTAAGAGACTTTAGAAATTAGCCAGTATATCTTCTTCACATTATAAATCACTAATCTGAGATTTGGAGAAGTAAACGTCACTTTTAGGATCACACACCTGTTGCTAGTTAGATTACAGTTCCTCTGCTCAATGCAGATGTTTTTTAAGTGATGAATTGCCAAAGTGCAGCTCTGCTAGCAGTCCTCATGTCACCAGATGAAACTGGACGATGCTAGGTGCCAGCAGTTGACATAGCTACAGCTGCTGCTGGCCCCTATCTTCTGGTGCTGCCTTGGGGCAGACACTGTAGGTTGATTTTACCCGGTGCTGGTCTTTCTTGATGATTTTTTTTTTTAATTTAATTTTTAAAAATCTTTTTTATTTTAAAAATTAAAATTCTGACAAAACAACAGTGAAGACAAAATCAAAACAACACAAAAACAACAAAAATGATACATGACCTCAAAACAAAATGATAGGAATTTACAATAGTTGCTACATTACATCCTGTTATCTTCAGCCAAGTTGCTCATGGGTGCTGGTCTGGAACTCTTCAGTGCTAACAGCACCTAGAGTTCATTGCTTTTTAGCAGCTGCAGGCCTGTGACTGGCCCAGGTGCAGGCCAGTGATTGGCGCAGGGATCCAGGACTGCCTCATTTGTCATGGCTGAGATCCAGTGAGGCGGCAGAGCTGAAAGCAGGGCTTCTCCGGGAAGACTAGCTGTGAGGCGTGGCGATATTAATAATGGGCCCAGATCCCTCCCCTCCTGATCTCAGTCATGCCAGGGTGCTCCCTTCCTGCTTAAAAGGTGACAGTAGTGTCTCAAGTGGCACAGCAAGGGAGGAGCAGCACTGTGATAATCAGGCTGTGCCCATGTTGGAGTGGAGGGGAGTAGAGGACAGTGACAACTAGATAACCAGGGAGGACAGAGACAAGTTGTCCCAGGCCATTGGGTGGATGAGGAGAAGCAAAGCCAAGTGAAGGGCAGGGGTGGGATAGCCGTTGGCGAAGCCATACCTACCTGCAGTGGCACAGTGTAAAACAGGAGAGTCCGGTGCTTCTCTTTTGTCTCACCTAGATTAGGTGCAAAGTCAGGAGCAGAACCTCCTACCTCTTCAGCTAGGACAGTTTTAGGTTAACTAAATACAAAGACAGTGGGGAGCAGATAGATGATTTTAAACATTCTTAATGAGCTTCAACCCAAGTTTGATAGATGGAATTGATACCATCAAGCCATATTTGATGTGACCTAGGAGAATGTAGAGGGAATTTATACCAATTGAAAGAAGTTTAGTACTGTACTGAGGATGTGTATCCTTAGTATATGAGGTATTGAGAAAATACATAATGTTTTTGTAGATGAGTGATGACCTTATATAAATTAATTGAGCACAAGGTCTTTGCTACAGTTTGGAGCCTACATGGCCCTCAGAGGCCCATGTGTTCCTGAGAGCTGTGCCATTTTGAGGTGGTGGAAGTTTTATGAGGTAGGGTCTAGTGGGGTGGTCTTTGGGTTACTGTGGGCGAACCCTTGAAAGTGATAGTAGGTTCCCAGTTACTTCCTCTTCTTCCTTTTACTTCCCTGCTCTGAAGTGAGATGTTCTGCTGTGTGGTGTTCTCTGCCATGACACACCATCTCAATACAGGCTAAGAGCAACAGGATCAAAGGATCTTGGAAAGGAACCTCTGAGATTATGAGCCAAAATTAAGCTGTTGTCTTCATTAGTTGTTATAATGACACAAAGCTAACACAGTCCCTGCTGAACTTGCCTGTAGAAAATTGCCTCCTCTCATTAAAAAGGTTTTAGGTTTGAGGTTGGTTAATTTGCAGTTCAAATGTTGCCCAGGCTATGTCGATTTGCAGAGTTACTGATGATATGAGCCTTATGTGTTTAGCTCTTTTGGACTATGTAGAAACCTACTTGAAGCTGGCCTATGCCAAAATAAAGAAGGGCTGTGCTGCTGACTCACATAAGTGAGAAGTCCAGGGTGGATCTCTCACTGAGCATGACTTTCCAGGGTTTCAATCTGTGCTAGTCCCACTGGTCTCTCTGTGTCTTGGTTGTGCTTTCATCAATATTGGCTTTCTGTGCAGGCAGGATTTCCTGGGCATGGCAAGGTATTCACTAGCAGCTCTGGGTACACGTTCTGCTAGTTCTGAGCCCAGCAGAAACAGCCTCTCTTCCCTCTTGGTCTCATCACTGGGATTGAGTCTCATTGTCCTGACTGTCCATATCCCTTGGAAAGTGAAAGGTACTGGCCATGGGTCCAGCTGTTCAGGAGTGTGAACTTCTTCATCCAAATTTTGTTGACAGCTGGGGAGGGAAGTTTCTCCTGAGGAAGAACGTTGATGCCCGAATAATCCTCTACCCTCTTCCTCAATGTCACCATCATTTGCATTAATGTACCAGGTGCACCTAGAAATATCTTTCAACATCTTGGGCTTCTTTACTTCCAGTCCGCTCTTAGCATCAGCATGGAGGCTGCCATTCTCAAAGCCATCCAGAAGGGCTGATCAAAAACTGCGGTGTGTGCTTAAGTAAAAATGAAAATTATTATAGTAAAAGACACATTGCCATTAATATCTCTGAAAATACTCCTCCTTATTTCAAACACATTTATTTGTCATTCTTGCTACTTTTTAAAGCAGTCTTGTAAGTCCTCTTTTGTGAGTAGCTTTACAAGCTATGTTCACAAATATGGTGAATGCTGCTTCCAAGTGTTACTCAGTGGAAAAGCAGGCTCATGAAAACATCACAGAGTGTCCTGATCCACCTTATTCAGTGGATCTGGCACTGTGTAATTTCTGGCTCTTCCCAAAGTCAAGATGACCATGAAAGGTAAACATGTTGAATTGATTCAGGACACTGAGACAGTCCTCATGACACAACTAAAGACACTCATGAAAGAAGACTTCCAGATCTGCTTCAGAAAGTGGCAGAGGCAGTGGGATTAGTGGGTTCAAAGTGAGGGGGAGTATTTTTGAGGAGGATGAATGTGAATGTGTTTTTTACTGAAATAGTTTTAAAATTTAAAGATTCATTGTATTTTGTGATTGTATCTGCTATAGCAAAGTTCTTATAGTAAGCCTTATACAAACCAAAGGACTCACTGTTTTATTTCAAAAATTATGTTTAGTCACCCATTATTTTTACATTGACATTTGTTAAAGATGGCGTATGTTTGTGGTAAGATCAGCAACTCCAGAAGCCCCTTTGGTTCAAGTTGAACACTTCTCCCTAGAGGAAGGGCCAATGAGTCAGATTTCACAAAAGCTTCTCCTGATACCCAGCCGTTTATTGGTGGAGTATTTAACACTATTTCCATATTTGTCAGGGCTCAGGAACAGTAAGGATGTGAGGTTAGAATACACAAGGAAAATTTCATTTCCATTAAAACATAAGCAGAGCAGGTCAGAACTATTGAAAACAAGCTTCCACATAATCAGACACATGTCTGGTGCAAACAGAAGAGTCTAAAACACACTGTGAAATGATAGGAAACCACTGAAGAGTAAAGGGCTTCTGGGATGTGGGAAAAGAGAAGGGAAAGAAGGAGAAATTTTGTATGTATGTATATACAGGATAGTTAACATGGTTGTTCTTCTGTCTTCTATTTCTATGCTGAAAGAAGCTGTCAATGAGTCTTTGGTTGACCAGTATTGCATGTCTATATCTGTTTTCATGAGAAGCCACTTTGAAGATATCAATATGTAATACAACCACCATTGTTAATTCCCTACCACTTTGTTTGTAACTCTGTATTGTCTGTATTGTGCTTGTGATATGTTGTAAAATGTTGTATGTCTGTTAATGTTTCCCTCCTTTTATCTTTAAAATAAAAAAAAAAAAAGAAGAGTCTAAAACAGTGTATCAAACTGGGAAGAAAATCTCATCAATGATAATGTTGTGAAAAGGGAATGTTGAGCAGAGATTTGTAGACTAACTTGGAATTGGGAAATCTTTGTTCTGTCTCACCATAGAATCTGTTATGGTTTGTATCTGAATGTTGCTCAAAGCCTCATGCAGTCATGGGGCAGGCTTCTAGAGTTCATGATTGATTCATGGTCCAATGCTGGGATTATGGATGTGAGTACTACACCCGCCCTGGGGCAGATAGGTTGCATACAGTGTAAGGGAAGGAAAGAGGCTGCTGGCCACTGCTCCTCCCTTTGGCTCTTGTTGCTTTTGCTGTCTTCTACCACCATGAACTGTTGCCCTCTGCCATGTGACACCCTGCCTTGGAGCCAGCCAAGTATGGACTGAAACCTCCACAAACTGTGAGCTCAATAAACATTTCCTTCTTTAATTTTGGGCATCAGGTATCTTGTCCCAGCAGTGAGAGAAAAGTAACGAAGACAGAATCTAAACAGGTTTGTCAACCAACAGTTAAACACTTCCTTTAATTTAGAATAAGCCTTAGTCTAAAGTTCCTGTGTGCTCTTGAGTGTTTTGGTTTCCCTTTTGTTTTATTACACAACTCAAGCCCTGACTGTGCCAGCAGCTTCTGGTATCTGAGGTTGACAGTGGTATGCTTTTGAAAATAGGTCACATTCATTATTTGAATACCAGCTTGGTTTATAAAGTACTTGAATCCTCCAGTAACATTAGTGACTTCTTCTTTATTCTAAAAGGGACTGAATTTTCTTCTCAACCCATAATTTGTTGGGCCTGGTTGTTTGTAGCCTTTGTTTTATTATATTTCATTTGATTTTGCACAGAAATAGGATTCTACCTTGCAAGTTATACTTAAGTACTGTTGGCTTTGTGAGGGTTTGATTTAATGACCTCTAGTTTAATTTATAAATTCAACCATACAATGGGGAGTTTAAAACATTTTATTATCAGTTTTAGTGGAAGTTGGAGACACATTCTTGCCCAAGTTACAACCCTATTTCTTATGATCTTGTATATTTATGCTCTAGTGATTATTAGCTGAAAGCTATCTTTTTCAATTTTATTTTGTTTAATACTGGCACTAGTATAAATGTTACTCTGATCTACTTCTCATTTCAGTTTGCAAAGACCTTTCAGCAATCCTTGGCTTATCATAAATAATTCTATAAAGAATTGCTTTCCTAACTTTCCTATGAGATCACTTAAGAAGAAAAAGCAAGCTGTGGAAAGTGTTAAATAACTCCGGAAGAGTAAGCATTAGAGCCTGTGAAAAATCGTTTTTTTCAAATCTGCTTTTTAGCTTCAGCTACACTTTTCTTGTCATTTCCTTTTGCTACCAGGTTTTTAAATTACACAGACTGGCGTAGTGAGTTTGCCCACTCCCCCTCTTGCCCATTCATCATGCAAGGCTTCCTGTCAGGGCTAATCTTTGATCAGAGAGTTAGTTTCCGTAATTGCAGGGGTAAGGAAACAAAAAATGAGTCCACTTAGAAGTCAAGAAGCAATGAGGTGCTGGTGGGCTGGAAGCCTCATAATGTTCAGCTGCCACAAGAGACTTCTTCCTTCCAGAGTGGACTAGGAAAAAGGGCTCCATGACAGCTTAATAAGCTGCCCCTTGCTCTCATTGTGGTTCAGTCAGAGATGTATGGCACCATGGGAAGATCATACAAAAGGGGAGCACTGTAGGACAAAAGCTGCTCTGTGAGTATTTCAGTAACTGGAGAAAGGTGGAATAGAACCTGGTGACCAGTAGCGGGTAGAGAAGTCATTTTCCTTAGTAGCCTGCTTCTGGTTATGCTGTAAGAGAAGAGAAAGCATCCAGGACAGTTTAGGTGGCTGTCAAAGGGGAACATTATATATAGTCTAGCTGACAGTAGGATGAGGCTGAGCAGAGCTTCAGAGGTCTTTGTGAAGGCTGATTTCTCAACTACGAATCATGGCGCTGAAGGGTTTTTGTAGGCTATTGCTAGAAGTAAAAGAAAGATGACCTGTAATTTGGAATGACCCATTGATTTAAAAGAGTAAATACTGAGTTGGGTCTTGGGTCACTCATCGTGTTCCTGAATCACCGCTGGTGCCAAGATATCTTCAACATGGACTAGGGGATATTTTCTGGGTTCTATTTCCTGTCATCAGTAAATCACCCACAGAATCCCAGACTGGAAAGTCTTTTAATTCATATATAATTTAGTTTTTGCTTGTCATACAGGCTTCACACCTTTCTATTGCTAGAAAAGGATAGAAAATGATGTTTTAATATGATGTGATATTTGCACTGTAAGGCTTGGAAAGCAGTGAAGGAAGGAACCCAATTTTCATGATAGACAGATGGAGAAAAATAGAGCTGTGACATCACCTTATCACTGAAAAATCCAATTTGGAGACATACAAAGTGGCCAGATATTGAATGTCTAAAGATTTTAAAAAATAGTTGAATACACATTTTTGATTGGATACTGAATTTAAGGAACCAGTTTCTATTTGGATGTGATTTTGATGACCACTGTGGGAAGATTAGTAAATTCTTTTTCCAAATCAAATATGGCTTCTGTGTTGCTCTTAGTGAATGTCTTTCACATTTTCATTTACACGATGTCTTCCTCACAGCCACTGTCTGCGTTTCACGGGTCACATCAGCCTTCTGAATGATAGATCTCACCATTACTGGTTTGTCATGCTGCAGAAATGGCAGATGACCTTCTTCATGTCCTCCGTTGCTAGTCCTAGTTATCAGTTATGTCGGTGTTAGTAATTGCTATTATGTGGTACTTCATGGTTTACAGAGGGTTTTCATGTTTTTAATTTAATCTTTGTGATAATTATGTGATGTTGGTTCAGGATAATGGTCATTTCTTCTTTTTTAATGAGACAGTTTAATCTCATTAAAGTCAATTATTCCAAGGTTGGGCAGCAAGAAAGGGAAAGATTTGATATTTTAATGGATGTGCTTTGACTCCTAATTCTGAATTCTTTCTCCTGTGTCTTTCTGTCTCAGATATTAAACTCTTAAGAAATTCTGTTGTTTTCCTTTATTTTTGTGCCTTGGCTAGAATTTATTCATTTACATATTCTCCCATCAAACATATATTGAACTTCTGTTATATCCCAGGTGTGATGACAGACCCAGGTGAACCAAGATAAGCCCTGAACTTTGTCCTTTCAGAGTGTAATCTAAGTAAAAGAGAGTCATAAGCACAAGGTATAGTGGATGTTGTGAATTGTCATTCTGGGATTTAGAGCCTCAAAGATAATCTGTGGAAGTAGGGTTTTTAGGTGGCCTTAACAGCCTTTCTTTATATGCCTCATGTAGTGCTAGGATAGATAATTATGAATTAGGAAGTCACGTTAGGTAGCTCTGTAGAACTTCGTTGCGTTAAAAAGTAGGAGACACAGGCCTAGCAGTCAGGCTGTGAGGATGGATGTCTGTGCGGTGGGGGCTGTCCTTATCTTTGGGTCACTATACTGTTTCACTGTACTGTTTCAAATACATACTTGCTTTTCATCAGTTAGCTCCTTGTGTCCTCTGCCCTTGGTTACTAAGTGCTTCAAGGCACTTGCTGCTGGCATTTTCAGAATAGTTAACTTGCAGCCTGACCTGTTCATATGCTCAGAGTGCATTTTATCATCTCTACTCAGCCTTTCTTCCTTCTTCCATTGTTCGTTATAATATCACAAGTTTCCACTGGGTGTGTAGCACCCAGTGTGGAAGAGTACACATGACTCATGTGGGTCCTGGCTGGCCTGCCTTTTCCTAGGCAGTTCACTGTCTATTGTTGTTCCAAACCTTTCTTACACCTTTGTTCCTAGCCAGTGAAGGTCTTATTTCACAGAATAAAGAGAGCAGTTAGAAGAGAACTGCATCTTCCCTCTCCAAACCAGCCAAGCTCTACAGGCTTTCCTCTTCCACCTGAACCCTGGAGATGCACCTGTTCCATCCCTTGCCTAGATGTCTGGCTTTTCCCCTATCGCATCTTTCCAGGATTGTTTTCGTCAGCCTGTAAACATATCCTTGCTACTTCTCCAGCATATCAAGAATACTCCTGTAGGCCCATTCTCCTGGACATCCTTATGGTTTCATTCAGCTGTGATCAGAGAGAAATTCCTTGGATGCCCTACTTAAAATATCAGATACTATCATTTCTTGGTCCTACCCTGCCTTGTTTTCTTTGTCTCTATTTCTTAGCAAATGTGCTTGTGTGTGTGTGTATATGTGTGTGTGTGTGTATAGTTTATCATCTATTTCTCCTAGTTTATTTCCATGAGACCAGAAAGTTTGTCTATTTTGGTCTCTTCTCTTCTTACTTTCTAGAAGAATGCCAGAAAGGTTGCAGAAAATCTCAAGATATTTTCTCCTTAACTTCATATCCTCTCCAACTACTATTCCATTTCAAGAGCTACCTGTATCTTTTGAGTTTCTTCTTGTATTCCCTCTTTTTTTGCCCCAAAATTTCCATTTATTTATTTATTTATTTATTTATTTATTAATTATGTTTTAGGTTAAAAAATTAGTGCTGAGGACTAATGCAGGGCCTTTTGCTTGCTCTGGAAGCACTTTACCACTGAGCTAAATCCCCACGTTCCTACTATTTTCTCTTAAATCCCCTCCATTCTTCATTTCATTTTCACCACTCTACTCCTTGGCACTTGATCCAGCCACTAGTGACCACTATCCTGCTTTCAAACCTGCGTGACTGTCATCACGCTCGGACTAACTGCTAACGTCCTTCGTATGTCTGTAAGGTCTTCAGTGTCTGCCCTGCTAAGTCAGTCTCTGCTCTTCTTTCTTCCTTCCAGCCTCCTTCCAGGGCCCCACAGATCCTGTCCCCTTGGAGGGAGCAAGGGAGCTAGCTGCCCTTTCCTGCTGGAGTATTCCACGTGTTCACTCCTGGCTCCGAGCAGATCTTGGCTCAGCGTGCCTTCATCGGAGAGGTTGTTTTCTGACCGCTTGTTGCATACCCCCTTTCAATCCTCTTGATCCTGTTCTTCCTTTATTTTTGGCTGTTATCGTACTGATGTTAAAATTTGTAATTATTCACTTGCTTATTATTGATCTCCTCCTGGAGTACAGGCTCTTGGGTGCAAGAATTTGTTCTGCCTCTGTTAAATAAACAAATTTAATCCGTACAAAAATAGGAAGGAGGGCTAAACAGTTACTTATAATCTCCTGCATCTGGGCTTCCTTTCTTGGCGCTTTGTATAAATCATATTCTGCTTAATTTAATCTCTCATAACAACCGTCTAAGGTAGAGTTTCATTTATTTTCATAGGTGATTAAAACTGCAGTCACAGTGACCATTAAAAGGAGAGCCGGAGAGCTAGGATTCCAACCCCGGGTGTGTCTCATCCAAGAGCAGCGCTCTGTCCACTTAACTTATTTTATTTACTTATTATAAACTGTGGAGTAATAACTATCTAGTGGCAAAGTTACTATAAGTTGTTATCATATGATTTATTATTTCCTCTTAATAGATGACGGTGCTAAGGCTGAAGGGACAGGAGATTGCGTAGGATTTCACCTCTAGGACCCACTGCTCGTGGCAGCCGGGGGCTTCATATAGCTCTTGGATTCAGCCCCAGTCGGCTCTTTTTGCACAATTACAGGATTTCTGTGCATAGATACCTTGTACATCTCATTTATCTACGTCAGCTTTACATGCTCCATCCAGTATATCTGACCCTGTGTAAACTGGTAGAGGATCACATCCGTGAGTTCAATACTAAGCTTTTCAAAACTGTCTTAAAAAAACTTGTACCATGACTATTATTCACATACAAATTACCCTTTAGTTGATAATTACATTACTAGTGTACACTGAGTGAAAATAACAGTTGAGCTGAAATTTTCTGTTTTGTTTGGATTCATTTTTCTACAGTACAGCTTGACTCTTACCAGGAACAGATTATTGCTCAAGCATTAATTGCTAGTTCACTGACTCATTCCTAGGTCAGAGAAAACCTCTTGACTGAAAATTTACTGATTGCAGGAAAAGTGAGGTAATTTACTGAAAGCTTCTAAAATTGTGGAACTTGTAATGCCCAGTACACTGATGGATAATGTATATTTTAATTAAAGAATTACATTTATAATTATCAAGAAAGAAGAGAACATAAATAAACTGCTGGTTGAAATACAAACCTTTCCTTCTTTCCTCTTTTTCCCCATCCTAATTATTCTTTCCTTTTTATATACACAAGATGGCTAAGATAATTGTACTACTAATTTCTTTTAGTTCATTGAAGGAACAGTTAGTTTTTATATTGTTTGACCAATCTGACATGCCTATATCTGGTAATCTGAGCAACTACTTTGAAGATAACAATATGCAATATAATAACCATTGTTAATTTCCTATCATCTTGTTTTGAAATTCTGTATTATTTTTGTTGTTGTTTATTATTCTCTTTTGAAAAAAGGAAGAAAGATGAATCTTTATTTCACAGTTTTGGGAAAGGAAATCTGGTTTCTATACATAAATGTTATATCCATACATGTAAGAGCTAAAAATCCCTTGTGTAAACATGAGTGTTGTGAGAAACATGTCAAAACATATCCCAAGGACAAGGTTAAAATTACTTAAATCAAGGTCATACCATTCTCCATGTAGTAGCTAAAAACTCTTCGGTGTTCTTCTATGGTATATACCAGTGATGGCAAACCTTTTAGAATTTTTGATGATAATAAATGGCTGGTTGCAGCATGCGTACCATAAATTTGCCACCATTAATATATACTGTGTATCTGTCCAGATTACTTTAAATTTGTTTTTTATTTTTTTTTGGTTTTTCTCTGGTACCGGGAACCGAACTCACGACCTTGTGCTTGCCAGGCAGGCGCTTTGCCGCTGAGCTAAATCCCCAGCCCCAGATTACTTTATGTTATTTGCTTATTCCTAAGAATTTGTCTGTGTAGTGTAAGAAAGGACAGTGTGCTAAGAAGTCTGAATTTGCCTTATTTTAAAATATTGCATTTTGTATATACAGATTCAGATCTTGAAAATTGCCTCTAAAATTACTTCTCCATCTTTCCTTGTATAATATTTGAGGCTTATGTAATGAATAATTATGTCAGTCTTCTTAAAATATAGTCCTTTTAGTATCCTTCATTAGCATATAGTCTTTGTGGAATCCTTACTCAAAATGTTGAGATAATTAGTACACTGGCTTTCTTTTCAGGATTTTAACATAGATTATACAATCTGAGCCTGCTGTGACATGGAATGGTATGAATTTCTAGCACTTGCACCTTGTGATCTTTATCAGTCTTTTTTAAAGAGGAGAAATATGACTTTCAGCGTTCTAAATATGCACACACAAATACCAAAATGTCCTATATAATATATACATGTATTCATATATATGGGCTCATCTGCTCTTCGTAGATATTAACTATTTCAGAGTAACATGCAGGAATATATTTACTTTTTCGTGGAAACATTGTATCCAACAGTTTGTTGAGGAAGCAGTGCTCTCCGATGCAATTGCCAGGACGGATCTTAAGGGGTCAGAAGGTTTGGCTCTTACTTTGGTCTCTTACTGTTTTGTGCTCGAGCATCTGCAGGTGACAGGGACATATTGATGGCTACGTTAGTCTGTTTGTCTCTCTGTTGATGTTAATCCCTTAACTACAAGTAGGAGTACTCCTTTTGTTTAATACAAGGTGTGATTGAAAGCTACAGAGGATGCTGCTGCTGAGCGCCATTCAGTGGAAAGGTGGGCTCAGGCTCCTAAAAACTTTACAGTGTGTCCTCACTCACCATATTCACTGGATCTGGCACTGTACAACTTCTGGCTCTTCTCCAAAGTCAAATGACCATGAAAGGTAAAAATTTGAGTTGATTCAAGACATCAAGGCAGTCATTCAGCACAACTAAACACCAGAACTGCTACGGAAAGTGGCAGGAATGATGGGATGTGTTTGAAGTGAGGGGAGTATTTTGAGAGAAATTAATAGCAATGTGTCTTACTGTAATAAATATCTTTGTCAGAGCTTCAGCCTTCACTGTACATTTTGGGCATACCTCATAGCCATTTTTTCATTTACTTGTAGGTGTGAGAGGGTCAGAATAATTTTCTTGTGCTAAACACATATATTACAGTGAATTTTAGCTGGAGTCTTGATATATGAGTCAATCTTCAATGCCACGTGGGAAATATAGATCATTCGGAGGTAGGAACATGGACACAGAATTTATTCATGTTGTTTTTGAGTGGAAAAGGGAAACAGATACATTCTTTTGATGTCACTGCTTGGTGAATTAATTGTCAGTGTTAATCTGCATTTTAGACACAGCAGACACCAAGTTTGAATGTCTGAAAATGTCCACTATTTCTGGATCTTGTCTGTTACTTGCATGCCAACTTTTTATAACATAGTTCAAATTAAATGTTTAAATTTTGCAACCTGCTTCTATTGATGTGATTGTATCAAAAGACATATATTCTTCAATCATTTTAGGCTCTTTAATTCCCTTTGTCATTTTCTAATCCCAATTTTTATTTTAACCTGTTAAATCCTTAAAAATAAGTTTTTAAACTATTAACAGGTAGGATAAAATAAAAATTTATCATTTTCTAATCCCGATTTTTATTCTATCCTACCTGTTAATAGTTCAGAAACTTATTTTCAAGGATTTATAACATAAGAACAAAGAAATTTCCTCTGCCTCATGGATTAGAGGAGTTCATCTTTCTTTTTTGTTTAATGTTTATCAGGGAATAGATTTCTGCCATCACTGAGCTTCAGATGGTGTTTATGAGGGAAGTTTCCATTTCCCCTATTAATAGTTCGAAATAAAAAATCTCACCAGACACTTGGCTTGCTGTGGTCTAGCCAGCCATACTGCCTGTTCGTTTCTCAAATGTGCAGATCAGGGCAGACCCGGTGGTGCCTGCCCGTCATCCCCGCCCTCTGGGAGGCAAAGGCAAGAGGACTGCAAGTTTGAGCCCATCCTGGGCAACTTGGTGACTTACAGAGAGTCTGTCTCAAAATAAAAAATAGAAAAGGGGATAGGGATATAGTTCTTTGCAGAGACACTGGGCATGATCTCAAAAATCCCAAATCCTAAATCCAACCTTTCCTGCATCAAGGCCTTCGCTTTCTATCCCTTTGCTGGAAATGTCCTTCACCACGTCCTTGCAAAACCCACCTGACTCTTGCCTCTCCAGTTCCTTCCTCATGTAGCTCACACTCTAACTGCTCCTGTGAGCACCTGGAGAATGATGTGCATGGGTGCTGCAGAGGGAGGGGGGCGGGGATCCTGCAGGTGGGGTGTGAGGAGGACATGACCTACACTATGGCTATATAGTGGCAGGGCAGCTTCCTGGACTTAGGAAGTTAGTAGAGGAAGTAAAAAGGTGTCTGGTTTCAGTTACTGGTCAACTGATAGCACATTTATTGAGCTATAGAACAACGGAGGATGACAAAATTTTTAGGACTTAAAGAAATATTTAACTTCAGGCATGTTAAATTCCACGGAGAAGATTAGACCTATTAGAAATGATACAATTATTTATGGGTGATGTGTAAGATGAAGGCTTGTTTACATCTGTTATGTTTCTGTGATACTTAAGAATGGCATTCAGGATCTCCATAGATATGATAGCCTTTGATTTTGCTGAGTCTTTGTTGGCAGGAAGCTAAAATTCCTGTCTCCAAGCTGCTGATGGTGGATGAGGACTGAGTCAGTCTCGGAATCAGAGTGCTGAAGATAGGCTGTTATGTAATACAGGGCCTTACTTGGAATTTATTGGTGCAGTAACTTTGCTCACCGCTGATACATTTTTTGATTTATTGTATGAGAGTTCCTTTCTTATAGAGGAGTTTATTTCTTCTAAGCTGGACTAGAAAGGCATTGATGAAATGTTTATATAGTCACAGGCAGCGTTCTGCCTCCTGCTTTCTGCTTTGGCAGCTGACATCCCTGTCTGTTGGATGTTAGGCGGTCTGGTGTCCCGATAGTGCCTGATACTTGAGTGCTTCTATCCAGTTCTTCTTTTGCTAACATTACCCAGAACCATTGTGACCGCTGGCCTCACAGCCCACAATCTCTAACTTGCCATTTTTTATATAAACTTTCACATGAGAGGTATCAGCGCTGTTATGGTTGATACATGGTGTCAACTTGAGAAGTTTAGAAGGTTAACTATGTGACTCAGCAGGGAGCCAGGGTCCTCACTTTGTATTCATCCTGAGCCTCTGCAAGAGGAGGGCACAAGAGACAGCGGGAGAGGGTGTGGGCCTGGGCGGATAGCCGGCATACAGTATAAGAGAGGAAAAGAGGCTTGCTTTCCCCCCACCTGTGCTCTTGCTGCTTTTGCTGTCTTCTGCTGCCTTGAAGTGTTGCCCCTGTGCCATGCCAGCCTGCCTTGGAGCCAGCTGACTACAGACTGAAACCTCCACAAACTGTGAGCTAAACAAACTTTTCTTTCCTTAATTTTGGGCGTTGTGTATTTTGTCTCAGCAATGAGAAAAAAGTAATCAAGACAAGCACAGAGCAAGACATTACTTTTGTGACTCTGCTATTTTATGGGATAAGAAGCATTTCTGTCGCTTTGCATAAGACCGTATACTCTGCATGAATAAGTAAGGCCAGCAATGGAATATCCTTTATTTCCTTCTATTAAAAACAAAGCTAGAAATAGACATACATAAACATGTGAAAGGTGTACTCAATTCTGACTTTTGAATTTGCTTAGGAGAAGAATTCTCTTCCTTTTATCTTTTTCACAGAACCATGAAACCACGATATTGGAGGACATGCAGCTCCTGTGGGTGGGAAATGGAGGACTAGGCAGTCACACTGCAGCCACACTGGGCAGTCGTGTCGTCCAGATGAAATCGTCTCACTGAGAATAACAGTGTGATCAAGGAGAAGATCAGATTTACTCTCCCAAGTTTCTGTAGTGTTACTTTACTATAAATATTACTCATTATCCAAGCACGTACACTTCATGATCAGTGAGAAGTCACCATATTCCTTTCCAAGGCTGTTCGTGGTCTCTGTGCATCTGTTGTTCAGGTTATGTACACATGGCAAAACATGTAGCTGGGTTCCTTCCTTGTGTCTTGGTAATTAATGCGTGGGGAATTTATACAAATAGGTTATCGGGGATTGGGCAACAGATAAAATGCATCAAAGAGTGAAATGATAACATTGGAGGTTGTGGTTTAGATCTAGAATGACTCCTAAAAGGCTCATGTGGTCAGAAGTGCGGCTTCTGGAAGTTGATTGGATCCTGGGGTGCAGTAGTCACAGTGGATTAATTTACTAAGGAGTTCAGAGTTGACTGTGCTGTTAGGGGGTGGCATCTGGATGGCAGAGGTGGGTCACTGTGGGTGTGGCTAGGAAATGGGTATCTCCCGTCCAGTTTCTCCCTTTGTTCTGTGCTCCCTGGATGGCACAGTATGAGAAGTTTTCCTCTGCCAGACCCCTCCACCATGCCCTGCTTGCCTTGGAGCCAGCCAGTATGAGCTGAATCCTCTAATAACTGTGATCCCTAACAAACCTCGCTTCTTTTAAATTGTGGGTGTTGTGGATGTTGTGTGCAGTGACTAAGACACTGAAAGTGAAATTCTAGTTGAACAGGAAGGATGCTGCTGAAAGAAAATCTGGATGTGGAACGGGGAATGTGAATGTGTGGGAATTTACCCACCCTGGGAAAGACTGCATGTGCAACCAGAGGACGTGGTGATGGTGAGCTTGTCAGTGTAAATGAGGAGCATGGTTAGGGTCAGGAGGACGAAGATGTCCCAGAGGAAGTGACATGGGGGAAAAACTTCCCATGAAAGGAACTTGCAGAGGCATTTTACTATGTTAACAGCAGAAGAGTGAAAATAATGGAAGCTGAGCCCAAAACAGAGGAGTGTGATGGCTCAGTGAGGGGAAGAGAAGATGTCCCTGCGCACGGAAAGTCCCATGAAAGGAAGAAGCTCTGGGCCTACTCTTCATAAGGGTCCTCCAAAGAAAACTCTACAATATGTTTCACATGTTATAAATTACAGTATACCAGATGAGTTCTAGTTTTACTAGTTTGTTTTATGTTTTCAAATATTTATAAATCATAGAGAGTTTGAGAATTTTCAATGTTGGGACCAAAATTTGGAAGAGGTCGTGGAATAATAAATCGTTATCATTTTCTCAAAGATTATTTGAAGACAGGACGTCTCTATAGTCCAGTATTAATGTGTCCCTAGCTGAGGACTGCTTGTATGTTTTAAGAGTTTCATGCTCTACTAACTGAACTAGCCAAGCACCTAGGCTGCTTGTACATTTTAAACAAAGAGTGAAAGTCCCAAAATGTTAGCTTCTCTGTCTCTTTGTAATGAATTCATTTGCTTTAAGTACTTACTCCTTATAAGAAAACAACAGTGTAGATAATATTTTATTTGTCCATATGCCAGAAAAGTCCAAAGCAGTGATGGAACCAGTGAGATAATCTGGTAAGCTTGCTTCATAGTGCCAGCAACGTAATAGGAACTTGATAAAGTCAAAATATACATAGAATGTGATCTTTCTGCATCTCCACTGCTTCAGCCTGTTCTGGGCACCATCTCCCCTCCAAAATGGTTACAGTAACCCCATTAGGTAACCCTGTACACTCTATCCAGTATGTAGCACAGTCCGATTTCCCTTAGGAAAAGTGAAACAGGTTAGACACTGACCTCAGAGCCTTTCATGGTCTGTTTTCACTATTGCCAACCTTATCTCATGAAGTATCCTCCCCTCTGGTTTATTCTGCTCTAGCTATAGCGTTCTTCCTGTTCATTTGCCCTTTTGATGCTGAGAGTTGAACCTGGGCCATTATGCATTTTTGGCCTGCACTGTACCAATGAGCAATACCCCAGCTTCTTCCTGTTCTCAAGTGTGCTGAGACCACGCACTAGGCCTGAGGGCCTCCCACCAGCCTTCTGTCTCCCTGGGATGTTCTCCCACTGTCACGGGACTGGTTCTTTGGGTCCTTGATGAAGATCGCCCCTTAGGTATCCCTGAGAGGTCTATGTAAGCCCTCTGTCTTCCAGCCCAGAGCATTTTGTATCCTCTTACATTCTGTGTTTGCTTTTTTTCATATAACTTTGCATCTTCTAATATAACTGTACACTGCTTTTGTTTTTGTTTACTGGCTCTCTTCCCTTTCTGGCAGGTAAGCCTAATGACTTCAGAGGTCTTTGGTTGTTCAACAAAATATATCAGACAATTTATCTCAACAATTTATCTTTCAGAACATTTCTTAACACGTATTGTGTTCTAAGCAAATATCTGTTAAATGATGAATGAATATTTGAAAGAAGCTGTTGATATCATTTGAGAATTATTTTCCATGCAATACTATAACAGCAGACTTGGCAGTATATATTACAGAAATAATACCTTATTTACTTATCCAAAATTGCCTAGAATACAGTGCTCTAGTTCTGACCTTCCTCTCCATAAATATTACACCTCTATTCTAAAGAGTTTTAAAGTTACAGGCATTGCATGAGAAAATTTCATAAAAAGAATTCAACCAAGCCTATGTTTTTTGAGCATTTACTATGTGAAGTGGTCTAATGTAGATGATTACCTTAGGTTTCAAATAAAGCATTTATTTCCATTGGGCATTTGATTCTATGGAATTTCATCTGATGTGCAGAACAGGTAGTGACAGGGTAGGATATATAACGTGAGCTATTTGAATTGTAGCTAACATTGGAAGAAATTCTCATGACGTAAGTCAAGAGAAGACCAATTAAAGAAACCCTAAACCTGGGTAAACCTTTTAGAAGACAAGTATAGTAAGAATTTAAGGAAAGTACTTGGCATGATCTAAGGATTTTATAATAGGCAGAAAAGGCATACTTGAGCTTTCATGTATGTATGATTGATTTGCATGGATTGTATGCACAAAGGATATTGTTGTAATCGAAGCCTTATTATGTTTGTGTGGAAATATGAGGAAAATAAGGGACGACATTGCTTTTTCCCCTGTAATTCTGTTGAGTTTTATATTGATGCTATGAATACTTAAAGTGCATTAAAATATGTCACAGCTATCATAGATAGGCTTTGTAATTTTCCTCCAGTATTGCTCATGAAACCATGAAATCACTTATTGGGGTCATACAATACTGGAATTAATTGGAAAGGAAATAGGATCTTACCTTGACAATTCTAAAAGGACACCGCATCTGCAGCATGCGGTGTGCATTTATGAACCCTTATAAATGGATTGGGGTCTGCAATCACTTGGGGCATTATGTTTGCCAGGCACATTGTTAGGCAGCAGAGATATACATTGGTGGTCAAAATGGATCTTGTCTCTGTTCTTAGAAAGCTGCTAATACAAGGGGCGATTGAAATGATATGGTGAATGTTTAATTTTTTAAAAAAATTTATTGCAGTGAAAGACATATTACCATTAATTTCTCCCAGAATACTTTTCTTTGCTTTGAATGCACTTACCCCTTTTAGAAGCAGTTTGGAAGTGTGATCTAAATATACAGTTAATTCTACTGTCAGCATCCAACAGAAACTTAGACTTATAAAAATACTATGCTGTGTCCTTATCCATTTTGATTCATTGGATATGGCACCGGGCAACTTGCAGCTCTTCCCCAAAGTCAGAGTGTTCACAGAAGGTAAACATTTTGAATTGTTTCAGGACAAAGAGGCAGCCATGACAATGCAACTAAAGATATTGATGTACGATTTCCAGAACTGCTTCAGAAAGTGGCAAGAATGATGGGACAAGTGGGTTTGAAGCAATGGAGGGTATTTTCAGGGGATAAATGGCAGTGTCTTTATCATAATAAATTTAAAAAACTAAACTTCTACTATATTTTCTGATGAGACCTTGTGCCATGGGGACGTGTTGGGAGGGGCACAATGTGGTCTGTGTTACTGGAAAAAAGTGGTTCCGTTCTGCACATAACCTAACATTCTCACAGTGTGTCAAGTATATTCCTTAGTGTCAGTTGGGTTGATACAGAAGTTCAATGGGAGATGCTGAGTAAATACTTGGGTTTATTCCTGAGTACCCGAAATGTGTCAAGAAGTGAGTAGTGAAGTAATTGAGTATCTTTTGACACTCGCTTATATACTGGAAAGGCAAAAGTCCTGTAAGTGCCACCCAGTGTGTGGATGGAACTCAGTTATAGATCATTTATTCATCCATTCACTCAACAGATATTTCTTCACTGACTGCTGTGAGCTGGTGTTCCTTAGGCCATGGTGAAACCCATGGGTAGGACAAAATCCTTCTCCTTATAGGATTTGCAGTCTCGTGGGAGAGGCATGGACAATAATATAATGTCAGATATGAGCAGAAAAAGACAAAAAAAAGTGATAAAAGGGATTCAAGATCATAGTCCTAGATAGATAGCGTGCCTATGGACGTAGCTTTCCCTGTATATGTGACCTAACAGGAGTGTGAGCCACAGTCAAGGTAGCTTTGCTCGTAATTACTACTTTCACACACAAACACACTCCTAGTAGTTCGTCCTTCAGCCTCATTTCCCTGAGACCTACCTCTCCCCAACTGTTGCCACCTCTGCACCAGCGTATCGGTGTCCCTGTCCCTAAGTGTCTGGCTTTCTCTCCCTCCTGCTTCCTGGGTGTCTTTACCTGTAGTCTCCTAGCCTATTTCATTTTCAGAGGCTTTCTATTTTATTTATTTTGGTTCTGTTGTCAGCCAGAGTGTTTTCTAGACAAGTTTGAGGTTCTTAGACAAATATCTTACTTTCTTTGCCAAGGCCTGTGTTTGTCTGCATTGCAGCTCTAGTATCTGATTTGGCCAGTCCCTGATATGGTTATGGTGGTTTGGAGAAGGCAGGATTCTTTCACTGTTGAGAGAGAGATCATTTTGAACTTGGTTCTTGAACTGCAATATCTGAAGTGAGAAATCCAATAAAAAGGTGGTGTTAATTTAGCGGTATTATTACAAATTTTGGCCATTGTTCTTTTATTCATTAATTCAGCTATTACTTATTGAGGCCCTCTGTTATCTCTGACATTATGCTAGATATTGGGGCTATAATTCTAAGTAGTAATAAGCTCAGTTAAATAATTGGACATTAATAAATTACACAAATGAATATGCAATAACCAACTACAGAAATGGGAAAAAAGAATATAGTACTATAGCAGTGTGCACGTGCGCGCGCGCGCACACACACACACACACACACACAGAGGAATTGACAGCCTGGTGGACAGGCAAGGCTCATGCCTGGAAAGGATGCCTCAGTTAGGTTTTGCAAGGTGAGCAGGCATTAATTAGAGGAGGGGAAATGGGATTTAATAGCAAATGTGAAAGTTCAGTGAGAGCATAGGAAGAAAGGAAGGGTGGCTGAAGGAGATGGTGATCTGGCAGTAGCATTGCAGAGCCTTTAGGGCTGATGGATTCTCTGGTCTTTTTTTTTAACGATGGGAAACCACTAAAGGGTTTTAAACCAGGACATGGTCAAGTGATTGTGTGATCTCAGTGTGAAGGCACCACCGAACAGATTTACAGTGTTTGAATTTCAGAGAAGCAAGTGAGAATTGATTGTAGATTGGATTGAGGTGATATCAAATACATTGATGGAGAGAATAAGTAGACCTGGTTGACTGTAAACTGATATCATCTTTACTTAAATGAAGGTATTTATCTAATTCTGTATAAGTTCTTATTTTTAAAAATAATTTTACAATTCTATTCAGAATTTGTATAAGTAAAGATCAGTAAATTCACTTTTTCGAGTTCATATTACAGTAAATATTGGAAGTGTGGTTTAGGTTCAAGTTTTTTTTAGCAATAGCAGGATACTAATCTTACTATGGTCATGATGGTTAACAGGTTTTAACGTTTAAAGAAATGAAATAAAAGAATATAAATTGGATCTGTTTTGTAGCATTTTGTCTATTTTGTCTTTGGTTTCTTGTGAATTGAGTCTAAATGTGTTGCACAAGACAAGAGCTCTATAAACTATAATAAAGGGTGCATACTCTAGGGTACTTTTAGTTTCTCTGGGCTAAGGTGGAAAAACGATGGTTCTAGTGTGTATTTTAGCTTCGGAAACACCATTAGCATATACTAACAGATGTGAGAATGAGTACTGTGAATTAGAAGGCTGTGTGTCAGCGGTTGGATAGCCACGACTAATCAGAAGAGGCTTTGTGACTTACTTTAATTGAATTTTTATCATTCTATTAACTGGGCAGTGTTAATCTTCTGCATCTCATTGGTGTTAGGCAGTGTTGTTTTTTTTTTTAATTTTAAAGAGAGTAGTAAAAGAAAAAAAAGAACAATAGCAGCGTACCAACATCGCAAACATAAACAAAACAGAGCAAGAACATTAAAAGTGATACGGGGGGGGGGGGGCTGGGGATTTAGCTCAGCGGCAAAAGCGCCTGCCTGGCAAGCGCAAGG
>NW_004955492.1:3063082-3080908 GCF_000276665.1 Chinchilla lanigera | reverse complement strand
AAAAAAAAAAAAAAAGTGATACAGGGTTTCAAAACAAAGTGATAAGAATTAACAGTGGTTGTTATATTACATGTTGTTATCTTGAACTGTGCTGCTCAGATTACCAGATGCAAGAATGGAAGATTGTTCAAACCATGAAAGAGAATAAAAAATAATTATTAGATAAAATATTAGAGATAATACAGTTTCACTAGACAAGATGGTAGGAATTCACCAGTTGTTGTTCCACTGCATATTGTTGTTTTCAAATCAGTTAATCTTTACTTTTAAGATAGACTAGAATATGTGTGTGTGATGATACAGATGTGCACATACATGCACACAGTTATATAAAGCACACACTATATATGTGTCAATAATTCAGTATTATTACAGATAGGTTGGAATAAATAGAAAAACTTGAATTATTTACCATAATCTCGCAGTGTAATACTGCGCTCTAACTGCAGGGATTTTGGAAAGTCAGCCTTGAGGTGAGTGATAGGCTAGTGAAAGGGACTTGGCAAGTGGTCTGTGTTTTTGGTTTGTGTTTTAGGTCCATCACATGTTTAGTATGTATTACTTTCTATCAAAAAGGAACCCTTTCCACTTACTGGAATGTAAAATAAAACTACTCATAGTTAAACTAGGGAAAGTATCTCAGGATAGCTGGTATTATTTGAATTCAAATCATAATTGAAAGGCTGTCTTCTTGGGGGTGTAACAGTTCACCTACATATAGTGTTGGTGGCCACCCTGTCACATGATGTTAATGTGCAGAATTAAAGGGAAACTTTGTATAAGGAGTTGATTACATAAAATCAAAACTTCTGTGTTTCTCTTATATGTATGACATTTTCCTTGTATTGATAGGCATCTCCACATGAACTCTGTATTAGTCAGCTTTCCTGTCACTGGGGTAAAATACCCAAACACTCACAATTTAAAAGAGTAGAAACTTATTTTAGCTTGTAGTTTCAGTGGGTTCAGTCCATGGTCAGCTGACTCCTTCCCAGGAAATGCATGGTAAAAGGCCTGGTGCAAGAAGGCTGTTCATGTCTTAGGGGCCAAGAATCAGAGAGATTGAAGGTGTCAGGGACAAAAATATACCCATCCAGATCACACCTCCACTGATCTCCCTTTTCTGATTAGACCCTACTTCCAAACACCTGAGAGCTTTGTGGGACATCTGAACCACAGTATTCTGCTCCTGGCCCCAAGAGGCTCAAGTCCATCTTGTGCAAATAAATGCATTTAGTTCATCTCTAAGAGTTGATAAAGTCTTAGCAATTTTAGCATTGCTGAAAAGTCCAAGTCCAAAGTATTCTCTGAGAGTCAAGGTAACCTCTTAGCCATGAACCCCTCTTAAAAAAAAAGAAAGTTAATATTTCTTCAATAATGACAAAAAATAAATATTCCTATTCCAAAAGGGAGGAATGGAAGATAGAAAGGAATCAGACTAAACAAGACTGAAAGCTGCTAGGTAAATACTGAATCCTATAGCTCCATGTCAAACAATGAAGGTAGATTGTAGCCATATGTAAACTTCAATGGTCTTGGGAAGACCTGCCCCAGTGACCTTGCTGGATGCAGCTCACATGACCTCTCTCTTAGCCTGCCTGTGCTCACTGGCTGTGGCTTTCCTTAGCAGGCATTCTACATTGCTACCATGTCCAACTTCCTGGGGTCTTCACTGTACCTTCAGTTTCACTCTCATAGCTTCAAGAATCACCCTGTCAGGGGGCTCCTGGAAGGGACCATGACTCTGTTGCATATTTTGTCTAGCTTCCAAGGCCTTCTTCTGAAATCTGGATGAAAGCCACTATGTTCTTACAACTCTTTCATTCTGTGTGCCTGAAAACTCGGCACCATGTGGGATGACACAAAGGTCTACTGCCTACTTGAGCAGTAACCAGTCTCCCTTGGATCATGGCTACAGTGGCCTCTGGGGCCTGGATGCCTGACCAGTGGGAAATACTTTTCTAGGTAGACCTGAATGAGCTGGCTTCCTAGGTTTCTCTTCTCAAAGTGTAGTCTTTCAAAGGTGCTTACCCTTTAAATCCTGGGACCTGGGAAGGGTGGGTTTGGCTAATTCCTGAGATGCCTTCCAGCCTACTTTTGGATGCATAGTACTTGGGTTCTTTGTAATGCTAATCTTTTCAGTAAGCACGTTCTCTTGTCTGCAACTTTGCAGGCACTTCCTTTCTGTTCAAACTGCAGACTTTTTACATCTTCTTTTTGTTGCAGATTTTCACTGTAGAACTGGCAAACAGTATTGCAGGCAGCAATATACATGTCATAGCCTGGACACTGGGCTGCCTTCAAATTGAGGTGCCTTGAAATTTACTCCACTGAATTAGTTTATCGTATTTAAATTCATTGTCACACAAAGTGTTAGGATATGGATGAAACAGGGAAATTCTTTGCTGTAATGTATCATGCATGGACTCTAGTCCCACTGGCTATGGAGTCCTTTTCCCAACTGAAACCTCTTGAGCCAGACCTTTTCTGTCAATATTCCTGTCAGCATTTTGGTTTTCTGAGTTTCAATCAGAATTACCCATTAAGTTCTGCTTGTAGCAGTCTAACTTCTAGTCCTCCTCTCCAAACTTTTCCAAGGTCCTCTTGCAAACAACTTCCAAAGGCATCTAAACCACATGGTCAAGTGTAATCACGACTGTGATCCCACTTTCAGTACTAATTTTTTCTTTTAACTTTCTCATCACTGGAACAAAATACTTGCAGCTTAAAGGAGCAGAGTTTTATTTGGCTCAAAATTTCACTGAGTTCAGTCCATGGCTTGCTGACTTCAAGCATGGAGGAAAGGCCTGGCAGAGGAGAGCTGCTTCTGTCATGGCGATCCAGAAGCAGACCGACAGGTGGAGAGACAGAGACCAAACCATACCCTTCCTGGTCCTTCCTGTTTCTCTGATCAGTCCCTTCTGCTCCTCTGGCCTGCATCTTCTGATCAGGGTTCATCTTTGAACACATGAGATTTTTGGAGGCATTTACCTAAACCATGACAAGTTCTAATTTCTGATTTAATTTTAATATACAGCTCTTCCTAATAGTTGTCAAATTCCTATAGGAGATTGTTCATATCCCCCAGGAGCTCTACATCCTAAAGTATGGCTCTTGTCCTTGAGAATTTGTTAGAAGTGCAGCCAATGTCTCACTCAAGACATAGAGGATCAGAATGTATGTTGTAGCAAGATCCAGGAGTACCAGGATGTATGTTAAAGATTCAGCAGTAAAAACACAGTAAAAATCAATTCAGTTTCTAGAAGAGTGTAGACCCAATGACTTTTACATTCAGATAAATTAGATTTAATGACACAGTCCCTGGATTATGTATGATACTCCCTCTGTGAGTAAGAAGGTAATTTGTGCCTAATTTTCCCCGTCCATATGTGTGTGAATAGTCATTATATCATTTGAGAGTGGTAAGGATTAAATAAATTAGTGCCAGGGCAGGCAAACCCCATATTTTTGGTAACTATGGTGTGCCTTCTCTTCTTTTAGGATTTTTTCAGGAGAACTGTTCCCTAAGCTGTCTTTTAGAAATACATTAATTATTTACTAAATGGCATTTAGATAGTCTCCAGTATCCATAAAGTCTTTTTTGCTCAAGAGTGTTATTTATATATTAAAACTAGTTCCATAGGACAAATGAGACAAGATAGCAAAAGTCTGTGGGGACTTGATAAGGCATGAGCAAATCAGCAGAACTCTTAATTCTTTCTCCTGCTAATGCATATTTGAAAAAGCTATATATCTTTGATCTTGCAGATTTAAAGTATTTCATGATTTTTATTATAGCATGGTACATGAATTTATATTCATGTGTGCTTGTATGAAAATCGGACAATTTTCTTTAGCAGATGAATTTTGAAGTAAAATGAATGTTCACTGAAAATTAACAAGGACCTGGAGGGAAAGTTAGAAGGTGATTGATAAAATCAGTCTTCACCCATGGTTGGTGCTATAAGCTAGGCATTAAGTATTGCTGTTACCTTCTAAGAGATACAGATAAATGCATAGTATTGCATAAGTTTGAAAGGCAAGCTAGAGTTGTACTTTTCCACTTAGAATGGGATTTTCTCTAGGTTAACCTAGAGAAAAAAAACTTATTTCTGCTTTTGAAGATTTATCACCTCTCTCAGCTTTCCTTTGTCATTTTACATTGATGAAATGCTTCCAGAAGGCTTGTGTGTCCCCTTTCACTTTAAGTCTAATTAAAAGGATTGATCAGTATATTTATTCAACTACTTCTCTTATATTTTCTTCTGCAGCTTTGATATTGAAATGTCACAATACAAATAGATTTTTAAAGAATGTTCTGTTTAGAACCTGTTAAAATGAGATACTTTGCTACAGGTTATTTAGTGCATATTAAGTGCTGTTTGTGAGTGTCAGTCATTGTGTAAGTATTTTATGTCTCTTGGAGATTCAATATCTTGCCTAAGAAAACATGACCTAGTCATGGCAGAGCTCAGATGGGAATCTAGATTTTAATCCTTTTGCCTGTACTGACTTCTGTTTATTGTCTTTTCCCATGTGCAGTTTTTTTTTTTTTTTTTTTTTTGCTAATCCTGCTTCATTAATTGATTGAAAACCAGTGTTGTATTTCAGAAGTATCTCTGTACATTTTTAAGCAGCGAAAGATCATCCCAAATACATGACATAACCAATATGTGGTTGATCTAAGATGACTTTTGTAGTCAGTTTGAACTGAGAAATTCATTTACTGACCTGCTATACTCTTGTTAGTTTTGTAATAACATGTGTGCCTGCTATTAGACTTTATCCCCTTCTTGATGGTCCTTTATGTCTTTGGAATGTATCGGAACATTTCTTGGTAGTTTTTATGTTTAAAACAATGTGTAAGAGTGCTAATATTAAAATCCTGCACTTTGGTTATCTATGCAGGTAATTGAGGATCAGTAATCACAATGAGAAAGCACCTGATTATTTTGAATGGCTTCTCTTTTATACCCCAACCAGTTATTACTTTTTTTTTGCAAATAAAAGGTGCTTTAGGAATTGATTCTGTAGTATCTGCTGTAGTCCCCCTTTGGACAATTGTTCTTAAATTTGGCTCAGATTTAAAAAATACTCTAAAATTGTGTTCTTCTAGATTTGCTTTAGATTAGTTGTGTTAAATCTCACTCTTTCTTCTCTGTTTATCCCCCTTACAGGATGATGAGGTTGTCCTGCAGTGCACCGCAACTGTCCACAAAGAGCAACAGAAACTATGTTTGGCAGCAGAAGGATTTGGCAACAGACTTTGTTTCTTGGAGTCTACTTCCAATTCCAAGGTGGGATGAAGTCTTTCAAAGTCATTCAAATGTCAGCTTCTACTGGTGACTTTGAAGTTGTTTATGAGCACTCTATTATTTTCTGTGGAAAGCGTAGTATGTAAACTAAGGGGGCATGAAAAATGGTTTTACTCTGCAGTATGGAGAATTTTAATTCAGCCTCTGGTGGGTACATAGAACTGGAATAGAGTTGCTGAGAAGAGAAGACAAAGTTCTTGCCCCATGATGCATTTATTCTAGTGGAGAATTAAGCAAGTCATAAGTAATATAATCTGAGATTGGAAAAGGCTAAGGACGAGAGTAGAGTCAGGGTAGGCAATGTTGAGCAGAGGACAGATCCTTTTACAAAGAGTATTTTGGGAAGGTATTTTTGAAAGTGGTGAGATTTGAACAGGTTGGAAGCAAGTGAAAGAATATGCAGTGCTGTGTGTTCTTGAACTTTCCACAGAGAGGATCTTAGAAATGCGAGGTTTCAAGGTAGAGGTACACATGCAGTGTTTAAATAGCAGCATGAGTAAAGTGGCCAGTGGAAAGAGATGTGGTCTTCTTGGACCAGGTCTCCAATGGCCTTCCAGGCCATGGTTAAGAGCTGAAGTTTCTTTCTAGTGTGATGGGGGTCATGGGGAGGGAGAGCATTGGAACAGGGATGTGCACCATTTGGTTTAGGTATTTTAAAGATCTTTTTATGCTTTTGTGGATTTGAGACTTAGGAAAAGTGGAAATGAAAGAGCAGTTGGAAGGTGCTTGCTGAAGAATGGGTGGGAGCTGTCTCTGCCTCCACTGCAAGAAATAGCTTGCCTATAATTGGAACGTACCATGAGTATATCCTGGATTTCCTGATCAGTCAGACTGTACAAGAGTAAAGGAAAGAGAAGAAATAGGAGTGTCTGTGGGGGTAATGAATCGGTGAGAAAATGCTCAATTTCATAGTCTATTGTATGGTACTTTTTGGTTTACAAAGTCCTTCAACATAATCTCATTTGTCACAATGAAGGAATGAGCAGTTACTGTTATATTCATTGCATACATGAGGAAATGGAAAACTGAGGGAGGTGAAGTACTGTACTTATAACTCAGTGTGACTTCAAGCAAAAAGTGTTGGCAATGGCTTTTCACATGGAGACCTAGGTCTTCAATGTCAAATCCTTGATTTACTCTTTATATTATATAACTTCTTTGGTTATTCTGTGAAATCATTTGTTAGTAGTTTATGCAAAATAACATTATAAATATTATACTAGTTTGTAGAACAACATCTTTTATAGTCCCACTTAGATTTATTTTACTTGATAATTTTTATGGAGTGTTCTGTTTGTACAACTTACTGTGACAAATTTTGTTGTGTAAAGTGTTTTTATTAAAAATATCAATCAATTTAATATGTAACATTTTCTCTGGGGTTTCTGATCTTTTTGTGGTGGCTAGGAGCAGGACTTCCTTTTTAGTTAAGCTGGTTTTTTAGATGGGTACTGAGAATCAAACTCAGGACCTTACACTTGCCAGGCAGGTGCAATGAAGCTAGTGTTTTAGTTTCCATAAGATATTGAACACTGTAATAACTGTTGTTTTTTATTAGCAGTCTTTCATAAAAAGACTGATTTCCAACTATTAAAAATTAGTATCCCTGACTTCATGGTAGGTAAATTAAGTAAAGTGTTAAAATATGATTAGGTATCCATTTAAATTGTTTAGTTCTTAGCAACAATGCTTGACTATACAGTTACTACTGATTACGTTGTAAACTGGGCACTTTTTTTTATTTTAAAAATAAAAGGAGGAAAACATTAACAGACAGACAACATTTTACAACATATCAAAAGAACAGTACAGACAATACGGAGTTACAAACAAAGTGGTAGGGAATTAACAATGGTTGTTGTATTACATATTGATATCTTCAAAGTGGCTTCTCACGAAAACAGATATAGAAATGCAATACTGATCAACCAAAGACTCACTGACAGTTTCTTTCAGCATAGAAATAGAAGACAGAAGAACAACCATGTTAACTATCCTGTATATACATACATACAAAATTTCTCCTAAACTGAGCACTTTTAACCCTTTTTATTTTTGTGCTTGTAGAATTTTCTGATTTATTTGAAAATCTACATTTGGAATGAGATAAATTATTATAAAGCATAGAGTTAAGAAGAAAATTAAAATCCATTGCACTAATCTGAGGTCTTTTTAAAGATCTTACAACTTCAGTACTCTGTTTTCTTTTCCCTCACCTTTTGGATAATAGATGATTCTCTCCAAGTCGGGTTGTCTTGCGTTTCCCAGTACCTTTGTTCTTTCAGACCGGTTTATTCTTCCGGCAGTTTTTCTGCCCACTGAAATCCTGCTTGTCCTTCAAAATCTGTTTCAGTCTGCCTGTCCTATGGGTTACTTTTTTTCTACTACTATAATTTCTCTCTGTGCTTAAGTACTTTGCTTATGATACAGCCACTTGGGCCTAATTCTGGGTGAAATCTGTACCAGGTTCTCTTCCTGAAGACATGCAGATGTCCTTTTAAGGTCCACACTTCAGCACCTGAACCCCTAAAGTCTGAATACTTCTCTGTTGCTTTCTTATCTTCTAGTGCCAAGTACAGTGCCTTTAACCTGTAACATCTATGGATTATTAAATCAGAAGAAAAGTAACAATCTTGAGCTAATTCTATTTTTTCTAAGATAGAATTTCAATTTTCTATACTAACAGAGTTGAAATTCTAGATCTTAGTTCATGTTCACAGTATGTAAACCTGGGGACAAATATATTTCACACAGATGTATCTGGATTGTACTTTTGCTGGTAAAAAATAGGACATGCTCTCTACTTCCCAGATGGTTTCCCTTATATGTCTGATAAAAGTAGGGAAAACAGAGTGATTGTTGGCAGTAAGTAGTTGGACAATGTGAATTACATTTGTGCTCCTGGAATCAGTCTCAGGAATATTTTAAGCTATAGAATCGTTAATCATATATAGAGTAATGTAAAGCGAACAGGTGATAGCGGATCCCCACAAACAGTATCCATATGCATACAGAGGGAAGAGGACGGAAGGCAGTGCAATTTCTGTTGCCTGCAAAACCTGGTAACGTGGTGATGGGGTGAACAGGGAAGCAGCAGCCATGCCTGAGAAGGGAAAAAACGGAACAGAATGGAATAGAACTGAACTGATGGAACCAAATCATGGACACAGGGATGTTTCTTGAGCAAGTTTGGCTTTGGGGGCTTTCGTAAGGAAACAAGTAAAGCTCCCTTCAGAACAAATCCCTGCTCCGAGCAGAAGTTATTGGGAATGCAGTCAAGACTGAGTAGGCCCATGAGGGTCAAGGATAGAGAGGGACCAGGCAAAAGGGTCAAGAAAGTAGAACCAATATAGCTCATAAAATAAGAAGCCATGTTTCAAACACAATGGGAGAATCATGGAGTCAGGAGCTCCAGAGCCGTGGAGCAGATGAAGCTGTGAGCACTCCCCCAAACAAATGAAATCAACCTAATTTTTGCCTATTCATGTGGCATGCCTTTGCTGCCTGTAGACATTATAAGTTGGTAACACATATATAATCATGTAAAATTTCTCTATAAGTAGTCTAATGTGTGTGTTTATAGAATGATTTACAGTTGTCTTCTATATATGCATATATGAAATTATGCTATGTAATTTTAGGTGTAAAACAGAATAAGAGCAGAATGATGTCTATAGGTAATAAGGTTTACCAGATAAACAAATTTACAACTATGGCTTACTATTTCAAAAAGGGTAAAAGAAATTCTGAAAACCAGAGACACTATGAAAGAACATAAATTATAAACTTGGAAGTAAGATAAGTAGAGAAGAGAAATTTGAAAAAAGAACTAAAAGATAACAGGAACAGATTGTAAATGAAAGAAAAACTAATTTTAGAAGTGGAGACAGAAGTAAAAGGAATGCCAGAGGACGTACACCCACAGGTAATGTCTTCAGAGAGATAGAAGATGGGGAAGGGAAAACTTTTAGAAATCCGAAAGCTGTAAAAAGAGATGAAAAAATGAGAGCAAATGGTAGGTATAGGCTGTAGGGAGAAAATGCAATGCATTTGTTGCAGAAGATGCAGGTAAGAAAGCCAATGCAGATAGGAAGACACAGTCTTAGCTGCAGAACGTTTACTTGAAAGTGCACACTTGAGTGGTTATAGTGCACCTAGGAAGGTGAATCTCTTAGCCAAAATGGTTATTTGAGCAAAAAACCTTAACAGTTTAAAAGAAAAAAAAAATCTTTTTGAATTAAAGCAAAAAGTCACTTTTAAGAGAAAGAAGGTCCAATTGTCATCCAACATTTTAATAACAATTGCTTTCTGCCAAAAGAATGGAGTAATGGCTTTTCTGTCTTTGAGTTTCTAAAATATGAGTCAAGGATCCTAGCCAAAATGACTTTCATTGCAAAGATCATAAACCGTTATGAACATGGATAATGCTGAGATATTCCCATGATCTTTTCTTCAGGAATTGATTGAAGAACAGGGTTCTGACAGTCAAACTCTGGGGGAGACTTGAGTGTGAACAGTTACAGATCATCTTGCACAGGATGTGAGACCCAGCAGTGATTTAGGTGAAAGGATGTCATGTGGAGTGGCTCTGTGCTCTGACAACATAGAGTCAGCACAGCTACCAAAAAGTGGAAGGGAGTGGGGAGAGTTTAAAACAGTTATATTCAAATTTCTGAGTGCCTTGTAAGTATTGTTTTAAGTAAACAATGTACCTTTGGCTAGGAGAGAAGGGTAAAGGAGTTACTAGCTGTCTTCAATATTGCTCTTAGAACTAATATGTAGTAGCCATCAAAAAAGGGCCTTAAGCAATTATTTAAAGATATTAAGATACTAGTATGAATATTAAAATAGTCAAAACTTCCAAAACAACAGATCTCTCTTTTATCTAGGTGTGTACATATTTGTATGTGCACATACATATATAAATATATAGTCCATTTTGTTTCGACAAGCACATGGATATGTACACATGCATATATACATATGCCTCCATGTGTGAGATATATGCACATGTAAAACATACTATAAAATGTTTTAAATAAAAGGAACAATCCCATTTTAAATAAAATTAAATTATATATTTAACCTTTTAAAATAAAAAAGAAAACCGTATAGAATTAATAAAGACATTGGTGAGTTGAATTTAAAAATTGGTTCTTTGAAAAAATCAGCAGACAGACCACTAATTAATCTAATAAAAAAAGGAAGAAAGCAAATACTCCAGTATTAAGAAGTTGCATTTGGGCTAAAAGGAGATAATGATTAAAATTAGAGGAAATGAAATTATAAGGGATCATTTGCGTAATTGTATGCAAATCAATTTTAAAATCTTCATGAAATGAATCATTTTCTACAAAAATTACATTTTCTACAGAAAGTATGAACAGATCCATTTAAAAAAAAGCCAGAATGGTAAAACTGTCCCCTGACAAGATGTACATCAAAATTACAGAGGGTTATTGACCTGTGCTTCATAAATTATTCCAAAGCATAGGAAAAGCAGAAAATCTTCCAAATTTCTTTTATCAATTAAGCATAACATGGATTTCAAATTCTTAAAAATTTATTTTTCAATAGGAATTTGTAGATTAATTTCACTTTGGATGATACAGACATCTGAGGTAGATATTTTTAAAAAATCTAATGTTGCATTAAAACCTATATCAAAGTTTCTTCTGGGGCTTCAAGAGTAGCTGCTATTATTCTTGATATTAACAGTGATAAGGAGACAAATGTTCAAACTTTTCCTTAGTGAAAAGGCATTGGATAAAAATTTAAATTCTATTTGTACTTTTAAAATGATAGACTAGGGATTTATAATATCTGCACAATATTATTTTATAAGAATAGATGTAGTGCCAGGGAACATTTGATTTAAAGGTCAGCACCTTATTTAAAGAGAGGCAGTCGTGGTAAAATCAGGTCTAAGTTAAAGAAAGATGCCCAGTGTTTCCTATATCTATTTTCTTGGAAGTGTGGATCAGGGCGATAAAGACTGAAGACCAGCTTGGAAGCGGTAAAATTGCTTCCAGTTGGAGAACATTTTATTATATATCTAACAGTGTAAAAGATAAGCAAAAGTATGAAAATAATTTATGGAGAAATCGATAAAGTAGCAGATTACAAACCAGTGTATCAAGAAGTTTCATATATATAGATAAAACCTAGGTATATTGGAACAGTGACATACGTGGAATGATATTTGGCACACAGAGTCATTTTTATTAGGTCAGGAAGGAGACCATTAATAATCTTAGGCCAATATTTTGCTAATATTTAATCATTAATATTTAATACCATTCATATTTATTTGCTATTTTTGATAGCAGTATTAATAAATTGTTTAAATTATGTGTGCATGCATCATATACTTATGTTAACTTCCCATATGTGTTGCATGAATAGGTTTATGGAGATTACATGTTTGAAGTGCTGCTTTTGTTTTTCTTTGTGGGATGTCTTTAAACTTAAACTGGCTTGGAAGATTATGTGAAAATATTTGTCAGTTGTACAGAAAAGAATATGTTCTGAGTCCCAGAAGTCCTTGCTCTTGAAATAGAAAATGTAATTTCACCTATGTATATTGTTTGAATTGATGCTCTTTAAAATTTTATTTATTCTGGGAAAGAGTACAATAGAATACAACCATAAATATTTGATTCAGAATTGTAAATAGTGGAATATGATTTGTGTCTCTAAGAGCTGGGATTAAATTTTGCAACCCAGTTTTACTGTTGGGCCCCCTTTGCTAAATGTACTTTTTTTTTTTTTTTTCTCTGGTACCGGGAATCGAACTCACAACCTTGCGCTTGCCAGGCAGGCGCTGTGCCGCTGAGCTAAATCCCCAGCCCCCCCCTTTGCTAAATGTAAACACCTACGTTCTGAGCTAATTGAATTCTCATGTGGGAAGTATAAACTTAAAATACTCAACATGGCCTGGGCTGGCTTGCATGGAAAAGCACACTCTTGGCGATGGTAGTTTATAATAATGGCTTTTGTCTGGATATATTACAGTATTGCTCTTCCTCTCTCCCCTTCCCTTATAATCACTTTAGGACCTGTAAACTACTTGATTACGTGGAATAATTGCCAGCTAACCTAATGTTCCTTTGATAATACTTGGGTTATTCTACAGTTTAACTTGAGTTACAGTAAGAAACAACTCAGTATTGATACTTGACAGTTATAACTAGGAAGATTTAACATAAAAACAAATTTTAAAAATGTTCTGTGTTCTTTTGTAGGTAGACCAGAGTAACTTTAACCACCTCGAATAGACCAGTCTACTGTGAGCTCCTTTTAGGGAAAGGTGCCATTCTTACTTAGTGATCTGACTGTAACAAGGATAGTTTTCTGATGTTTATCATTGTGAACACAGAAGTAGTATTAAGTATCTCTAAAGATTTGTTTCAGCTAAAAACTTCAATGATTCTATATTTCTAGGATGAGTCTACACCCACTGTATGTATAAAAAACATTGTTGATTTTTATCAGGCTCCCAAAAAGCAAGTTGGCCCTCTAGATATAGCAACATCAAGAACTGTCTATTTCTTCCAATTTCTATGGCATCACTTTAATTATAAGTATTTCTTCCCATAATGGGACATGATAGAGCAATATTTTATCTTCAATGACTCCTCATTTCAGGATATTATTCACCATCATCAATAATACATTAGGATATTAATGATGCATAATAGTTGTGCTATTCCAGATGGGTGGCCCTTTTTATTCAAGTGGGAATTTTTGAATGATAAAAATGCCAGTATAAGATAAATGCTAGATGATGTAAGAAAGATTCATTTTTAAAATAAGATTTATGTTCGATTCCTGGAACCAAAAATAAAATAAAATAAGGTTTATGAAGCATCTTAAATATCAGATACTTACTTTTAAGTGTTTTTCCTAAAATTCAATTGGAATAATACAACATAATTATGGGAAATAAATATGAATATTGTTTTCTTTATTCATTTTGGGTTTCACCGAATTTTATTTGCATAGAAGGAAAGCAAAAGAACAATATATTTGGGAGAGAAGATAAATGATTCATAACCGTATTTGTTTTTTAGTGTTTTTGTTTTAGTTATGTAATTTGTTGTTTATTTGTTGGTATTTCAATGGAAAAGAAAGTAGATGGTAGGTGTGGTGGGAGGAAACTACCTGAGTGATGTGTGAATATCTGGTCTATAAAGAATAAGCAGTTACACAGAGTGTGTTCTGGTACCACAGAAAAATTACCGGACAATATCTGTTTTTTGTCAGAGTATTACATTGAGTCAGAATGGAACTGTTTGTTAAATTATAATTTATAAGTTACTATGTGTGGAAATAATTCTTGCTAGTATTTTAAACATGCACTGATGCTGATAACCAGTAAAGGTAAAATCCACTGAAATTCTCAAATTAGGAAGCATTTAATGAGATACTTGATTAATATAACATCTGAATATTGCCGGTAGAGCTGCAGACTTGTCCTTAGGGTCTTTTAAAGATTTGAAATAATCCTTCGTGTGGTTAAAAAAAAAAAAAATGAGCCCCTGATTTCCTTTTATATTTCTTGTAAGATGTGGAAAATGAAATGAAATAAAATTAAACAGAACACCTAAGACTGAAAAACAATCTAACCTAAACTCAGGTAATGATCTTTATCAAGCATAAGGCAGATGGGGAGGAAAACCTACCTGGATCTCCCCTCTTGCACATTGGAAGTCACATCAAGTACTGAGAAGAGGTTGTGAGACACTTCACCCCTTCTCACCTGCGGTTCAGACACAGGGGCAGTACTGACAAGCGCAGTGAATAGCAATCTTGTAGTTTCTTTTGCCTCCTATCTAATCAGTTGAGAATCTTCCCTGCAGTGTGGACATTGGTAGGTAGGAAGCTGTTGATGGTCTAGTATGTCCTGGAAGCTTTAGTCCTCAAATATAATGTGCTAAGAGTCTGTGCTAATAGGAGCTGCCCTAGAACAAGCTCAGGCTGGGCCTTATGGTGTTGATTATGCTACAGCTATTGCAACAATAGAGAACTGAGCCAAAAGTACAGATAAGAGATACTCCCCAGTGCTGAGAGTCACAGCTGAATTAGGATAATGCCTGTGAATAACTGCAGACTATTCTGGGGTCTAGGGTACCATCTTTCTAGATCTGAGAGTATGACTGAAGTGAAAAACACTGCTGCAAATGAAGCTCTAACATAGATTTGGCACATATTATGTGTGAAGTGCCAGCTATCAAATATTTTAGGTTTGTGGGTTTTATGATTTTTAATCACCTCGGACACTGCAGCATGAAAATAACAATGGAAAATATGTAAATAGATGACCACGGCTGTGTTCATCAAAGATATTGTTATTGGGCACTGAGATTTGAATTTCAAATAAATTTTTATGTGTCCTAAGTTACCCCCCCCTTTTTTTTTGGCAATTTTTTTTCCACTAGGGAAAAATGTGGAATCCTTTCTTAGCTCATGAGCTAAATAAACATAGGTAGGGGGACAGATTTGGCCCAGGGCTTTACTGTAGTAATCCCTGATCTAACATATAAAGTATTATATCCTGGAAGCAGATGCTAGAACAAATGCAGTAAGAGCAGCAATCAAAGATATGATGGAAGAAAAATTTTCTGCCTGTAGGTTCAATTTTCTGCCTGCCCTGTCCTAAAGCTAGGAAAGTGAATACTTCTGATGGGAGAGACTCGTGGAGTTTTATAAAGAAGGAGGTATAATTTTTGTGTGTATGTCCCTGACAGATGGTAATTAATAAATTAATAAGTGTTTTGAAATTTGAGAGTAAATCAATGGATGAAATATGAATGTAGAATGAATAGTGTGGGCTAGAGAGAAAGTAGTGTTTCACAAGAGCATGAGAATAAAAGCATAGAGCAGAACCATTTAACTGTGACAGAAACTCCAAAATATTCTGTTGAGGGATGAAGTGGGGCTACCAAGGTTAGAGGGGGCTAACTGATAGTTTTTGAATATGCTGTGTTGTCTCTCTTCCTGGAAAACCGTGTGCACTCTTCACCTGAAGAAAGCCTTCTCATTTTTTGAAAGCTACCAAATATGCCAAAGCCTTCCTGCATGTATAATGCATGTCCTTTCTCTCTAAGAAGGTAACTCACTCCTTCTTTCCTATCCTCCTTCCTCCCTGCCTTTTTTTCCTCCCTCATTGGCTTTGCTTGCTTGCATTTCTTTGTCTCTTTCTTTCTCCCTCCACCCACTTCTCTGTGTCTGACAAGCAAAATGAATTCCTTCTACAGTGCCACTGTCTGCCAAGTCATCCATCCTTTTTCTTTACTTTTGCCTTGTTCCAGTTATGAAAGCATTTGCAGTCAGAGATAGTCCCTTATCTGTCTTGCATCTCAGGTACTCATATTTTTTTGAAGGAAGTAGATCTTCTTGTTTAACTGCTTCCTTGTTTAGACTGATAACTTAGCATTGATGTATGTGTTTTGACAGTTTACCACTGGATTTGACTTTTAAAAATTCCTACTGTCCTCTCTAGAGAATTCACAGATATTATCCTCTTGCCTCAAGGAATTAATCTAATATCCTTAATGTTGCTAGAGTAAACATTCACATTTGTGAGTATGATAATGCTTAATCCTATATCAACTTTAATGGTGTTGGTGGGGTGCATTTGTAAAAATATTTATTACTTCATATAAAGAATACATCATCAATATGCTTAATACACAATATATTCAGAGACTTTACAGAAATCTTTAAAATATACAAATAATAGTTGACAAAGCTTACATAGAATGAAATGTTACGAATTTCTGTCAGCATAGCTTCTAACACCTTTGTATAAAAGTATTTTAATTGCATACATTTTTTGCAATAAGTAATAAAGATCTTTATTATACTTCAATGCAAAATAGTATTGTCACTTTGGAAAACAATTTGGAAGTTTCTTATAAAATCAAACTTATGATACAATATACCAGTCCATTCTTGGTTATTAATCTAAGAGTTATTTTTCCATGCTTCTATCCAGCATCTTATACTTAAATTTATGGAGAATTTTTACTCATAATAGCCTAAGTTTACTTTATTTTATTTTTTGCTACCGGGCATTGAACTCAGGACCTTGCACCTGCCAAGCAGGTGTTTGTGCTGCTCAACTATATCCCCAGCCTCTAGCCTAAACTTAGAAGCAACCAAAATTTCTGTCAACTGCTAGAAGTGTCCTATGTGATTAAAAAAGAATGAACTATTACTTTGTATAACTCAAAATCATTAAGTGATACAAGCAGCATACTAAAACCCATATATTGGATGACCCCATATATATGAAATCGTGGAAAACAGTGACACAAAATAAGTGAGCGGTTGAGGGAAGTAGATGGGAATTCACTGTAGAAACATGCAAACATTCTTTAGTCTGTAAAACTAGATGGAAATGTTCCATTTTCTGATTGTGGTGGTGTTAGATGATTGTGAAAGCGCTGAATCCTAGCCACCAGACCACCAGGGAAGGGCAAGATGATTGTGAAAACTCATCAAATTTTATATTTTAAGTGGTAAATTTTATTGAATATAAGTTGTGCATTAGAAAAGCTTATTTTTAAAAAGTCCAAGAGGAAAAAACAACAGAGCAAAATAAGATTGTATTTGACACAGTAAAATGAAAGGCTTATGGATAACAACATACATTATAACACAAATAAAACAATACCCCATCAAACGAACAAGAACAAATTTCAAAATACTTTGGATTATGAGATATTTTTTATTATTTAGGATATATAAAGATCTCACTATGAATTCATAAGTGAGAGAATATCCAGTTGGAAAAATATTCAAAATAGTTGAAGAAGTTTGAAGAAATGGAACCTTAGATGAATTCCAAATATTTTAAAGGATTTTCAAGATTACTAATAATAGGAGACATACAAATTAAAGCTATATTCTAAATTCTCATAAATAAAATTGGCAAAAGTTGATAAGCTTTGCAGTGTAAAATGGTGGCAAAGATATGGACCAATGGAAATTAACAGTATTTCTGTTAAGAGTATAAAATGAAACTCCCTTTTCAGAGAGTAAGATGATTACTGCTGATAATGTTTAAGATGGTCATAACTGGGACCAGCAAATTCATTCTAACAAATATGCCAGCCTAGACCATTTCTTTAACATGTGCTCATGAAAACAAGTACATGCATTTTCATGTCATTATTTTTTATAATAACAAAAAGAAATGAAAGGTGACTATAAATCTATTAGAAGGGCAAAAGTTCCACACTGAGACACCAACTGTTGGTCAAGCTGTGGATCAGCAGGTGTCTTGCTCATTGCTGATGGCATGCAAATAGGTGAGACACTTTGGAGGACATTAGGGCAGCTTCTTCCATCACTAAACCTCTCATGATATTGTCTGTTATCATACTCCTTGGGCGAATGAACTGAAAGCTTAGGACACTGTAAAGACCTGCACATAGCCCACACCACCACGGTTCCCAGCTGAAACGCGCGGAGAGAGCCAGGTATTTCCCAGCTACTCGCTGAG
>NW_004955492.1:3010394-3055857 GCF_000276665.1 Chinchilla lanigera | reverse complement strand
AGGGTGAGGCAGGAAATTCATTGTGAGTTTGAGGCCCACCCGGCTACAAAGTGAGCTGGAGGCCTAAAAGGCATAGTGAGACCTTGTCTCAAAAAAAAAAAAAAAAAAAAAAAAAAAAGATGAATTACATTTGAAACGCAAACCAAGCAATCAACAACACATCTCTGAATGTTAATCAGTAAAGAAATCAATAATGTAATTTTAGTTGTGCAAGCAGTGGTATCCTGCACACCTTGAAACTGTTAGCACATATATTAGCAGTAATCCTGGTAATGTAATATTGTGAAAACGTAAGTCAAATTGCAAGTGAACTTATATAGTATGGTACTATTTATTGCCTGTTAAAATATACCAAATAATTCTATATAAGCTACTATCTATAAAATATGTATAATTTATAGCAGTATGATTACACAGTATACACCAAAATTCTGAATAAGTGCATCCTAGTGGTAAATACTACATTCAGCAATGGTTATTACTACTTCATGAGAGCAGCTAGAATGAAATTAGGTTGGACACCTAGTTGGTTTGAACTGTGTACACACTGATTTATTATTTAGCTTGGTATTGCACATGGTAGTTTATTGTAGAATTTCTACATATTTTGTATTTCTGAAGTACTCCATTAGAAAGAGCTAAGGAAAATGATGCTGGATTTCTAGCCAGAATATTTTTAAAATAAGCAGTAAACACTCAAGTAATTAGAAAGTCTGATGCTATGAATAATAATGTTTTGTCTTGTTAGATATGCATTTTCAAAGTTGTACAGATTAAAAGGCTCTATCAGAAATTGCTTGACTGGAATTTCATTGTGATTCAAGGTTCAGTGCTGGGATAAGATAGTCAACTTGGTGAAGAGTAATATAGGAAAAGAGATTAGCTGAGTGTATTTGCGCTGGATATTTCCCCTGTAACTCCTATTAACCTGCAGTTTACACTTCCCATTCTCGTTATTAAAGACTACTTCATGAGTCTTTTAGATAAAGGCATCATTTTGTATAAAACCTCTGACCAAAGTGAGGCTTCTAGAATTTTTTTGCGCACCATTCAGTACAGCACAGCTAGATGTGTGCAGATTGTCCCCACATACTTGGCAATTTTTCAGCCACTGAATATCCTATAGTTTAGTTCAGATTTTGGCCTGTGCAACTGAACATGTACTTAGATCCCCCTGATGGGGGCCCAGTCTTACAAGACTGCTCCTGACTTCAGGTGCCTATTACAAGTAGTAGGATGTACTTCTAATTGGTTATAAATTGAGGGTTCCCATGACTCTTTACTTATGCTAGGTTGTTTCTCAGAACTCAAGAAAACTGTGTTGTTTACCCATTTATTATAAAAGAATATTACAAAGGACATGGATGAACAGCCGGATGAAAGCGACGCATGTGGCCAGGAGTCTGGGAAGGGGTGCCAAACTGCGATCATCCCTTTGAATGTGCACCCCTCCAGACATGTAGTTTCAGTGCTGAACCCTTTCCTTTTGAGGTTTTATGGAAGCTTCTTTTTGGAGGCATGACTGAGTATATTATAGGTCGTTGGTAATCAACTCCATCTTTTGCCTCTCTCCCCTTCCCAGAGATTCGGGGGGAACCTCTAGTTCCATGGTTAGTTTCTCTGGCAACCAGCTGGCATCCTAAAGCTGTCTAGGAGCTCACCACAAGTTTCTTTATTGTTCATGTTAGGCAAATAATTTGAAGAGGGAAACAACATTTAAGAATGTGTTGACTTGAATATAGTGTTTTAGAACTGTGTCCCATATATATATAGTCTCTTTGTTAGCCTTATATCTATTAAAAAGTATAGAGGATATTAAAATGATAAGAAATTAGAAAATAGATTCTATAAATAGATTGCATAAAAAAGCAGATTGCAGCTTTGAGTGTGCTGCATTGGGCAAAGAGAATTACTTTAATAGTATTACACATAATAAAATGTTATTTGTTCCCAGCACGACACTAGCAAGGTATGTGGGCATAGACTGTTATTTTCATGATGCCTCTGTTTCTCAATATCTTAGTTTAGAATATGTGTGGCAATCATACTGTGTTTATAGTATCATTATGAGTATTATATGAGATACATAAAATGTGCTTCAAATAGTAAATATAACCAGTGGCTTTTAATGCTCTTTATTATTACTATTATTGTTATGTTATTATGTGAATACACATAATTTGTTTTCTACTACTATAGAACATTAAATGTGAATAGATTCTTTGTTTGTTTGTTTGTTTGTTTGTTTTTGTTTTTTTTCCAGTACTGGGAATCAAACTCACGACCTTGCGTTTGCCACCGGTGAATAGATTCTTAAAATGAGTCTGGATAGATTTAAAGTTAAGGAAGAATCAAAATAGTCTATAAATGATATTGACAAGTTTTTAAAAATTTAGCAGTAATAGAGTTTTAAAAAAATAACATAGAAATTTCCTGGGTTATGGATGAAGCTAGCTCAATGGCAAAGTACTTCCATAGCATCTAACATGTACAAGGCCCTGGGTTTAATTCCTACAACTGGAAAAAACAAAGAACTGAGTGTAGTAGTTCACGCTTATACCTCCATCCTGTGGCAGGAAGATTCCGAGTTTGAGCCCAGCCTGGGCAACTTAATGATTTAGTGAGACCCTGTCTCAAAAATTAAAAAAAAAATACAAATTAAAAGCACTAGGGGATGTTAGCTCAATTCAAAGGGTTTGGGTCACTCTCCGGTAAAAAGAAAAAGAAAAATATATTTCTCTTGTTAAATTTTAACTGTAGTGCATGTGATCATTATATATATCTAAAATGTGTCTATAAAATCTGATTAAAAATTTTTTTTAATGTGTTCCATGAATTTTGAATAATTTACTCATTAATTCATTTAACATGTATTTATTAAGCACCTACTAAGTTTTAGGCTCTAAGGATAACCCTTTAAATAACATGATTCCTGCTTGATATTGAGTCAGGCAGTAAGTATTTGTGTACATCTTAAGGGTTATCTACAGTCAAGTACAAGTTGCTGATGGAACTCACAGGAAGGTCACCTTGGTTAATCTCAGGCTTTGGGAAAAGTGATGCTTCAGCCAAGTCCTGAACAATTAGTGAGGTTACTTGTAGGGAGAAACTAAAATTAGTACATGCAAATACCATAATAAATATTTGATACCGTATCTGACACCATAATAAGACACAGAGTAGACTGGGGCTCAAAGGGAACAAAGTTTGCATGTGTTTAAATTACCTGTAGGTATATTTTTTTTGGCAAACATCAAAATGTAGTAATACACTTGCTCCTCAGAAATGCAAAACTTCATATTATCTAAGATAGACTTTCAATGTTTAAGTCAATTCTCAAGGATAACTGAGCATGTTTGGATTTCTGACTGGAATCAATTTTTTTTTTTTTTTTTTTTTTTTTTTTTTTTTTTTTTTTTTTGGTTTTTCTCCGGTACCGGGAACCGAACTCACGACCTTGCGCTTGCCAGGCAGGCGCTTTTGCCGCTGAGCTAAATCCCCAGCCCCTGGAATCAAGTTTTGAGACAGGATTTTCAGAATATTAACTTGGTATATCCATTGACTATATCATGTTTGTTATTTACTTAAGGAGTTGATTTCCTGATTGGAATGTCTGAAATTTTTATCTGTGATGAGTAAAATGAGATTGGTAACAAACTATGAGGCATAAGCTAAGAAGCTTAAAATCAATGTTAATATGTATAACTGTATTACTCTGAGGGGTCATAGTAGAAGAAATTATTAAACTCTGTGTTCTGGATAACTGTTTTAGTTCATGTTTAAATATTTAGTTTGGAGAAAATTTCAAGTGAGTTTTCATCTAACTTACAAGTTTTTGCTACTGAGAATAGTGTTAGAATTCTGCAGACTCACCAGTAAGATGCTAAGAAGGAATGAGTAGGGAAAGGACCAGAAGAGTCCAACAGGTGGGTTCCAGTAGATGAAGAGTGACAAGAGATGAAGACAGCAAAGTGGTGGCTGATCATGAAGACGGTTGGGCATTAGAAGTCTGGCTTTCATTTTAAGTTCCGTGGAGTGCTATTGGGTTGCTGTAAGCAAGTGCATCCTGTGACCTAATTGGTAGTTGTAAGTGGTTTGACAATTGCTGCATTGGGAGGGAACTGGAGAACACAAGAGGATGATGATAACTCAGTCTGGGAAAGCAATAAAAGTAGAAGTAATTGAAGTCAGATTGCTTGCTGGATTGGATGTAAGAGGTCAGAGATGTTTGGATTTCAGTACACTTTGCAGATGAGGGAGACAAGTGGGAAGAAAGAGTTCTAATATGATCACTAATATGAAGAGTTCTATTCTGATGATGTTTGGTATTAGACATCTGAATGAGAATGTCAGATAAGCCCCTTGATGTTAGCCTGGAGGATTAAGGAAAGGGTAGTGCCTGCAACATACTTGAGAGTCCTTAGGTTGTATTATGTTACTTAAAACCACAGATTTGGGTGTAAATCACTTGGAGGAAAGTAGTTATAGAAGAGAGGGGGGCTTAGCTCACACAGTTCCAACATGTATAGGTACAGCCGAGGCAAAGGACCCAGCAGGGTGACACTTTTTTCACCTCTTGGAATCCCTGTTGTCTAAACCAGACAATGGACTATCATTCTAATTAGGCACAAAGCCACTGGAAACTAAAGCTAAACCCTGGACACAGTTAAATTTTAGTTACAACTATATTTTCTTGCATCAAAAGTTGAAATGTACATGATGAACACAGGAAACAAAGTCACATTTTTGGAAATTATTTGACAGATGATTATATTTGGAAAAAATCAGGAATGTAAGAGGAATGAAATAGTTGTCAAAAAATGAAAGCATATATCTATATATCTATATATAGCCCACTATATATAATTATAGTCATATTTCTATGTGGGAGAGAAAGGAAAAAGTACAACTAATAGAATGCTCCTTTGCAGAAATAGAAATGCTTGTGAAAAAGAAGACTGACTTATAAAGGAAAGTAGGAAAAGAATTTTAATAAGGAGGCTGTACCATGGATTTAAATGTTTAGAGGGAAGGCTGAAGGTAATCTCTATATTCTTCTATAACAAACTGCAGGAACAGGCAAAGCCTATATGCTGTGTTTCATACTGAGTAATGACTTCTATAAAAGTTAAAATCACAAATTACCATTTTTTAAAATAATACCCTACCTCTAGAAGAGTAAGGTAAAGGTAGGTGTTAGACTTGACTTGCAGTACCTTTAAAACTCAGAAACAATAACTATTTCAAACAGTTTAAAATAATTTTTAGTTGTTCCTATCCATCAGGAGTATAGTGTGATGGTTTGATTCCAAGTAAGTTTGAAGCAATGTAGCTGCCCTTAAATATTTATAGTAATTTACGCTTTCAAGTTCTACATTTAAAAAACATTTTCTGGAATTCATATTGAGAATTTCACTGTGAAACAGCATCTTCCTCATATACCAGGAGTACTCAAACACAGGTTTGCATAAAGGAATGTACATGAGTCTTGGGAGGCCAGGGGCAGAATGTTATGGTTTGGGTCTAGATGTTCCCCAAACCTCATGTGGTCAGAGGTGGCTGGATTTAGAGTGTGAGGCTGGGATTAAGGGTGTGTAATTACTAAATCAGTCCACTAATTCGTTTGGTGCTACCCTAATCCCAGAAGCCTAGATATAATATAAAAGGGGTAGAATGATGCTGTTAAGGTCCCTTGTTGCTTTGCTACAGTCTGCCTGCCATAAACTGTTCTCCTCTGCCAACCCACACTGCCTTGGAACCAGTCAATTATGGACCGAAACCTTTACAAACTGTGAGCTAAATAAACCTTTCCTTTCTTAACTTTGAGTGTCAAGTATTTTTTCTCAGCAACAAAAAAAGTAACTAAGACAGAATTTGGTACCAGGGAAGTGGGGTTATTGCTGTGACTCTACTTGACTGTGTGGTTCAGGAACCTTTGGGGAGAGTTTGGAAAGCTTTGGTGTTGGCTGAAAAAGTAGGGCTGGAACACCTTAGGTGGTACTTGATGGGAGATTCTGGTCTGAGCTCAGAAAACCAGAAGGCTGATAGAAATCCTGCTGGTAAAGACCAAGCTTGGGAGGTTTCTGCTGGGAAGAAGGACTGTATTGGCTGCCGGACTCCAGATGATGTGTGTTATGCCTTGATAGAAAGTTTATCTGAATTTTGCTCATGTCCAGAGTCTGCCTGAGACTAAGATTAAGGGTCTAATTAGGGTGGACTAATTAGTCTTGCAGAAAAAATTTCAAGGCAGTCTAATGTTGAGGCAGTAGCATGGCTATTGTTGGGAGCTTTTAGCCAGGATGTTGAGAATCAAGTGCAAAGAACCCAGAAAAATAGTTTAAATTTGGCCAGAAAGGAAGCTCCAATAAACTGTAAACTACAGGGATAGAGCATAGGAGATCTCAATTGCAGAGAAGGAATAGGAGAATATAAAAGGTGGTGTGAGGACATTACAGGAAGCATCAGGACTCCACCCTTTGCAGCCTCAAAATTACAAGAGTGAAGGACTTTGCTTTGACAAGAAAGCCCCAGAGCACTGTGTTCCAGAATGTCATTGGCCTAGGGAAATTGTTCCTCAGGATTTAGTTCATAAGCACTCAATCCCTGAAGCCAAGAGAAGGAAGCATGGCTACTGCTGTAGCTGGTGGCAGACCTTGGCATCATCCATGTGGTGCTGGTTTTAGGTACATGTGGAATGTAAGAGTTGTGGGGTCAGGAAGGCTTCCACCCAGATTTTAGGCCAGTTAGTGTGTCCCTGAGAGGGCATTATGTGAATCTGAGTGTGAAGACAAAGACGCAGTGGAGAAGTTTGGAGAAACTAGGAACATGGATTGTCGAGGACAACTATAAGGAGTGAACAGAGCTAGCCCCATAGAAAAGCCATGGGAACTACAACCACCAGCAGCGCCATATGGGTGGAGCCTCCTAAACTCTTTGGAGTTTGCAACTTGCCACAGATTTCCAGGGATGCTGGATTTGGAACTTTTGGATTGAATGTTTGCCTTGCTGGATTTTGGACTTGGTTTGGTCCTTTTCCTTTGTATCCCCTATTTGTAACTTTTGGAATGGAAATGTCAGAGGTGGCTGGATCTAGAGTGTGATTGATTCATGGTGTAATGCTGGGATGAAGAGTGTGTCATTATTAAATTGGTCCATTGATTGGGTTGGCACCACCGCAATCCTGGTAGCTGGCATAGAGTATAAAGGGGTAGAAAGATGTCATTAAAGTCTCTTGTTGCTTTTGCTATCTTGTAAACTGTTCTCTGTGATGCCCCTCTGTTCTCTGTGATTCCACCCTGTCTTGGAACCAGCCAATTGTGAACTGAAACCTCTACAAACTATGAGCTAAATATATCTTTCCTCCTTTAACTTTGGGTATCAGCTATTTTGTTTCAGCAACAAGAGAAAAGTAATCAAGATAGTGATTGATTCCTTCCGTAAGGCCATGTCTTGTTTTTGTTTCTCCCTTGCCTTGACTTCCCTTCCCTTATCTTACCTTACCTTACCTTCTCTTACCTTCCTTTACCTTTCCTCTCCTGTCTTTCCCTTTCCTTGTCTTCCCTTTCCTTCTACCTTTCATTTTCATCATGCTCATGTATCATATACATGCCTTTGTTAAGTTATTTAGCACATCTGTGGATGTATAAGTGGTACTTTTGGTCAAAATTATGAACACTTTAGAGTTTACTTTTTATTACATAGGTCTATATATGTAGGTTTGTATATAAATGATAAAGTCAATGTCGATCTTAGCTGAAATTCTTAAAGTACCATAGACTTTTCTGTCGCCACTTTGTTCTGCTGTTGGAAGTGAGTTATGATTGACTTGGACCGGGGATGGAGCTCAGTGGTAGTGCAATTCCCTAGCATGGTCAAGACCTTGGGGACCGTCGCAACAATGCAAAAGAAATCATTCACTGGAGTGCTTTCACATAATATGATTTCCAATGGTGACTTTCTGCTAGAGAGAAGGGAGGGAATTAGAGATGCAGTTTACCTTTTGTAAATATAGAAGACAAGTATAAGAGTGAGTCAATGATAAAATGGACTGGCACATAGCAAGATTATTAATTAGATGGGGCCTGTAAATAGGAAACTATTTGCAACACTGGTATAGAGACTCCTCAGCACTATCATGACCCTTTTGCTACTCTGGACTTCTGGGCCATAAGGTTTTTTTTTTTTTTTTTGAGACATCTGTGATATTTCTTGCACCTGCAGGAGCTGGGCCTAAGTATAGTATCCTTGGGAGGTGAGTTACACTGCTGGCTAATAAAAAATTCTATACTTTGACATGTTCTTCTAAGTTTTTATTGTGGGCTGTGAATGTTTAATGTCCTCTGAGGGGCTTTTAAGAGGATATGTTTTCATAGCACATGTGGTGCCTTTATCCTCTCAACCGAACTAATGGGTTTTAATTATGCCAAGGGCTGTGGATCCCAGAGATGCTGACAAATTCATAATGTGTTTTAAATTGCCAGGATGGAAAGTACACATCAAAAGTTTAACCTGGAACAGTGTTGGGAAAACAATTTTTCTTTGCTAATATGCAACCTGTCATTTTAATTTCTCAAGCTGAAGAATGAGATTGAGTCATCCTTGAGTCAGACAGCACACTGCTGTCTGCATCAAGGAAGAGACAAAACACTGAACTTCACTTCAGGAAACCTAGACTGGAGGCCAGATTTTCACTTCCTTTCTGTTTGAATTGGTTGAAGCACCTGATACTACACACTGAACCTGCCTTGTCTGTGCTACAGGGGAGAGCTAAAATTTGGGAAGATCCACTTAGGATTATTGAGAGATTCAGATAAGATGACAGAACAAACAGCCAAATGTGAAAGAGCTCATCCTTTTTCCTAGTCAGTCCTGTTACGGGCTTTCTACTTGGTTGGGGATCTAGCTAATTTTGTTAATCTTTTTCTCCCTTGGTCAATGTCATGGCCTGCTGACCTTCCTTATCCCCTTATTCTATTAACACACCTCATGGGTGACATTCTTTACTTCCTTTTGTGACCCATTTGACATGTAAGTATGTGTCATTTTGGTTTTTGCCTTTTAATTCTAAAAGTGGGAGAGAATCAAACAGTACCCTTAAAATATTTAGTAAAGCTCTGTTCTGTTAATAGGTTCTCAGGGATCATGTGTTTGTTAACTTTTTTGGGACAAAATTCCATCTGCAGTACCCAGTTAGGCAAAACACTTCTTTCCTAATAATGCTGGTATATTTTGTAAATAATTAACAAAATATGGTTTGTCAAGGTTGTTACCATGGCAGTAGGTAATTTTAATTAGTGCTAAAAAGGATCCCTATGACTATTTCCACATTTTTAAGAAAATAAATATTCAGGAGTTTACTGAATGGTTCCACATGTTATTTCCATATTTGCTGACGACATCATGCCATCCATGAAAATTGTTCAGTTTTCTGCCAATCAGACTGACTATAGTCACGTATATGTAGCTGTCGTGTGTTAAATGAGCCAAATTTCATGGAAAAATAGATTTCTGGAGGTATAACCAGCACTCACTAAATGTTTGTGAAATTGACTGATTAGGTCTTCAGTTTCTCCAGAGGAAAGAAGTTGATATGCTGTAGTTAAGGGAATTGTGAATGTATGCTAACTTTATAGTGCTAATGAAAGTTCATGTGCTCTCTAAACACTGGCAAATTGAGTTGATAATTAACATACTTTAAAAATCATAACCTTATGATTAGGATTCTTCCTAAAGACTGAAAAACACCTATGGTAATAAGCTACTTTTGTCTTCTTCAGTTGAGTACATACCTTCTTAATCTGTAAAATGTAAGGTTACAAATATTTGGTATCATAACATGAAGTTTCTTGTGCTTTGTTTAATGTAAATATTGTTTATAACAGCATTTTTGAGACAAAATACAGTGCATTTTGTCTCCATTACTGTATGGAAGAATTTTGCAACTCCTATGATTGCAGAGCCTTTAATGTAGTTGATATGTATGCAAACAGGTAAGTAGTCCCTTTTTCTAAAAACAGAACTTCTGTTACAGCAACAAATTTCCATTTTGGAGAATTTTTTTTTTGTGGTACAATCAGGCAGCACCAGTTTCTTGGCAATGAGGTTGCTGAAACACAGGCCAATCTGATGACTTTTGTGTCTTCTTGATGGCAATGACAAAAGCAATCAAATGGTTACTTACATAGTAGTCTGAAAGAGACAAAATGCTTGTGATAAAACTAGGGGCCTCAACTGTGAAGTCTTTACCATCTAAAGAAAATTTCAGCTGCATTATAACTTGCTAGTATGTCTTCAGTTTATTGAAGCTGTTTTCTCTGAGCTGCAAAATCTGGTTTATATTATCTGCACTAAGGCATAATTTAATTGAAATGTGAAAAATGTACTATTGCACAATGTATTTTCATGAAATTTAGTGATAGTGATAATTGATAATATAGCTTATAAATACTAAACCTCAAATTCCACTTGAAATATTTTCAGTTATTTTGATTCATAAATTTATCTGCTGTCAAGTAAACAAACATTGAATAAAAAATTGGACACATTTATATTTGACTTCCCTTTACCACCAACATAATAACTTATCATAACTGTTTAGTATGATAGGAAACATACATGTATAATTTGTTATAGTAAAAAAGACAAAAAAGTTTTTTTTTAACTTTAGAAATCATAACAATTTGGATCAAAGATGGAGTCATTATAATAAGAGAATTTAAGGGCGGCTTACAAGTCTTGTATTTACAATGGAGATAGCCACAAGTTGTGTTGGGTAACAAGTGTCTCTGATTTACAAAAGTCTTTCACCTCACTGGGTGAGCTGAACATATCATCAACTTTATTTGCAATTTATGTTGCTTATTACAGGTTTACAGCATTAACAGGAAAAATATTAGATTAGGAGAATTGAATCCAAATTTTTTGGTAGTGCAAAGCCCAAATGCCTTCCCTTAAAAGTTTAGGACTGTTGTTTATGTTTGTTTTCTTGGTTGTCTGTGGGTAGGGTGGTAGTTTTTTGCTATTATTAAACAACATTCCAGTGAACAGTCATGTGTGTGTGTGGATACTGCTGAATATTTCCTTAAAATAAATTTCAATAAATGAAGTTTCTAGACTAAAAGCATGCACTTTTAAAGACTTCTGATATTTGCTGCCTCATTGATCTTCAGAGCAATTGGTGTCTCTTTATATTCATTTTTCTGTGTCTTTATTAGCACTGGGCAATAAAATAAAAAAAGCTGCTAATCTGAAAGGTAACAGTCTTTGTTTGGAAAAATTGTGCATCTTTGTTTATTGGGGATGCCAACTACTTCTCATGTCTACTGTGTGCAAATTCCCTGTTCATTTCCCTTGCCCCTTTTCTATTACAGTGTGTGTCTTTTTTAAGTATAGAACTGTTATTTTTCACGTATGCATGCAGGCAGACACAATCATACTAAAAATCCCAATTTTCTTGTTAGCAGATTGCTTTGAGTGTAGTATTTTTCTATATTGAAAATTAAATATGCATTTAATAAGGACTACTGATTTTGTTTTTATGTGTGCCCTTAGAAAAATCTTTCTTATCACATACTTATAAAAATGGCAATATTTTCTTGTAGTAGTTGCATAATTTTCTTATGTTTTTAATATCTAGGGAATTGATTTTGATATGAGGCATGAGTTTTGAATGTGGTTTTGAATGGATGATATATTTACCAAGTACAAAATTCAGAAGCTACAATGAGAGTCTCCTTTTCACCCCGAGGTAACATTAATTCCACTATATTGAAGTTCTAAAGAATAAAATGTGAAGAACTTAAAATGTTCTTATTCTTATAAAGTGGCTCTAGGTTGTCCCTCTGAATTTCATTTTTTGAAAAGTTGTGTTTATATCATCTGAAAATTTTATGAATTCATGATAGTAAATATACATATGAGTATCTAATCCTTACTTTTCCTGCCTATCATGTAAATTTTAAAAATCTTTGCGATCATAGTGATTTTCTCCAGTTTTTCATATCTTCCTCAGTGATGACTCAAGTGAATTTGGAGAAAGTTTTACTTTTTGTGGCTGCCAGACAGCTTGAGAATATAGATTCAGGAGGCCAAATCCAAAGTACCTTTTCTCTAACTAGATATTTCTATTTATCAGACAATTTTATAAGTCTGTAACCACCACAGCCATGTTTACTGTTTTTGTGTAAATTTTCCGTTAGGGATAGGAGGTATGTGTTTAGGGACCATCTTGTTTTAGCAGTGAATGGTATAGAAGAGTATAGACTATCCTGCTACAATTCCATTTTAGCACCTAATGGACTTGGCTTTGGAATAGAATGATTCCTGAGTATGACGTGATTCTTTCAGAGGCAGTTAGATGAAAGTTGATTACATGTATGACTTTAAGAAAATGTCTTTCCCCTTGCCTTGATTTTCCTGACCTTGGAAGGCAGTAAGGTGCTGAGGAAGGAAGCCTGGACAGGAACCTGGACTTGCCTTTTTTTTAATCAAACTGAGGTTCTGAAAGGTGTCTGCAAACTCTGACCGTAAGTGAAAGATGTTGACACAAAATGGAAAATGTCCCCTTCATTGTAGTTTTACTAATGCTGCACTAGTAAGCAGAAGAGCAAGTCTGTGGATGAGGCAAACAGTGATTCACACACTGAGAGTATGTGTTTACTAGGGCTGGACTACCAAATTCACATAGCACCGGATAGAATTAAGTGCCATTCTGATAATTTCTGATTATCTGGTCACTATGCTAAAAAATCAACCTCATGAAGTCTTGCATCCAATCCTAACATTTAAATTTTACTCTGCCCAAACTAAAGATAATCCTTGTGCCTGTTAAATATCAAAATATATAAGTCCGTGTTCTTTTTTTAATCCTTAGGTTGGTCAATGACAGTAGTGCAACACTGTTTCAAAATACTCCATATGAAGAGTCTGGAAACTCTTGCACTGTTTAATCTTTCTACAATAGTGAGCATCACTTAGGTGCATTGAAAAGTTTTTGTTTACATCAGTTTCTTTTTTAAATTGATAGAAATGGAGAATAGCCATTTGACACTGTTCTCTTGATTGCACTTTATATTGTTGACATTAAATCATGATTTGATCTTTTCTTTTGGTGACAAACATGTTTCTTCTAATGTTTTGACTTTTTTACATGCATTTTAGTTTTCATGATTTAAATTGTATTTATGACATTAAAACTGCAAAAATAAGTCTATTAAGGATGTGGCAAAATGAACTGGAAGGAATTTAGAAAAGACTTTGTCCCGTCTTGTTTTCCCTTCAGGGTGCTGGGACATTGAAGGTTAAGTAACTTAATGACAGAGTCCTTTTAATTGTAGTTAAGCCTTATTTGGACCTCTGAATTTCAGAACATCATTTCTGTTGTACCAATTCTGTCCTAATTGGATGACTCATTATAATATAAATATACATTTTAATTAGTGGTAAGATGATTTTAACCCCTATAAGATACAAATTTATACCCCAACACTTCCAGTAACTTATACCTAAGATAATTGTAATATCTTTTTTTTTTTAGGGGGGGGGTGGTTTTCTCCGATACCGGGAACCGAACTCACGACCTTGCGCTTGCCAGGCAGGCGCTTTGCCACTGAGCTAAATCCCCAGCCCCAATTGTAATATCTTGATGACTCATATTTTGCTTGTTTTCTGTATTATGTGTTCCTTATCCCAAGATCCTGTTTTGTCTTCTATACTTGAATCTAGCCAGGATTTCTTTATTAGCTTAAAAGCACTGGAATAATAAAGCCATTATCACTTTTTAGATGGCACCAATTTTATCAGTGACTCTGTTAGGCCCTGTACATGCAAGCTTTCATTTTTTTTCTTTACATCAGAAGGCAGAATCTGAGGTTTAGAGAATTGTGGTGATTTATGCCAGATCACACATCAGTGGAAAGCCAGGTGTGGTGGCTTATGCCTGTAATCCCAGCACTTGGGAGGCTGAGGCAGGAGGATTACCCTGAGTTCAAGCCCAGCCTGGACTACAGAGCGAGACCCTGTCTCAAAAAACAAAATAAAAAAACAAACCAAATCAAACCAACCAACCAAACAAACAGTAACAACACACACACACACACACACACACACACACACACACCAGCTGAGTAAGCAGCCAGGATTCTAACCCCATTCTTCCTACTTATAGCATCATGAACTGTCCTTGATGTGAAACAAGCAGTTGATTCTGTAGTGTCTTTATAGGTGTTCTCAAACTGAAAAGATGTTTGTAGTACAGTATAAGAGTGAGAGAGCACCATGGGAAAGGTGTAGAAATTTTACAGTGTTTCTGTAAATACTGTCACAGACAAACTCAGTTTGATTTTTAAGTTCTATGGGCATTTATTGGTTTATTTCCTTTTGAGCTTTGCCCTTGATTTTTAAAAATCAACTAATTTGAATTTTATTCTTATTTTCCATATCAGTTAGTGTTCTGTCAAGACACTATGGTTCTTTGAAGATGCAGTGGTTTAATCCTTAAGAGTCTATTCTATTTCTTATGCTATTTATACAGACTGTGAGAACTGTTGCTTCTATGCTGAACCCAGCTCAATACCAGTTTGTGTATTTGTAAGTTATGTTTGGGCTTTTAATAGGCTTCTTTTACATATCATCCTTTAGTTAGGTATATTACCTGCCAAATGTTATGATTCTGTTGTAATCTATAGAATGATAGACTCTGCCTCCTAGTATCTCAGCTGAGTAAGCACTGTGCCCTCCAATGTGATTGCCCCTACTGAATGAACAAGGCAGTTCAGTAGGGTGTGAGGAAATAGTATTATAACATTTTTATTTTTGTATCCAAAATAGATAAGAAACAAAATTTTACTAGCACATTAAGTAAATTAATATTTATTATACAGTCTTTTCCTTGGTTAGTGTAATCAGTACCACTACCTGTTATGTGTAAGTTATATTAGATAATATATTTATGTTACTGAGGCAGAATGCCAAAATTAGAGTGCATTTGATATCAGCATATTAAGACAAAATATTTAGTAGGTGCCTATCCTATGTAAGTTCCAGGTGAATTGAGTTAATAAATGTCAAATTCTCACAACAGTAACAGTCAGAGTAAGCACTTAGTTGGGGTTACTATTTCTTCATTCATTCATTCTACTGGGAATTGAACCCACGGCCTTCTCATTGAACTACATCTACAACTTTTTAAAATTTTTTACTTTTGATACAGAGTCTTGCTAAATTGCTCAGTTGCCTGGGCTGGGCAGGAACTTGTGATTCTTCTTCTTCAGCCTCCTACATCGCTGGGTTTATTGGCATATATCACAGTGCCCGTTTTTTTATTTTATTATTATTATTATTATTATTATTATTATTTTGGTTTTTCTCTGGTACCGGGAACCGAACTCATGACCTTGCACTTGCCAGGCAGGCGCTTTTGCCGCTGAGCTAAATCCTCAGCCCCTATTATATTATTATTATTAAATATTTTAGTTCTATCTAAATTTGCTCAAAAAAATGGACTGCTGGTTTTAAGAGATTTTGTGGAGACATACTAATTGAAGACTATACTAGTAATGTAAGCACAAATTAAAAAGCATTCAAGAGAGCTGATATTTCTCCTCTTTCTGACAGAGACCCTTTGCTTGCTACACTAGGAAGCAAAAACTATGACAGCAGTTAGGTAAGACATGAAAATGTCCTCAAACATTCAAGTCTGTCAGGAATGTGTACGTGAGTTTCAGTTCAACTACAAATCCTACTATTTGTCTTTTGTGCCTTGTGTTTTAGACTAGTCAGAGTGTGAAGTCACTGTGGTCAATGACATATTGAAGAACTAAGCATTTAGGACATGAAGTTGGAGCAATATTAGGCTTGCCATGCCCCTGAGAGATACTTAGAAGCCTCCTTTGTGTCTTTGTTAATCATGGAAAACACAAGCCACTGGCCCTTGTGAAATACATTTATAATCATAGAACTAGCTAATATAATGGTATGAAGCCATATAAAGTATGTTGGCAAATACTTTTGGAAGACACATAGGAGACATTGTAGATGTTGTGAAAAAGGAAGTATCAGGGACCTGGGACCTGGCCAAGATTCCCAACTGCCTGTATGAGTGGTACGATGAAAGGAGCAAATAAGAAACAGAGACAAATTTAGTAATACATGAAAGGGCACTGGAAGGTCAGTGCCTCAGGGTGGGCAGAGACAAAGACTCCCCAAGTCCACCACTATCTACTGGGTGTATACAATGATAGGAGGGGCTAGTGGAAGTTTCAAGGTCAGCAAAAGACTCAGAGGTCAAATGACTTAGCAGGGAGGGATAATCCTGGGATGATTTCTTACCATCCCATGCTAAGATCTTTCCCTGGAGTGTTTTTTAATCTTAGTGATTTTAGTTTAGTCTTGATGGTGTCCCTAAAGAGTTAATGGGAAAATATAGAAAGGATGATACCATAATCCCAAGCCTCCATTTATCTCTTGGGGGAGTATGCAAAATTAGCCCTTGTCAATTTGTGGTCCCCACCAGGGAGTGTTAAGAAAATCATTCCACTTTAGAGGTTTGAGGACATGATTATATTAATTTTGGTTTAGCAATGAACACTGTGGAAGGGGACTTTCTGAAAGACACTGGAAAAAATATAGAGAACATATATTGTTCATAGTGAATGAGTGAGACCCTGGAAAACATTACGGAGAAGATATACATAGTAAATGAGTTCTTTTATACAAGCAAGGATTTGGGAGTGGTGGTTATAAAGAATATTCATGAAAAATTTGGATCATCGAACCCCTATAGCAATTGGCTGCTTGAATGGAACTAAGAATCCTGAGGTAAATTCCCAGAAATAGCAAACTATATGGAATTTATTCTTTTCATAGGCAAACTATTGATCAGGTAAGTTAGAACCAGAATATAAAATCTTAATAGTATTTTGTAATGAGATGTAGAATGCCTGGACAGTTTTCTTGTGATACAGTGCTTAAAATTTTACAAAAAATGATGTGTTCTGTTACTGGAGTGATAAGTGGAGCATTTTAGTATAGTCCCTTGGAGATATGTTTCAAAGTAAAGATGGTATTTTTAACAATGTGAAAGTATCTGTTTCCTCTGTAACCTTAGCATGGAGAGAATATTATGAAAAGAGATATTTGGATATATTTTCTTATTATATGAATGTTACTGAAAATGTAAACACAACTGTTAAGAAAACTGTCACATAGGTGACTTTCACAAAGTTGAATTTTCTAATGCAAATAAAGAAATTAAGTGAGATTTGCATTCATTTATAAGAAATATAAACAAGAAATAGTACATGATTAATTTGAGGAATTGATTGATAGTGAGGAAAATGGGAATCTACTATCCAGATTTCCAGAAACCCTTTTAAAATGGGTAGATTGGCATGAAAAATAATCTTTCTATTTACATCTATTCATGTTTGTGACATTTCCTTTTCAACACTGAAAGCCATTAAAACAAAATATTAAGGTAAACTAAAGTCAAACACAGCCTTTCATCTTATTGAATCACAAAGTTTTAATCTAAGATTTTAAGAGAAATGAAGACTATTCAGATATAATGTCTTCATACCTCAAGTAATGTATTTATTTATTAAAATATGACAAAATTTTTAGAGAATGTTTACTTAGCATACTTCTAACTAAATCTTGTTTTATGATATAAATGTCAGTTTTGGAACACAGATATATGATTAATTTTATTAACATGCTCCTTTTTGGAAGTTCATAATGAAAATACCTAGCATGGGGATTATGTTCCAGAGACCGCCCAGGATGCAGAACACAGTGCTGTGGTTGGTCACCTTCCATTCCATCAGCCAGTAGTGTGCTGTGTACAATCTCACATTGGCAAACTTGTGCAAGCGGTAGTGCCGTACTGCATTTCCATTGTGTACAGTATGGTATTCATCTGCTGATGAAATACATAGTGTATTTTATTTCAATTTAATATTCTTTTAATATGTTTGAATTAATATCTTTATATTTTTATGGTGATTTAAGTTTTTTAGGCAAAAATAATTAAAATCATAAATATTATATAGTTACCTATATACTGCAAAATCCTGCAATATAGTGAAAACTCTGAAATATAGAATTAGATACATCTTTTTAAAAAGCCTACGATACAGTGAAGCTGCAATAAGTGAACTGCAATATAGCAAGGGTTGATTGTATTTGTTTATGGAGTGTGTAGTAGGTTGGATTACCCTGCAAAGGTATTCAGAACTGAATAGTAGAACCATATGATATTACATGACAAAAGGAACTTTACAGATGGGATTAAGAATTTTGAGATGAAATTTTCTTTTAATGAACTCAAAATGTCATCATAAATGCCCAAAGAGGAAGGCAGAGAGAAATATGACCACAGAAGAGAAGAAGATGCGGTGGCTATAGTACAACTTGGAAGGGTGAGCTTTGACGATGGAGGTGGGACCACAAGCCAGGGAATGCAGGAGGCACATGGAAGTCAGAAAGACAAGGAAATGGTCCCCTCTCCCTGCCTCTAGAAGGAGCCAACCTAGATGTATCCTGACTTTAGCCCACAGAAACTGATGTCAGACTTTATTATCTACACTGGTTAAAAGACTGAATTTGTGTTGCTTTAAATGATAGTAGTTTGTTACAGTAGTATTAGGAAAGTAGTACTTTATGTGTACTGAAAAAATTTCAAGACTGTAATCTCTACTCTAACTGGATGAAATGCTCCTGCTAGCATTTGCTGAAGTTACCCTTAAGCATTTTATGAATCTTTCCTTCCCTCCCTCCCTCCTTACGTCTCATTCTCCCTCTTCCTTTCCTCCTACCCTCCCCTCCCGTTTCCTTATTTTCTCTTTTCTAATTGTTCACCATCATATTGCCGATTTCCGTGAGTTTTTGACCAGATCCCGTATTCTACTTTGAATGCAATTTTCAGTTCTTTTGAAAGATTATATGTATTTAACAGGAAAATCAAGTTTAGAAAACTACTCAGCAAATAAATAATTAAAAAAGCACTTTGTGTTTCAAGATGAATTTTGAAAGGCAGAATATTTACCTCAATTAAACATCTTGAAAATAAGCTTTACTTAAGAAGTGTACTATTGCCTGTTTTTTTCTTCTTTGTAAGAGAAAATCTTTTTTGTCTGTGTCTTGGACCCTGAGTATATTGGCAATAATGATACACAGAGTATTAGCTATTGTTGGTTATTCTTTTATTATTTTGTTATGAAATTTTATTTTTTCACAAAATAAAATTATGAGAGAACCTGAAAAAAAAAAAGGACATATAGTAGCTGAGTTTTCATAATCTCTTGAAATACGTTGATAACCAGAGGTTCAGAGTTACATAGTACTAGTCTCCTACTTTTTGAGTTGCTAGTCTGAATCTGGGTAAATGTGACAGCTAAATTATTAGTTTTATTTTGCATGTACCAATCAAGATGTGTTGTGTGAGTTGGTTATTGTTACGGGAATATCATAAACAGGAAAAGGTTGACTAGCTTAGCATTTAAATATTCTGCTACTCTGCTGGACAGAGAGGAAGGCTCTTCTCAGGTCTCAGATACATTGTATCACTTGTCTTTTTGCCCTGGCGCAGTCATGAAGGAATTGTAGTTAGTTTCTTCAGGATCAGGAAGTAAGACAGTTCTAACAAAGATGCATTTCAGCAGGTGCCAGGGACTTTCTGGAGCATTCGTTCTTTAACTGTGGCTAGTCATAAACACAAGCAACCATGTAATGTAGATAAAATTACTGTACACTGGGAATAGCTTGGTGAAACAACGGGGTGTGTATTATGTAATGAAATCTCTTCAGCACAATTTAAGCTGGCATCAACTACTAGATTCTATTGTGGCATTTGTCAAGTGAAATACTTAGAAGTGTGTAATTTCATCACCAGAGAGTGACCGCTGTAATGAGCCAAGTTAGTAACTTACATGTCAGTAATTAGGTAAATACAGGTGTGTTTGCTTTTTTGCATCGTCTTTGTCCGGTTTCTACCCACCTTTCAACTGCAAGCTTCTCAATGGATTGGCTTTGTTTTCAATTTTGAATTTTTAATGTTTCCCTGGGTGAAGATGCTGTGACTTCTTTTCCACACCAGTATGAATTGGAACTTTTAGACTGCCATCAAAGTATTAGTTTTTACATTATCTTAACATGTTTACCTTAGGGAAAATATCTCTTACTTAGATATATTCATTTTAAAAAATAATTTACTTTAAAGCTATTTCTTAGGGTATATTTAAAAATATTTTTCCAGTGGTTCATTTGCAATGCAATGATGTGTATCCTGTCACAAAAGTTTTATTTTGGTGATTTACTTCAATCATGAAGCATGGACAACAATTAAAATATTCAGCATGATGCCTCGGGCACTAGGATGGGTAACCGAGTCTCCCTTGCTTATAGAGGGTGAGAGATGTGTCATATGAAACCTGTGTTTTGTGAGGCAGGTTGAGTCATTGGGAAGTGTTTTGTGAATAATGTAGTATTTGGGTTTGGAGCTGGGAATGGGTAGACATTGGGAAAATGACAAAGGTAGAAAGATAAACTACATGAAAAGTAGGGTTATATAATTTAACTCAATAGTAGTAAGAACAAGTGTGTGCTGCAGAATTACATTAGAACCAAATCACGAGTAGCAGGTAGGGAGCTTGCACTTCATGTTTTGGTGGTAGGATTTTTGAATAATTCCTTTACTGACATTAAGTGTTGTTGGAAGAAGTCTCATTTGGGGGTAAGTAGAAAGAACTGGAGACGGAGAGGTAAGGGAATAAAAAGAGGGCATCTGGGGAGGTATAGAAAGAAATTCAAGTGTAAAGACTAAGGATGCTGGCACGTAAAATAAAAAAAAATAATTAAAAACTTCATTGAAAACATTGAATGTAAAAATCTCTTTTATGTTATGGTTTAAGAGCTTTTACTTGATTTTGAATTTTAGATCTGAGTATGATGGATTATTTTCTAGGATGTTGATGATTCAATTGGAACACATATGTGAGTACATTATTGACACTTTACAGCATTTCTTGCCTCTCATGTACTTCCATTTCAATAGTCAGTTTCTTAAATTGTCATTCTCCATCTGTTATTGCTGTGATGCAGAAAACCTCATCTTTTATAGAACTTTTGGAATAGATTCTTTCCCTATCACTGCTACTAAAATTGTTTTTCTTAAATATGCTTGGGGGAATTTCAATCCCTTGATCCAGAAGCTCTGACGTTTTCACCCTATTTCACCTCCCTCCCCAGTTTGTAGCTCGGAAAACCTGGTGTGCCTCTTTTCTTGGGATCGCCAGCTTTATCACCTGCCAGCTTTTCTTGTTTCCTTTTTGTTTTGTCCCCTCACCTCTAGCGCCTTTCATTATTCCCTTAATGTCACCTTTCCCCAGCATCTTTTCCCTGTTTGTATTGCTGCACAATGTCTTTCTTTCCTTCAAAATAACATCATTTCAGAAGGGGGAGAACTTCAGGTCTTGAGTAGGTAGCGAGTGTTGACTGAGAACAGGTGCACAGCAGGCCCTGAACTAGTATTATCATCTCACTGACACGTCTTTCCTTCCTCCGGCATGGGACCACATCCATATTGTCCGTCCCACTGGATGGGCTTCTCTGTGGCATGTCTGACATCTTCTCATGAAGTCCAGCTTATAGCTAAAGTTAGGGTGTTCCCAAGGGAACGTATTGTCTTCCTCCTCACGTCTTCTCCTCCTGTTGTCCTGATTTCAGTCAGTGACAGCACCATCTGTGTAGTGTTTCATGTTAAAAACCCTGGCTTAATCTTCAGTACCTATATATTACCTTCCATATCCAATTAGTGGTCAAATCCAGTTTTCCATTGCCTTTAGTAATGTATCACAAATTCCTTTTTGCCTTAATTTAGATTCTTCTTTGCTTGATAAATTTTGAAACGCTTCACTTCTTCCCTTGGACCGTTGCTACAGGTTGAATATTCTTCCTCTAAAATGCTTGAGGCCATAAGTATTTCAGTTTGGAGTTACTCCACATTTTTAATTATGTTTTTAAGCTCTATGTATTCTAGTTATTAGAGTAGGCATGATTTTAATTCATCTTGAGTCATCATGAAAAATTCACAGTTTATATTAATGCAAATTTAATTTCAGGAAAATATAGAAAATTTGTTTTAACCTAGCTCCATTTTTTTCTCTTATTTTGTGCATCTTATACATCTCTATATTGTCATATATTGCGCCTACATATGTTCCAAACCCACTAATACATTATTATAACTATTTAATAGTATTATAACTATTTAAGTGTTTCTTTATAGATTCTTAGGTCTTTTAAAGATGTTAAGAAATCAAAGTTCTAGAATCTTTAATATTAATTCATGTATTTTCCATTTCCAGTATGTTATGCTTTGGGTCTAGATGTTCCCTGAAAGCCTCATGCAGTTTTAGATGGGGCTCTTTCAGTGGTGGCTGAATGTAGTGTGTATGATTGATTTATGGTGCAATGCTGGGATTAAGGCTGCTAGGATAAGGGTGGATGATTGCTGGATTAGTCACTGTTTGGACTGGCACTGCCCTAATCTCAGTAGGTTGGATACAATATAAAAAACAGAGATTTGTCTCCTCCTTCTCTTGTTGCTTTTACTCTCTTCCACCACCATGAACTGTTCTCTGTCAAGCCAGTCTGCTTGGAGCCATCTGATTATGGACTGAAACCTCTACAGACTGTGAGCTAAATTAAACCTTTCCTCCTTTAACTTTGGGTGCTGGGTATTTTGTCTCAGCAACAAGACAAAAGTAACTAAGACACAGTGTTATTTTATTTCTTTCGTTAGATTTACAGTAAATTCCTAAGAACTCTATTTATTATTTTTTCTAAGGCAACTATACTCAAAACAAATTCTCAGTCCTTACCTGGGAATGTCTTTATTTTACCTTTATCTTTGAAAGATAGTTGATAGATATAGGATTCTTAGTTGGCGGTTGTTTTTTTCAGCTCTTTTTTGAGTGTGCCATCCCATTGCTTTCTGACCTGTCTAATTTCAGATGAGAAGTCAGCTGTTAAATATACTGATGCTCTATTACATAAGAAAAATATTTTTCTCTCATGCTGCTTTAAATATTTATTTTTTGTCTTTGATTCTCAGAAGTTTGTCTATGACATACTCTAGGTATATTTATCATACCTGGAATTCATTTACTTCTGATCTTTCTCTTTTATTCTTCCACATCTCAAATTACATGCATATTAATATAGTTGATATTGTTTCAAAGATTTCTGAGGCTTGATCTTGTCCTGTGGGTCTCTATTCTTTTTTTTTTTTTCTGCTACTTTTTCTTTCTGTACTTCAGACTAAACTATTTCTACTGAACTATCTTTAAGTTCAGTTATTCTTTCTATTCCAGTCTAAGGTTGAGTCTCTCTGGCATATTTATTATTTCAGTTATTATAGTCAAACACATAATCTCCATTTGTTTTCTCTGTTTGTAAATTCCATGTCCTTGTCAAGAATTTGTATTTGTTGGTTCAATGTTGTGATAATTTTTATTTAATTCTCTAAGTATTCCTTTGCCTCCTTCCTCCTTCCCTTCCTCCCTGTGCTTGGGATTGAACCCAGGACCTCACACATATGCTATACAAGTACAGTACTGTACCACTGACCCTCCTCTTCCATTCTTTAAACATATTTATAATAATTTCTTTCAAGCCTTTGTCTGCTAAGTCCAACTAAGAGACAATGTTCATTTACTATCAATATGGAAGATATTTTTATAGTTTTTTTCCCATGCCATAATTTTTATTAAAACTATATAATTTACCACATATGTAAACAATGTATTATCTCCCTACTGTAAGAACCTGAAAGAGTAAATAAAACCCAAAAGGTACAATAGATATTGTGAAAGGGAAAGAAATTGCTTAAAGGGAAGGAACAATTTATTTATTGTTTCCAGAGGGAAAGGTGAAAAGAAAGAAGGAAAAAAATATATATGTGTATACAAGGATACCTGGGATAATTGTACTGCTGTGTCCATTGGCTTATTAAAAGGAACAGTTAAGGCTTAATTTTTTGACTAATTTTGCATGCTTGTATCTGGTGATCCGAACACCTAATTTGAAGACAACAATATACAACTGTTGTTGAATTCCTACCATGTTGTTCAGTGAAGCTCTGTATTATTTTTCATTTTTTAAATTATTTTTGTTCTCTTTAATTGTTTGATTAATCTTGCATTCTTACAGCTGGTAATCTGAGCAACTTCATTGAAGATAACAATATGTAATATAACAGTTATTGTTAATTTCCTATCATATTGTTTTGAAATTCTGTATTGTTTTTATTATTTTTGTGTTGTGTTGTTTTGTTTGTGTGTTTTGTTTTGTTTGTTTTGTTGTGTGTTTTGTCTTTGTTGTTATTTTGTTGTTTTTTTCTCTTTAAAATAAAAAAAAAACTGTCTAATTTAGATCATAAAATAACTCCAAATTCCAGTATTTCCTGCTGGAGATTATTGCTGCTAGTTTTGAGTTATGTTTTTCATTGTTTTGTAAATTTTCTAGACTTAAGTCTATAAAATAGGTCTCTCCTGTGATGTTTATGGACTAATATTACTTCTAACCTTTTTTAAATTCTGGTTTTTAAGAACAACTCTGTACGTGGTTAGAGTTTGGGTACTGGTTGTATAGAGACTGTGCACGGGCACTTTGGGCAGTGTGGTGTCCATGCAATGTAAGTGGAGCTGTGTGTGGGTAGGGGAGTGCATGGGAAGCCCTGGTTATCCTCATGTCTTCCCAGAAGTGCCCTCTGCTAGGTCCTAGTTGTCTTCTTTGTGCATGAGCCACTTCAGCCAGGAATAGATTGAGTCAGGCTGACAGAACTGTTGGACCTCCCTGGAATGTGTCCCTTTCACAGATAGCGTAGTGTGCAGTGTGGTGTGATCTAAAGCACATGAACATCCCATTTGATGAGGAATCATAACTGCTGAGCCTTAGAGTCCATGCTACACTTTTGTGCAGCTGCCATGTAAGCTGACCAGGGGACACAGCAGAAGCCCCTGGAAAAAAATACCAGACTTACTGTTCTTACTCAAAGTTCAGTGCTTTTGTTTTTTGTAAGCATAGAAGTTTCTTATGTGTTAGTATGCCTTAAATTTATTCCTACAGCTCTGAAAGTGATATTTTTGTCAATTGTATCCAGCTTACTTTTTAGGGAAAGGATATGCCAACCTCCTCCCTCAGCCATAAGGGAAAGTCCCCATAACTTCTTCTAAAAATGTGGCTTGTAAACCTTTTTGCCTATCCTGAATTGATCTTTGAACATAAAAATGTATCAAATGTAGAGTCTAATTCATCAAGCTACTAGTTTCTAAAACATCCTTTGAGTTCTTTGTGTTACCTGTGGAGTCATTTGAGCAGAATTATATGTTCGATGAGATGAAAGGTGTGGTTTCCTGAATTGTATTTATGTTCCATTAGGTTCCACTATAGGTTTATAGTTGATACGGGTTAATGGATTGCTAGATTGTGTCTACTTTATCCAATATTAAGTCAGTCAAGTCTCATAAATACAACTCCAGTTTCAATTGCATGTAGCATCTTTAGACCTCATAACCGAAAATATCTACCTTGACTTAGGTGTTTAATTCCATTATATATCTTCCTCAACATTCAGAAAATACTATACCTGCCACGTAAGTGTGTCTTTAATTGGTTAAATGCTAGGAAAAATCTCCTATATATGTATAAATCCACAATACAATCAGAAAGGATCACTATTTTAAACCATGTCACTCCTTTATTCCATCTAGTATATTCCCCAAGGGGCTCCTATCAGGCTAGGAGCCCCTAAAATGGCTCTGATCCCAGAATCGTGTGGTTGGGGGGTTCATCACTCTGATTTCTGTATGCATGTTCTTTTAGAACAGGCTCACTGTCATACTGAGGTTTATTTTATCAGTCATCAAGTCTACATCGAAAAAGACAGGAAAATGAAAACAGCTAAGAGCCAGGCTGATATGACGTGAAGAGGGGCAGTGTGGTATGGTTTTAGGCTAAGCAGATATGCCCCTGTACTTTCTGGCTTAGGGCATGTCATTGAGTTTTCTGATGCACCATTTACTTATTTCTAAAGTGAGATTAATAGTATTTTTCCTGTAAGGTTGTGATGAGAATTAGGACCTAGTACACATAGCCAATTATGTGAATTACATAATTGTGTCTGCCTGATTTTTTTTATATTCTTGAAACTGCACAGAAATTCCATACTAGTATATTTCTAATAAGAATTCCTAAGTGGGGAGTGTGTCAGTTTGATTCTACATGGAGTTTTGTGGGGAAATCACTCAGACTGCTTCAAAGCTCAGGGGCATCTAAGGACACCTGAGGACGTGACCTTGCTTGTCTAGTGCAGGTGCACAATGGGATACAGTTATGTAACCATGACTTAGCACAGGTAGACACACATGTGCTGTTTACAACACTATGTAAGAATGTAAATATGCAATAACAAACTGTATAAGAATTATACAGTAAAGATGTAAGTGGCTCTTCTCCGGCTCTCTGCTCTGCTCCATGCTGCCTGCTGTTGTTGCTAATGTGTTGCACATGTGTGTTCTTAAACTTTGGGACCTCACCTGTGAAAATCTCCCTCTCACTTGAGCCCTCTGAGTGGGCAGACAAATTTCAAGTTTCTGAGGTTTCATGTGATGGAAGTTGCTTCCAGCTTGATTTGTTCACACAATAATGCTGAGTAGTTAATTGAGCTTTTGCTATTTCAAATTAATATGAGATGATTAGATGAGATTAATCTAGCACAACTTTATGGAATGAGACACCAGGTAAGAATGAGATGTTTTGTGTTTGTGTGGTTATGCCTGGATAATCGACACTGCGTTACATAGCTAATTAAATTTGAAGACATCCTTTTATTGCCTAAATAACTTGATTTGGAAGCTATAACTCTTGGTTTCTCCCTTCTTTGTCCTTTTGACTTTGTGAAACTGTAGCTGAGTCACAATCTGTTGGTTCCCTCATCCATATGTTTGTGTGAGCTGTTTCCCTTGTTCACCCAGACTGTGAGGCTGGGGAACATGGCTCTTATGGTAAAAGCCTTATTGCAGATGGTTAGGTTAACCTGAGCAGTGTAAAAACTGTTTACTCTTCCTGTTCTATTTCAGGCAATTAAACTATGGATGTGTTCTATCTCAATCTCCTTTTTGCAAAGCTCCCTGGAGACAGCACTGTTGCTGATAATCAGAATTTTTCACTGAAGACACTACCAAGTTTCTTCACAATCTGTGGTTCACTGGAACCTTGCACACAGCAAAGCTGAGATTTCACTCATTCTTATATTCAACAAATATTTGGGACATATGTTATTTCTGTCTTTGTTATTACTGTATCTTTGTTATGACAGTGCCAAATGCTTAGAGAGTTTTTTTTTTTAAATCACGGAACAGAAAATAAAACTACTTCACAGTAATGTATGGCTATTTCAGCTGCCTCAGTGGTTTAAATATTTCTACTGATTATTTTGTTCCTTTGATTTATTTATTCATTCATTCATGTATTTATTTAAACATCTTTAAACTCTCTGAGTTTAACACATTCATGACAGGGCCATAATTCATGTGTCTCACGGCCAGGCAGCTCTGATTTGAATTAAGTGGTTCCAACCTACTTTAACTGCAGGTGATCATGTGCGTGACTGTTCCATCGGATAGCTTGTACTGCTTCTCAGAAGGTCTTTAATTAAAATAATGCAAAGGAAGGCATTGATTTAGCTGACCAGATGTCATTCTATTATAATTCCTTAAGGAAAGCATTCACATAACATAAAAATTGTCATACAGCTAATTTGCAGTACAGCAGTTGTAAATGCACATGAGATACATCAGCAGTGGGATACTCTTAAGAGTTGTATGTCAGGTTGTAGAGAATTAATTATTGACAAACTGCTAACTACGGGTGCAAATCAGTCAAACTTTTTGATTATTGGTATGAATTTTTAAATCGTTAAGAATAGTGTTAATGTTTATATTTGGGCTGTAATGAAATTGAAGCAACTAACTAGATTTGGTCCATTTATTAAATTTTTATTAATTTTAATAGTAAAAAGACTGATAAAGTGATTAAATCTGTCTGTACTGCCAGTGGTTTAAGTCATGTAATGAGACAGTCATCTCTGCACCACTTGTGGTTCAAGCTGGCAGGAGCATGTCCGTGGTGAGACTGTAACTTTTTAATAGTGCATTTCTCAATAGAGTCCAGCTTCTCAGAACATCATTGTAATATATGTAGAAATGGTAGAAATTATGTGTTTTAAATACAACTTGTGGGTGGGATGTTACCTTGAGTTCAAAGAAGTTGATAGGTACAGGTTTTGTTGAGATCGTGACTGATCTTTGCTATCATGAATAAGAGGTTAAAAATCAGTCTGGCTCAGATCAGTTTGCCTTTAGCAGTATTTAGAAGCAGGAGTTGAATTATTAATTTGCAGATCTCACTGTTAAGAACCTGAAGATTATCTTGCCTATCAGTTCATAGCAAGGCAAGCCTCTTTTCGTTTTCCCTTTCAGTGTTTTGCTTTCCCAGTTCCATGCACTTACCTGCTCTTCAGTGAAGACTCCTACCCAAGATGTGTGTGAACAGCTTTGACCTGAGACAGACACTGTTGCTTTGTGATATTAGAGCAAGAGAGGCATCACAGGATGGAACAGTAAACTAATGCACTTCTAATTTTGCACAGCCACTTTTGGGATTTTGATGTTTTAAATGATTGTAAAAATAAGATGAATTACCATATCTATGTAACATTATATTTAAGGGCTTTGTACTACAAATATGGAGGAACAAAATGAACGCTGAGCAAAGCATGTGAACTGCACTGATCCATTAGGGATTTTCATAATTAAGTGCTTAATTAGCACAGCTGTGGCCCTTAGAGGTGGCAGTGTACGGCTAATCACTCATTTAAACCTGCTAATGCATGCTGTCTCACCTGGACGCTGCTGTTGTCAAGAAAGCCAAGTGCCGTGCTTTATCTTCAGAAAGCTGAGCTGAAAGAATTTATTGGTACAGGAACGAAGACCATCATGTTAGCCTCTGGTGCAAAGTGGAATAGAGAGAAAGTGAGCAGGATAAGAAAACTAGCGAGAACCAGGAACATTCATGGAAAAGCTATGGAAATGATCTTTCCAGACTGGAAATATGGTGGAACATTCTGACTGGAGTTTTGGAGAAATATGAAGAGGCAAAAGTGAAGTCAGATTTTACATATATTGCGGTTAATCCCTTTCCACGGTGTTTCATACAAATCAGAGAAATGTAGCACCATGTATTATACAAATTAGAGGGTTGTAACATGGTAGTTTTATTGCCACTGTGGTGTATGGAAACACTTTAAGGGTTATTCCCCATCTGGTAGGTGAAATCTGGCCTGGTGTCATGTCTCTAGTTGGTAAATTATCAACAGCAACAACTTTATCTTTTGGAATAGTTTGATATCCCTCTAATGTGGGCAGAAGTTGACCCTCAACAGTCCTAGTGACTTGCCAAAGGCTCTGAGCAGGTGGGTGGCCCAGCAAAAACAAACTCTTCTCAGCAGCGGGCCATCTGCTCTGTTTGAGTGTATACTGTCTTCACATTTCTTGGTAGATGAGCAGTTTTTCTCTTAATTTATATCTCTGAGAGTTTGAGCTTTCAATTTAATTTAGCATTCTCTTAAATTGGATAGACAAAATTGTGTTTCAGTAGCATTTTCCAGTTTATATTGCATTGATTTTCCTATTTGAGCAATTCTTTAGACATATATGTGTTTTTCCTTTTACCAGGTCGGGAAGCACAGGTTGATTTGAGAGGGGCTCTTGGCAAGTTATTCAGCAGACCTCAATTCTGAGTCCCTTATATAGTTCCCTGTCTGTCATACTATCAAGATTTAATACATCATTAATTTTTAAAACATTTGTGATACCCCTATGTTATCCTGGAGGTCACTTGGAGGATAACTGAAGGTCAATTTTAAAAGTTGGTTCAATCGCCTTCATGATAGAAACCTTAGGATTGCTAAAAGAAAACCAAAAAATAGATCTACTAGGGCTGTAACTCCCCTTGTGCCTATATGTATGTGTACCTTTGCAGAAATAGATGCACTCATAGTTTGAGGTTGACTCATCAAATGTTGAGTGCTTTCTTTGCGCAGGTCACTATATTGGGGTGGTCTGGTGATGAGGGGCATCCATGGTGAATAGTCATGCCTGCTCTACGAGGAAAATGTTTTCAAATGTGATTTTATTTATATGTGATTTAAAAATATGAAAGCATTGCCATAGGTGGAGACATGGAGATGAGTATGTTGGTCAGAGAGAGTAAAAGAAACCCATGTGCCAAGACCCTAGAATGTTACAATGGAATAGTTTTTCACAATGTTCACAGGAGAGACGGTTTAATGTCACTTGTATGGTCTTACCTTATTAGTTGCAGTTTATTTACGGTAATAACATGTCCATAGGTTTTTAAATGAATTAGGCAGATACATCTGTGGAAGCCAAATTGTTTGATGGGTATCTCAGTTGGAAACTTAATTGATTTTACACGGCCTCTGCAGTGCCAACAAGCCAGATGCTGCTTTGTGGTTATTCTAGAGAATTTTCCTCTCTACGATTATGTGACATTCATTTGCTAAAGAGAATGATGTCCAGTTTTTATTTTAAAATGAAGAAAAGGCACATGGCCGTGCTGCTATGTGAAAGCATGTTACTTTTGCCGAAGTACACATACCTTGATGAAATGGTGTTGTCTCTGTAAGAAAAACATTAGTAATTTCCTCTCTGCTTACTCTGGGCACTGTTGTGGGCAGTCTAGATAGACATTCAGACGGACTGGATCACTTCCTATGATTTAATTCTGCAGGGCAAGTACATGTCATGTGTGGTGTAAGAGGCAGCTATGCATGCTCAGGGGCAGTTGTGGGTTTTAATGTCCGATATGATCTAAGTATTTTGAAGCACAAATAATGGAAAGAATGCTATCTAAAGCTTTCATTTAAGATTTGGGAGCATATGCATAGTAAAAGCAAGCAATGTACTTCCTTTATGTGGTCTGGGAACATATAGGGTTTTTTTGGTTAATGAATCAGGCTTTATTTCCCAGTGTTCAGATATAGTTTTAGAAAGAGGAGGAAAGGCCCATTGTCAATGCTATAGTGGATGTAAATGTAAAAGTGTCAAGGTTGTTGGAGGAAGTATACCAAAGAAAATGGGCTGAGTCCATAGGGACAGAGAACTGCCCTTGAGGACTGCTGGCATGCTTCTTTCTGCTAACTCTCACTGCCTGGAAGAATATCTGTAACAGGCCTGCCACTGTGAAGAAATGAAGTTCATTTGCCAAGATTAATTCATTTCAAATCCATGTAGTTTTCCAGGATCTTTAAAATAACATTATAGCAATCCATTTGTAAACATTTCAGTTGAAGTGAGATATAAAACAATGTAAATAGACCCAGAATATAAACTTGTAGCTGAAAAATGCCCTTTCTTGAAACTACTAGATGTCTTTTACCCTTTCAGGTACACAATTTAATACTAGTCTGCCAGAAAGAAAGATAAATCTGAGTTATTTTTAGGAAAATGGATGCATGTGAAGCCATGAAATTAAATGAATTAAATCAGACTCACAAACTTAAATATTGCCTATCTTCTCTTATATGAGAAACCAAAAGTATAAATAACTTAAAGAGCAAGATAAAAGATAGGCAATAGGAACAGGAAGATACAGCTTTTCCAGATAGAAAGGGGAAGTAGATCTGGAGATGGAGAAATTGGTAAAGAGGAGAAGAGAAAGGAAATTCTAAAAATTAAGATATGGATGCGTACTACTTCCCACAATAAATGCCATCAGTATGTACTGCTAACATGCACTAACAAAAGAGAAAAAAAGAACATTTGGGTGTTACGAACAGGTATTTGGTTACAGATTTGTATTTTCAAACACTGCTTGTCCAAACTGAAATCTATGTAAGATCCAGTTTTAAGAAATGAACAGATACTTCATAGCTGTATGAATAGAGAGAATTCACAATACGAAGAGTAGTGATAATGGCTTACTTAGAGTCCTTGCTGTGCTCTCAGTGACAGTGTTAAATTCTTTATATATATATACTATCTCATTTGTTTTTCACAACAAGCATGTCAGGATGATATAATGATTATATGGTTTTTCAGGGAAGGAAGCCAAAGATTAGAATATTTATGAGCAGGTAAATTGTGAGGCCAGAATTCTTGCTCAGACGGTCTGTTTTATAGCATATATACTCCTAACTTTTATGAGATGCAGATTCTAAAGCAATTAATCTATATTGGTCTGAAATCAGCACAATGTTTTGGTAGAAACAGTTCTTACCAATATTGAGAATTCATTGTTACATGTTTTGGATTGTGAGCTGATTTGTAAATTTTGATACAGTGATCCCAGCATTGATTTAAGTATTTACACCACAAAAATGGGTAAATGCTATATATCAAAACATTTACTTTGCGTCAGTTCACCAGCTTAGCACTTAACCTGCTCTCAACAGGGCCATAATTTGTGTGTCTCACTGCCGGGCGGCTCTGAGCCACCAGTGGTACTTGCATGACTATCTCATCAGGTGGAATGGGACAGTCATGCATGTACTACCAGTGGTTTAAACTGGCAGGAATGTGTTAACAGCGTAGCATCCCAGTTCTGTTTGGCAGAGTACATCTGATAGGGATATGAATGAAATGATCACTTCCATTAACAGATTTTTTAAAACCTGGTAGCATTTGTCTTCATCCGAAGCAGAAAGAGAGTAATCAATATAGTTATAATTTAGGAAATTAAATTTAAGAAAGAGAATTCATTCCTAAATTCATAGTGGAAGAGGATCTCTTTCCTGGCTTCCAGTCTTTTACCTAGGATTTGGGAATGCAAACCCTCCTCAGGCCAGCCGCAGAGTGTAACAGCAGTAGCTTTCTTCCTTTTTTTGCATTTCATTACTATAGTTTTATGTTCAGGAATACAACCAGAATTTTCTTTTGCTATCTATGTATTGATTTTATTTTTATACCAGATTTGAGAGGATCCCTGATTACTGGCTGAGCTTGTCCATGAGGACTGGAAATTGATCAGTATGGGGGCACAGAGGTCCATGATGACAGGAAGGAGAAATTGAGAGAAAGAAGCTTCATAAAAAAAAAAAAAAAAAAAAAAAAAAAAAAAAAAAAAAAGTAGCACATTGGTACCTGCAAGGCTTGTGGCCTGATTGTATCTTTCATTTACCCATGAAATAGTTTTAATGTTAATTCTGAAGCCCCGGTAGTTAGTCTTTCCTTGAAACCAGAAAGCATCGTTCTTTGCTAATGATAAAAAAATTCTGATGGCTGTGACTTAAGTAATGCATACTTAAAACATTAACTGTAGCTTTGATCTATTGTATCAGCTTAACATATTTATCTTCTTAACATTGTTTTTATGAAGAAGTTGTAATCTTCCTTACGTTTTGGCTCATTGTATTTATAATTTCCCTTTTTGTGGAAATCTCTGAGCACCTCATCAGTACCTACCTGGACCTGATGCATACTGAATCCTGCTTAGCTCAAGCTGAAGCACAGGTGTCCAAGAAAGTCCAATTAGCGTTCGCTTGCCTATCAGCTCTTACTCTGGTTCCTTTCCATCTTTAGTAGTTACATTTTGAGAGTTTCAAAGCTTGTGGAATAATGACTGAGTGGAGAGAAAGAAGGAGAAGGGAAAAAGAATGAGTGATGAGAAAATAAAGCTACACACATATATAAAGAATGAGAACTTAATTTCTGCTCCCCAAGCTAGAAAAAAGCAGACATACAGCAAGAGGAAGATAAAGTAATTTTTATCTTTGTGTATAATGAGAAGCCTATGAAATGAATATATTGCATCAATTCAATTTTATATTTAATTAACTACAATATTGACTTCAGGCAAGCATTATTTCTCTATTATTATTATTATTATCTTAATCAACAGGCTGCTTGGTAGGTTAGAAATGAATAGTTGAACACTGGAGAAATCTGGCTTACAAGTTTTTTAACTCTGTGACTTTGGAAAAATAGCTTAATTTCTCTGTGTGTCCATATGGTGATAGTGATAATCCATACTGTAGATGACCACAGTTATGGATAAAGCTCCAGGTGCAGTGCATGTCAGACTGAGCGCTTCATAACTGGCAACTTTTGTTATCTGTGAGTTTAAAAGTGTGGGAAGCGTAGGTGGTGATGACTACACGTGTCTCTTAACGGTGGGGAGCTGACTATGTAGGGTGCTGCGCAGTCCTTGGACTCTGTAGGAGGAACTGGCGTATATGAAGGTGAGCTCGCCTGGATGCTTGATGAAGATGACGTACTGATAACTCTTCCTCTTCCTGCACAGAATGTCCCCCCAGACCTGTCCATCTGCACCTTTGTGCTGGAGCAGTCCCTCTCGGTGCGGGCCCTGCAGGAGATGTTGGCCAACACGGTGGAGAAATCGGAAGGGGCAAGTACCAAGTTTATGTAGACTTGCAGTGTTGTAATGGACTCTGCTGCTGGGTAAAAGATTGTTCCACAGGTTCTGGAGATCTTCTTTTTTGCTGAAACAAGTCAGTGGCTTTTACTTGTGAGTTTTTTAGTTTTGACTTTTTGTTTTATCTAGAAGACCTATGGTGTCTCAAGGATTTAAAAAAAATTCAACCCCGATGTGATCTGTGTCATGGCACCTCATGCTTATGTCTGGTTTAAAATAGAGCCTTTCTGTGAGCATTTACATGTCCTCACATTTTCAGAGCTGTTATTGTTACTGTTTTGACTAATTGCTTTGTGCATGGCTATGTGTTATTGACTTTGTTTGACTTTTAAATGCGCCTAACCATGTAAATATGTTCTAAGCTTCTCTATGGCAAGTAATATTTCATGGCACTGTTATATATTTTAGGTAAGAAAATTATGGTGATATGGCTGCAGTCACTTGTAATTTTGAAAATTCCTAGTTGTTTTCTTTCGAAAATTGAAATTCTTCTTGTTTCCCAAGGGAGACATTTTTCTTTAAAAGCCTACTTGGTTATTTTTTAAAATTTTCCATGAGACGTACTGTTACTGATTTCTAATCTATTACCCATTGCTAGCCAGTTAATTAAAGTTTAGAATTAAGTAGGAGAACTAATTGTGAAATTTTTCTTTTTTTGCACTTAGTTACTGCAGTTTTATGTTCAGGAATACAACCAGAATTTTCTTTTGCTGTCTATGTATTGATTTTATTGTTATACCATTGCTCCTATTTGAGTAAGAGATTAAAATACATTTTTTTGTATAAATGAGTAATCAATTGTGACATCACATTTTTTTCAGCTCTCTAGTTTTTAAAATTTCAGTCAGACAGCTTACAATTTAAATTTGTTTGTGCATTAACATCTAAATATGAAGGACAAACTTCAGGGACTTTTAGTCAACAGGAGAATCGCTGTGAATTTGAGTTCAGCTTGGACTACAGAGTGAGTTCAAAGCCATTCTGAACAACATAGTGAGACCCTGTCTCAAAAAACCAAAAAACATGGGCTGGGGATATAGCTCAGCAGCACATGCGCTTTCCTAGGAAGCACAAGGTCCTGAGTTCGATTCATAGTACAAATAGAACAAACCAAACCAAACCAAACCAAAACAAACTTTAGTGACTTTTATTTGATAGTAGCCTAAAAATTTATTTTGCAAAGCTCCAAAATTGTGTTTTTTTAACATTTCAAATTCATTTTTTGGTTGAAACAAAGTTGATATTACTGTATTAAAATATATAAAGCTTCTTATAAAATTTTATACAGTCATGCAAATATTTATGGATAGGCTTAAAGAACGATTAAAAAAAATTTTTTTTTGGTACCAGGAATCGAACTTGCCAGACAGGCACTTATGCAGCTGAGCTATATCTCCAGCAGAAAGATTAAAAATTTCTCAATTCAACTGGTTAAAATTTACCTAGCATAATATCTTCTGATTTATAAATATCAATGAGGCCTACCAATTTTGAAATGCAAATCTGTCTTTACAGAGAAAAATAAATTTTCTTTTGCATTAACCGTTGAAAAATGTGTATTGCTGCTTTACCTATCTTTGTAGGTGTCAATTTACCCAAATTGCCCTAAACTTAATTTTTATATTGCTAACCTACTTTTTCTAAATTTAACAACTATGCAAAGATCTTTTCATTGCTCCCAGATCATGAGGTTGGTCTAGCCACGCTCTAAATATTTTATGTGCATAGGAAATGATTTAAAAGGCTATTTTATGGTGTTACAACTTTGCAATTATTTACTAGTTAGAATATCTGGGTCCCTCCCCCTCAAATATTTTTATTTAGATAGATCTCACTTGGAATTGTTCTCTAGAAAGTTTTTATGAGAATGAAAGCGGTCACTGATGAAATGTCTGGAACACCATTTTATAGAACCCAACATGCCTACCATAAACCACTGATTAGGATGTATAATTTGAGAGGAATCTGCTATAGAAAGAAATACATTTTATGGAACTGAATCTTACTCTTAGCTACTAGCATCTTTTAGGAAGAAACTACTGTCTGACAGCTAACGGTAATGCAATATTTTAGGAAGAGCTTTTTCTCTTAGATCGCTGAGAAGTTTTGATTATATCCAGGAGGGATCTTCAAAATGTTTTACAGCTGCTTTGGCTCAGGTACCAGTTGGTCAGAGTGGCTCCCAGCTATAATGCTGGATGTGCAGGTGGTCTGAGCAGTTTCCACGAGTGTCTAGGAACAGCCCGCAGTGGTCTAGCTTTGGGAGCACTTTTGCGACTTAGGACAGTGAGTGTTTATCAGGAGAGGCAGCTCTTCCACTTCATTGACAACTTTAATCCTATGAATGTGTACTGGTGAAATACCACGTCTGGTCATGTGATGACTGCATGCTGCTGGCACTTGTAGGAATCAATTGTTTGGACTCTAGATATCCATGTCATCTTTCCCTGTATGACACAATGTCTCCTTTGAAAACATCATGGATTCTACGGCAAATTCTCTTGTCAAGCACAGAGATATTTCCAATTTAACAATATTCCATAGTAGATTTGCTAAAATGTAGATCTCTTTTCCTAGGATGATGTGTCAGCAAGGAAGTGCTAATTTTCATGAAATTATTGCTTTCCTGAGAAATTGACTGTGTATCAAAAGGAACCTTGTATAGTATCTGATTTCTCACTTTCATGATAAACTTTATTTACAAAGCCTTGTTCTCTTTTAAAAAATAATGCTTTCTGAATTCTTTATGTGATTCAATAAATGGAATAATACTGATTCTATTTTATGTTCAGCATGCTCTGATGTGCACATAGCAATAAATATATACTTGGTAATAATAAGAGATAATAATAAGAGAGTTTTCCATTTAGAACCATGCCATTGCATTTTGTGGTTAAGGACCACTTTGTTCTTTTTCTTGGGTTTGTGAATAAATGCATGGTTTTCATAAAGGTAAAGGAACCCCACCATGAAGTTCTCAACAATATTTGTGACAAAGCAAATTGTGAAAATCATGGATAACAGAAAAAGAAGAGATGTGTAACATAAGACAGGAAAAACATTACCTACTTTGTGGACTTCTGGTTCCCTCAAGAGCGGGTTGTTGTGACTCTTGAGTAAAGTAATCACAGTCATTCAGAAATACTTCATCTAGGGCCGGGGGTATAGCTCAGTGGCTTACGTGCTTGCCTAGCAAGCCTGAGGTCATGAGTTCGATTCCCGGTACCAAAAAAAAAAAAAAAGAAATACTTCACCTAAAATAATATTTAATTAAAAATGTGTAACAAGACAAAGATTTAGATCCAATACATACATAATTTCCAAAAATCTGGGAGATTGAGGCAGGAGCATCACATATTTGAGCCCAGCATGGGCAACTTACTCAGATCCTCTTAAAATAAAAAAGACCTGGGGATATAGTTCAGTATAAAGGTCCTGAGTTCATTTCCTAGTACCTTAAAAAAAAAACAAACACCTTTTTTTCACTGAATGCTACTTAGCTTTTGTTATTCAAAGTATGTCAACAGTTGTGTATCTTAGTAGATGCTCACAGAAGCTTTAAGAGCTCTCAGTGAGATGGGGATAATATCCATGCAACAAGGAGGAAGACATGCCTAGGGCACAATGTCCCTCACATCTCTGTGGACCAGCTGTGTCTGGACTTCTGTGCATGTACATCCTTGCTTCTGTTATTTCTTCTGTTTTCCCTGGGTTTTATGTGGCTCTGGAAGACTTGTTGGCATCTGGACCCAACTCTGTGTGTCTTCTCTTGCTTCAGAGATCTGTTTTTCATGTGTGCTATGTAGCTTTGAGTTAAAATCAGGGCCTTTGTCACCTTACCAAAATGCTCAAGATTACCAGGTCTGGAATCCATTAGCTCTGTGGCTTATCATCCAATGTGAATAATTGTTACATGATGGAATAGGTACAGTAGTTAGCACAATGTAAGCATGTATTCAGCAGTGCTAATGCTGTTTTACTTACTATTTTTCCTGTGCTTATAATAATCCCTTGATTAGACTGTCAACAATTCCCGACTGCCTTTTCTCAGACTTTGACCACTTCTTTTCTTCTTCAGGGTCTTGGCTAATCCTGTTTTCTTTTCCTGTGCAATATCCCAACATGCTCTGCCACATGGAATTTTCCAGTTTTATAGAGACAAAATTGTGTTAAATACTGAGTTGATGATGGTATTTATCTCAAAGTGTTTTTTAGTTATAATAATTTTGATGAACTTCTGCTTTTGGAATTTATCTTAGTTAATTCATAAAAGTCCTTGACAAACACTTTTCTCCGTACAGTATTATTTTTTAATACCTAATTTAGCTGAAGAATTCCATTTCACATGAGCACAAATGTCAAGTAGAGGTAACACAGTATAGTGGAAAGAGCTTTGGATTCAGAGTCCATGAAATGTATTGAAAATTTTGTTTCAAATAATATTTCTAATAATGATCATTTGTTGAAAAGGAATTGCTTTTTTTTTTTTTTTTTTTTTGGTTTTTCTCCGGTACCGGGAACCGAACTCACGACCTTGCGCTTGCCAGGCAGGCGCTTTTGCCGCTGAGCTAAATCCCCAGCCCCGAAAAGGAATTGCTTTTGTTTAATTCCATGAGCATAATACACAACTTGCACAGTCTATGTAGGAGAATATGCTTAACAAATATAACATTGGCTGTTTTTTTTTTGTTGTTGTTTGTTTTGGAAGAATTGGAAGACCTTGTCCCTTTTGACTTTGGCTTATGGCCACTTAACTTTTGGTCCTATTGTTAGAGTATTGTAGCTTGATCTAGAAAAAAAGAATTAAAATGAACTAATACTTTGCCCTTATATCCTGATTTTTGGTGAGGAAGTATGTTGAAATTTTTATTTTAGATGATTATGATTTATAGCATTCAATTGTTATAATTTATGATATATCTATTTTTCATTAGTATGAGAATTGATGGTTTACTATAAATTATGAATGATGCTTTTTAAATTGATAAAATTCAGAATGAAATAAAATATGAATAAATAATGTTGAATTCAATATTAAATAAATTAAGTTCTAATCATTTATTTCATGTAAACCTTAAGATAAATTATTTCTTAAAAGGACTTTGCAGATAGATGAATAATGTGTGAGTTTTATCATCAATGAGTTTGCAGCTGCAGAAGTAGAAAAACAGTTATAATAGCATGAAGATGGAATTGAGTATGTAGAATTTGCTGTTTCTCTGAATTTTCTTTGAATTTTGTAGAATAATTTCTAAAATTATATAATATTGAGACTGCAGTGTAGAAATTATTTCAGGATTGTTCCAAGGAACCACTTGATCTCATTAAATTATTCTTTAGAAATCTAGTAGAAAACTTACCAGAAAGACAAGGCATAGCATGATAGCCTGAAAATAATTTTTATGTTTCAATTAACTAAAATGGCTTGCATTAGATATGAATCTATAAGACTGGCTCTCATTTTGAAATAATATATTATAGTCTAATTAAAGATACAAAATGCTACATTGACTTTATTAATATAGATATGTATCATACCCAGATATGATCAATTTTTATGAAAAATGGAGTTGTGGAATGTGGAATATTAGTACACTGAAGTCACTAGTTTAAGAATGTCTCTTTAAGGCATGTGCGGCAATCTCAGTGACAAAAGTTCCCCAAGCAGCAGTTCACCACACTAATAAATGTCTGGAAAGTAATGGCCACCACTTTGAGCACCTCTTGTAATTGAGAGGCCAAAGGTAACTTGTATTAATTTCATGATGTTTCAATAAATTTAGCATTAAAATATTTATGCAGATTTTTCTTTTTCTGAAATGTATATGCATTTTTTGGCATTCTGAGTATAATATACCAAATACTCTGATTTATGTGTTAGACATGCAGCACTTTTGTCTCTAGTCAAATAATGCAGTGCTTTCCATATGTTCTTCTTTCACATAAGGCTCACCGTTTCCTGGATGATGAAAGTCCGTGCAGTCCAAGTCCTCAAGTCCTAAATATTTCCTATCTAGTGCAATACGTGCCTCGCCTTAGGCTTTATTGAGATAGAAAGTGAACAGAACTGATCAAGAGCCCTGCCCTCCTGGGTTCATACTCTAATGAAGGAAGTAATCTGATTGGTAGGTAGTTAATAAACCAGTCATTAACACAGAATATGTCAGAAGGTAGTAAGTGCTTTGAATAAAACTCAGAGTAAGAAAGTGTCTGTTTTTTGTTTGTGCATTTGTGTGTATGGTTGGTGTTTTTGGTAGGGCGTGATGGAGTGATAGCTAGTACTATTTGATAGGGTGGTAAATAAGTATTCCATCTAATTAGATGAGAATATTCATTTCAAAAATAAAGTTATAACTTTTAAGAGAGAAAAATTAGAAGATGATTGGCTTAATGGATTCCAGATATCTTTAAATCACTAGTAATTCTGGAAAAGTTTATCATGGAAATTTACCATCTGATTCATTTACCAGCAAATATTTACAAATGAAAAAAATTATTTTCTTTTGTAAACACACCAAAAAGCAAACCTGAGAAAGAGTTCCAAATTGAATGACACTAATCTAATAAAATAATCTATACATTCAAGATTCCTAATCTAAAACAGTGCCTGTGTCCGTGTGATTAAATTACATGCTCATCAAATTGACCTCCTTATTGAGTTTGAGACTGAAGACTGCACAGCATGTCATTCAAATGCATAGCATTATGTAGTATCCTTCGCTTCTGAGCAGAAATTCTCTGCCTTTACAGAGAAAGGCAGAAAAACAGAACATATCTGAGGCGGGAATATTCCTTATCTCTAGGATACAACTAGAAGACTAATAAAGTGTAACTAGCAGCCTTCAGAGGTAAAATGGAGTATTAGACTATTTGGTTAACATAAAAAAGAAATAAAAGAGCAGAAATAAGACCATATGGAATTGAATCTGTTCTGAAATTAGATTATGGTGAAAGTTTATAACTCTGTAAATATGCTAAAGAGCTTTGAAATGCACTTTAAATAGGTGAACTTGGTGGCATGTACATTATATTTCACCACTTTAAAAGAGCAAGAGATGAATAGTTTACAAATAATAAGATGGCAAACACAAGTTTATATTTCAATAATAAAACTAAATGTAAATGAAGAAGTTGATAGCTAGTTTTATGTTACCTGTACATTTAATTATAATAGAGCTCTCCATCTTAAACACTAAAACAGCTAAGCAATGTGGAAGCAAGAAGAGAAGATTTTTTTGTTATTAAATTTGTGGAATAGTTCATGCTTAAGTACCCTAAATTTGTAATCAAAATGTGAATGCAAATAGATTTACTATATGAATTATTTTCTTTTCATATGATGATAGAATTTAGAATTATTTACTGATATATTGGATTCTTAACTTTTGTCCCCTGCATTTAAATGATTGTTTCTCTTATGTGAAATTTTATTTTTATTTTAAAAATGAGATTATGTCTTTTGATCAGTGCTAGGTGACAAAACGTTTAGTGTAATTTCCTTCAGACATTAAAATATTTATTTTCTGTACACTAATGAGATCAACGTATTTAAAAAAAAAAATCCCCCATAGTTGGATAAGTTATTTTAAAAAATATTCATTTGTCTTATGTTTATGGATTTGGTAATTATTTAAATTCTAAAATTGTTCATTTATTGTGACTTTTATTTTTCCTTTTGTAAGATTACTTCTGAATAAATCATTCTATTTTCTCCTAGTTTGCAGGGACTTTTTAAAACATGATTCATGTTAACATTAATAAGAGACGTGTCATGAAATCGCTCTGCATTGCTTATGCATAATTACAACTTTATTGTACTTAGCCAGTCTTTTAACCCTGTGGGCCATTTGTCTTGTCTTGTGTGTCTAGCTGATGATTTCACCCCCAGCACATGCCTTACTCTGGGTATTGGGATGTGGAGTCAGTTGTTTTATTACTTCTGATTCTTACTGCTTATAAAACTGTGTTTCTCTATGTATATCATTAAAGGATGTCTGTTGCTGATAATAATTAACTATGACTCTTAATTATAAACTGTTTCTTTTGGTGAATCTCACAGTGCTTATCTTTGTACTGGAGTGTGTGTGTGTGTGTGTGTGTGTGTGGTGAATGAATGTCCAACATCTAGCTGTGAACATGATGCTGTGATATATTTTTGGTGATCATTGGTATCACTATCCTATTTTCATGCTAAGTGTGGAAGAGAAATCACTTTGTATATTCTTGAATTTTTTTGGGGGCAAAAGAATAAATAAAAGAATTTGTCTTTTTGAGGGAAGAAAAGTACATACTAAGTGCTCCACATGGCATAAGCCTTTTTGCTTCCTGTTATTCCAGGATCTAAAAAAAAGTATTCATCACTTTATATGCTAATATTCAAAGGAGGAGTTAAACTTTATATGAAAGTGAAAAAATATATAATGAAAACCAGCCTTTCCATTTAGAAAGTATTCTTTAAGTAATGATTTTGTGTTTTAAAAATGCATGAAAGAATGGAATAGATTTAGAAAGATTTTTTTGAAGACTAGATAAATTACTAATGAAGCCAGAAGAATGCTCTGTTGTAAGTAAGATTTTCAATTTTACAAGGCCATCAGAAAATTCCACATATATATTTGGGTGATAGTTTTAATATCACCTTATAACATTTAAAAGTAATCAGTTTGTATGTTGTATTTTACGCACCTTGTCATCCAAGAACTTGTTTATCAAGAGATGGAAATTCTTAGCTAGCCCCAAATTTCACTCTAAGTGACATTAACCCTTAACAGATTTTTCTAAGGAAAAAAATTACAAATTACAGTCATACCTCGGTTGTCAGGCTCAGTTCATTTCAAATTTGTGTTTGAGCTCTAAAAAGTTCCAGTACATGTTTTTCCCATGAGTAAAAATTGAAAACCAAATAATTGGTTCTGAGGCTCAAAAATTATGCTTATAAATTTATTTTTCCAGGACTCAGTGATTTCTTTAACTGTATGGTGATTCTAACAGTTTTCCTCTTAGCTTTACTGCTGGTATCACTAAGTTTCTTTGGAGCTGTGGTGGCGGCATTTTACACAAATACAGTGTGAACAATCAGCACAGTGATGAGTGTCATAATGCACTGTCACAAACACTGTATGTTGTGTGGGCAGGAGCAGTGCTTGTACTGAAGAGTCTCCCCTTTGTGCCCCTGGTGAGATGTGACGCGTGACTCACTCTTGCACATACAGGTTTTTTCAAGTCAGATTTTCAGTTTGACTATCCTTATGAATACTGAGCAGTCTTTTTATTTTTGAGCTTTACTGTTCAAGAAGTGGAAAGTTCAAGCTTTGAGCCCTTAGACAACTGAGGTATCGCTGAAGTTTATGCATGATGAGGCCGAAGAAGCGTTAGTTCTCAGAATACGAATCATACATCCTTACACACTTACTGTTGAGTGTAGAATTTACTATTCTGAGTGATTTGCTGGGAATCTGAGGACACTGAATTATTTTGCTTTATTTGCTAGGTGTCTGAGGACTGATAAGACAGTACTTGTTGATTTTTGTTCTATTTGCACTGTGGATGCTGCAGTCAATTTTTAAAGAGTGACATTGTGACTGTAATTTGATGGCCTTATAGTTTAGAATTTTTTGGCAAAGCGTGAGTTTTTCTTGAACTGTGAAATTTTATATAGTACTCAAAAGAATGAGGTAAGAGAAATTTTACTTTAAATGCTGTAAAAGAAATTATAGTTAGATGCTGTGTCTCCAATTGATCTTCTTATTAAATAGAAATTTCTAATTGTAGTACCTAAATCAGGATACCTACTGTGTTTGAGATTAGGTAAATGTTCATCTTTGCTTTTGAATGTATTTAGTTGTCATTATTTTATGTACCTATTGCATTTGCAGCCTTTTGATATTCTGATTAGTAAATTAATTGAGTTTTTTGTTTGATGAGATTAAATGTTGCTAATTACAGGTTTGAATACTGTGTATTCCTCTAGAATTGGAAGTAGATTTTGGTGCATGGACCACATTTCTATTGATTTAAGTAACAGTCATTGAAACATTACTAGGTATTTACTTGTTTTTTAAAAATTTATTTTGGCTTTTTCTTTCCACAGCAAGTTGATGTTGAAAAATGGGTATGTGTTTCCATGTATTTACAAAGACATTGTGATTGGAAAGTGCATGTTTGCTCTTGCCTCTAATCTTTTTATTTTGCTTCCTAGTGTGGCTTGTCTTTTTTGTCCAAACTAACTGCTCTGTTGAAGTGAACAAAGTTTGCAGGCCTCCAGTTAGGTGTTCCTTTATCTGAAATGGGTTCTGTTAAAATTCTTGCCATTTTCAGTACCATATAGTTGTTATAGAATATACTTCAATTATATAAATTATGATGTGCTTCTGGCCAACAGGTGGCTTTTATTAGTAGAACTCAATATGTTTTGTCAAAAAAGTGATTCTTTAATTTTAAAATCTTACTGCTTAAACCTGGTATCGTTCCATGTATGACAGAAAAAGACAGATACCGTCATATGATGTTAAAAAGTGAAGATGAGTAAGTATAACTTGTGGGGAAATGCAGTTAAAGGACTGGAGTCTGTGTTTGGGAACCTTAGGTGTTACTAGTTGTATGATGTGAACAAGTGACCTTACTTCTCAGTCCTAGTTTCTTCATCTGCTAGGACAAAAGGGGTGGCAGAGGGAGAGTGTGAATCAAAGTCTCTTCCAATTCTTAATGGAAACTAGAGTCTTACCAAGACAGATACCAATGCTCTTGCTTTTTTCCCCAAAGTACCAAACAGTGAAGCTTTTCAAATTGCAAATTCTTTTTCTTTCTTTTCTTTCTTTTCTTTCTTTTCTTTCTTTTCTTTCTTTTCTTTCTTTTCTTTCTTTTCTTTCTTTTCTTTCTTTTCTTTCTTTCTTTCTTTCTTTCTTTCTTTCTTTCTTTCTTTCTTTCTTTCTTTCTTTCTTTCTTTCTTTCT
>NW_004955492.1:2997147-3010294 GCF_000276665.1 Chinchilla lanigera | reverse complement strand
GGAGGGGAGGGGGCTCCCTTCCCCTCCCCCTCCCTTCCTCCCTCCCTCTCTCTCTTTCTTTTCTCTCTGTGACTTAACATGATGAGACCTTTACTGCTGACTTAGCTAGTGGTGTCATTTTGCCTTTATTGTCCATCAGGCCTTGGTATCCCGTTTACTTGGTGTGGGTACCTGGGGGGTTTGCTGCCTTCTTAGTAGCCTTCCAGGGCCTCCCCACATATGTTTCCCAAACAACTGTGTGGCCACTTGGATTTTGCCATTTTTTGCACTACTTCTAGCTCTTTATAGTCCAGAATTTCTTTTTTATTTTCTGTTTCTGTGATGATGAGACCAATACTGCTCTTGGAGAACTACCACTTACATATTATATTCTTCCTGGGAATAGTTTAAATTCATCATCTATCTCTTTGTCACTAAGCTAGTACTACTTTGTTTAGCTGTTTTTTTTTGAAATTTTATGCCTTCCCCCATGCCTGGTTAAAATTCTGATCCAAGTTCCACAGTGATGTCTCTTCTGTTTTCCCAACTCCCCTAAGATCGGGTTCCCAAAACACAGCCCTGTGTGTTTTGATATTTGTATCCCGTCATTTCTACTCAGAATTTCTGTGCTATCCCCAGATTGCTGTGTTGACCAAGCACTCAAGCCACTATTCATTTTTTCTGGAAATACAGAGACTGTGTAAGCAAACAGAATCACTTTCTTGGTCAGTGTTTAAAAGCATTCCCACTTGTTCCTCTGTGCATTTGGTTACTTTTGATCAACTTCACTGTGTGTCTTTTCTTTATTTCTGTAATACCTTCTCATCTTAAAAGATTTATTTCATTGTCTACTTGTAAATCTATTAAGATAGGTAATGGAAATACATAGTAGAAGACAATAGAAATATCCTCGAGGTGAAATCATGAGGCTTAGCTTAGCCAGTGACCAGCTTTTGTAGCCTTGTGCAGCCCCTAAAGGACCACGATCTCTTTGTCTAGAGGATTAGTACTGGATAACTCCTTCCTTGTCTTCCAATATTCCTGTTATATTTTTGATAAAACATATGGGTGCTGAAATGCGTGTCATACCAAATGATAAAAAGCTTCCTCAGGGTCTGTCTTAGAAGACCAACAGTCTGTGTAGACACGTCTTAGTAAATTTCATATGAGAATGACTTCTTTCTCTGAAAGCCTATGCAGTTCAAGTCTTTAAGTGTGTCCATATAAAATTTTGAAGTCAACTGTAACAGGAATGCTGGGAAGGCAATAGAAAATAATTTAACCTCTGGCAACCTATGTCCAGACTACTCAGACTGTTTAGTGAGGCTCATTCTCTTTCCCTAGATCTAAATTAGCAGGGATCCCATGACCCTTCTCATATGCAGAGAGTGAAGCACTCCACAGTCATTTTGGGCCACTCAAGTCTTGTTTCAGTATTAAAATGCCCTGTCCTGTGTAATAGGTGGCCCTCTGAGTGTCATTCAAGTTAAGCTCTCTCGGATATGCTGGTTCTCCAGGCAAGACTGGGAAGCAGCTTCACACCGCATCCTGCAGGCTCTGTAGACTCTACGCATAACTGTGTGCCCACTCTTGCCCTCTTCAAAGGCAAGTGGGAAGAGGGGTGGCAAGGAAGTTGGCAAGAAAGACCTTTCCATTCTAGTGTTGGTCATAGGGCTGGCCAGTTGCTAAGAGTGCCCTTTTCCATAGGCCCTTGGCAAATGCCTTTGAGGGAGTGCCTATCACTGGAAGTTGCTGGTCTGTGATTCTGTCCAGATCCTGGCTGGGTGCCAGGGGAAAACACTTCCTTCTGGTGGACCTCATGGTGTTCTCTACGAGAGTCCCAGAGTCACTCCCACCTGCCCGCAGCTGCAGACCTGTAGGATATGGGCAGCCTCTTATACCGGCATCTTCAGATGCAGTCACACATCCTGCTGCTGTGTCCCAGCCCTTGGGGACGAGATTGTCTCTGAGGATGCCTTCAGTAGGCTTGAGGTGAGCACCAGTTGGGAGGGAGGCAGGTCTCTTTAAGACCCTGTTGTCTTTTTCCTCTGTGGCCTGGTGACATCCTGGAGGTGAGGGGAGTCAGTTAGGGGCAACAGGCACTTTCACAGCTACCACCATTGATGTCCCTGCTCAGTGGCATAACAGTGGGTTTTAGAATAGGGTACTAAGGGTCATTGTTTTGTTCTGAGACAGGAATTCTGTTTTGACATCTGTTAAACTTGTCTGTTTAGAATACATTGCAAAAACCTAGACTGAGACCTCTAGGAACTGCATAAAACTTACGGCTTCTTTGTACATTCCTGACAGCAAAATTCTGAATATTTTCATGAAAGGTCAGTCTCTCTCCCTTTCTGTCTCCATACTCCTCCCTCCCCCTTTGATCCCCTCATTTCCTCTACCTCCCTTCTTTCTCCTTCTCCCTCCATCAGTATATATACATCTTTGGACATCAGTGCACTTATGTAAACCTAATCTCTCTAGTTATCAAATGCTGCTCTTTATGTTTTAAAAGAGAATAACATTTCTGAATTCTAGCTTTAAAAGTAGTTAACTATTATTTCTCCCTACTCCTCTCACTCTCTGGAGCTCTTCCCTTACTTACACCAGTGCTTTCCAATGTGGAGGCCTCAGACTTGAAGGCAGAGCTGGGGACAATGAAATAAAGGAACACATAGTGAAGTGATGATGAATGAAACTTTGTCTATAGACCAAATGATATCTTGTACTTTATTCTTTTACAAGTTAGCTTGATGCTGTTGCAGTTAAGATAGTTATTTCACATGTTCTTAACTCAATAACTACTTAAAAAAATAACTTTTACACATACCATATTTCAAAGACATATGTAAAGGCCTTTGAAATGATTTCATATAATCAAGGTTTGTTCATTTTGAAATGGTTTGAAAAAGTATAAAATTTTCTATATCTTGATACAAACTTTTTATATGTAGGTGGTCATCTGAATGTGGGGAAGTCTCTAAATGTCTTCAAGTTATTATGCTTGTATCCTCTGAAGAGGTCAATTTATTGTTTTGACTTAGAGAAATTCTCAATTGAGACAAGCTGGGAAACACTCCATACCTCTACTACTTCATGTTTTAGGCATCTGGGAGCTCTGTGGTATATAAACATGTGTCATAGATATAAAATGTCAAGATTTATAGTAGCTCATCAGGATCATTTATTTTCTTTCAACCTTCTAAAGAAGTGGATAATTATATATACATATATATGTCAAACCCATTACACTCATAAATAAAACCAGCCCATATAAATACTGCCTGCACAGAGTTATTGATAGGTTGAAAAGACAACAGTTGCTGCAAATCTGTCAAAAATACAGTGTGCTCTTTTTCAGCATATCTGCATGCATACTCAACCAGATGTCAGTAAGGACACAAAAACTCTTTGGGAAAACCATAGAGCCACTTCTTTGTGAGACACAAGATCATCTCAATGGGAGGTATTATGTATGCTCTTTATGAGTTAAAAGCTGAGTCCCTTCTGATATTTTCTGGACCTGTAATCAACATGTCTGTCTCATCACTGTAGTCAGGGAATCATAGAAGTGAAGCATTTATGTGGGATTTGCCATCACAAGAGTAATAGGTGTTGTATTTCACAAATAAATATCTACATATGCTGTTAGATAGTTTACACTGGTATGTGTTTGGAACTTGGAATTGCTCACATTAATTACCTTTGTGTCCTAAAAATTATTGGGAGCAGCATTAATTATAGTCACTATTAAACCCTGGTATTTTTTTTTTTTTCTTTTTTGTTTTTTTTTCCGGTACCAGGAATCGAACTCACGACCTCACACTTGCCAGGCAGGCGCTGTGCTGCTGAGCTAAATCCCCAGCCCCAAACCCTGGTATTTTGCGGTGAAATAATTTTTCCTTTTCTCAACATGGTGAAATGCCAGATATTTCTCTGTTAACGAAGGAGATGACACAACTGAAGTGTTATAGGGAAACCTAGTATCTTGCTACTTGGAAAGAAGAGTTGGCAAGACAGGCTTAAATTCGATGGACATTTTGTGTGAAGACTAGGGGATTCCGTCTATTGGAAAATTCACACCAGGAGAGCTTCTGCACACAAGTTTTGCCCTGTTTTCTCCTTTGTTGCCACTTTCTTATCTATATACTTTCAGGGGAGTAGTTTTGCTAAAAGTTCATGTAACAGTTATAAGATAGATCCTTTATGGAGTTACTAAGTTTTGAGATATTTCATTTCAATACGCTGAAATATCAGTTGAAAAAATCGGGATCAAGTTTGAGTTCAAAAGCATCATTAATGGTAAAGGAGCTTTTATACATCACCTGAATTACTGTTTCTTTCTTTGCACTGATAACAAATGGAATATAATTATACATCCTCCCCTTGTCTGATAATTGCTAACAATATTCAGAGTAAAGTATTGCTATTTGACTTGTTTTTCTATTTGTAATGATTTGCATTTGCTAAGAAAATGTCTCAGGTCTTTTAGATCTTTTGCATCCAGTGACTTAGACTTATAGAACAAGGGTGAGTCTGTTATGTTTTGACATCCATTTAACTCCCAGTGCCTTCTATATTTGTGCTAAAATGCCATGCTAGCAATTATTCTCCATGGTTTTCCTTGTGAGTGGAGGTGGAGATGGTTATGCCCCAGCTCTTGCTTATTTGGAGTGTCATCTGACCTGTCAGTCCTTCAGTAATCAGACCAACCCTTGACACCAACTCATGCCACTCGCAGTTTTACCCTACAGAAATAAAATTTCCACCCTTTATTTTTCAAATTGATCATTGATCATCAAATTGATCATCATGCAAAAAATTTTTCTAGGGCAGAAAGTAGGTCATGGCCCATGCTGTGTGCTTGTACTATCATTGTCCTTATCACCACTTACTATTCTACTTCATCTAATGAGATTTTCATGAAAGATAAATAAATTAACTTCCTGGTTAAATTTATCATAAGCATAAAATGATATTTTTCACACCTGAAAGAGCTATTTTCTTTAGTATTTACCTTTCTACATGTTTCTTTTCTCTATTTTCTATCATGTTAACTACTTTTAGAGGGATTTTCTTGTTATTCTTTGTTTGTTGCTTTTTATCAAGCCTAAGCAGCATTCTAATTGAGATTAGAATTAAAAATTCATCCTTCTTGACTTAATGTATTTTACTTTCTTCTTTGCCCCTCAATTGTCCCCTTGGAATATCTCATAATGCTATAACTTTGATGATATTCAGCACTTAAATCAAATTGACCAATAAAAAGAAATTTGTACAAAAAGTCAGTGTTAATAATACTGCAATGTTTCATGTTCTTGAACTTCTGAAAATTATGTGTATCTGTTACATCTGCTATTCTTTCTCATTCTGTAGATGGATATTTTACCCTTTGCTAATTTGCAGTATTCTTTCTATTTTATTGTATATGCAGATTCTCTCTCCAGTCTTATGCTTCCAAAAGTAATACACAACTTAGGAATTCTGAAGAGCAGACCTTATAATTCTGCTGACACTCTTTTATCTGTTACACTCTTAAACTAGTTCAACTTATAGAACTGACAAAATCAGACTATGTTTTTAAAGAGAAATCTCCCAAGCCTGGCTAATTAGAAACAAATCTCACAAAGACAGTATCTCCTATAAATCATGTGCTGTAGCAGAATGTTGGATTTTTGTGTTCCTTTGAATTAAGACAAAAATTGATTTTTTCCTAATTCCTCATTGATGTATATTTCTATTATTAGGAAATCATATGTAAGTCAGTGTTTGGTCAGTTTTCACGTAGAAAGTAAGTGTTCTGATCTCATTCACTATTAATGTCTGTTACACAAATGTAATGGAACACTGTATTTTCTAAGCCAAGAATGATTTTTTCCAGTTTTCTCTTGAAAATGTAGTATTGAAAATCAAAGATATCAGTCTCAGTGGAATTTCCATTTAGTAATATACATATTGCTCTGTATGTATGTTTCAGAGAGAGAATGTAATTTTATAAATATCTATGTTGAAAACCTCCCTTTCTGGTATAAGACCAATGTGAATATGTTATCTTTTTACTCTAAGACTTAGATATGTTCCTGACAAGGAAATTCAGCCCTGTGTTTGGAAATACATTATCTTTCTCTCTCTGTTCTTTTTCATCTTTGTACCTCTCCTAGGAGTAAGTGAAGGAGACTTTAGGGAATCTTATAAAAAATGGAGGAACACATAGCACTTAATGTTTTGTAGAAGAAAAGAAGAGCTATTATAATTCACGAGCAGAGACACTGTCATTTTCAAAGAAAAGGCGAAGCATTTTTGAGATCTTTGAAGTTTGCCTCTGACAGTATGCAGTGTCTAAGGAACTGCGGACTTATTTTGCATGAAAGATGCACAACTCATTGCAGCTTACTAGTTTAAAACCCACCTTACATGTTTCGAATTTGTTTTTATTAAAACTAATTGTGTTGCTATAGTATTTATGGCACTGAATTTATATGCAAAAGGTGAAATAAAATATTTTTCTATTAAGCACTTTCAGAGGGTAAATTTAAGATTACACTCCTTTCTTAGTGCTTAGGTATGTTGTACATTGAATCACGCCTTGCAATAGGATGGCATGTATTCACAGAAAACCGAAGGACTAGTGTAAAAACATTTTCTAAAAGAGTTTGGCTTGCTATAGCTTTTCTCTAGCATGTAGTTGATACTAAGTTTTGTTGCAACAACACAGTTTTAAAAAATGTTTATCTTTACATAGGTCCATTTAGGACAATGGGCTCTTTATGAATGAGAGAAATTTTAAAATAAATCTTTGAAATGATGTATATTTAATATTTTCTTTCTTTCCCTTATATCCCTACAGAAATTCATGATGAAGGTAAGAATTTGGATCATCTGCTATTTATGTCATACTTAGTAAGTTTTCAATATAGTTATATGTACTTGCTTTGTTTTTAGTTACTGAACTGTTCTTTATATTTTAATTTTTTAAAAAATCAAATCAGACTTTGGAGCCTTAAAGGTAAATAAATTACATGTTTTAACAGGTTAAACAGCATTGGATATGTGGGTCATATTATAACAGATTAAGCACAGTTGACATTAGGCATTTCTCCCACAGAAGCACATTTTTTATAGCTATGCATTGGAAATACTCACTGGAGGGGCGATGGTGGTTACTGAGCATAGAAGCGTTCCTGCATGAATACAATAGGAAAGTCTCACACTGGGACATTACAAGAAATGCGAAGGAACTACTTTACTTACTCTAGGAGAAGTGAAAATGATTCAACCTCTTAAAATCTTTTGAGAGGGGAGAAAGATAAAACATATGATCCTGTCATCATCCAGGGTAGATGTCAGGAAAGAAAACCAGGAAGAGCAGAATGCAGGTATTTTGCGATGTTATTGAAAAATTGTGTTTCATTTTAATGGACCTACATTTCTCCTAAAACTGTCATATCACTTAATGTTTTACCTTAAAAGCCAAAAAACACTAGATAATGATATTTATTTATTTTTAGTTAATAGAGGCTTAATATAATTTAATCTCAAATGAATGTCTCAAAAAGTGTTCATCAAAATCCTGGACATAGATTGAGAAGGTTACTTTGCAGAATTAGAAACAAGTTACTCTTGCCAGTGTACTGAGTTACTTAGTGAAGTCTGTCATTCATAGTTTACAAATCTCCAGACCAGGTGTACTATAGAGTCCTCCAAACTGGATTAATATATTGACTAGTAGTAAGAAGTCTGAACATTTGGGTGAATAACAGAAGTAGGCATTTCTTTGATATCAACAAAGACGTGAAACATCTTCCAAACTTTCAAATAACTTTAGCTCTTAATTTTCAATAGTAAATATGGTATTATTACATTATAAGGTGAGGATATTATCTGTTAAGTGAGATATATCATGGCAGAAGGGTTTTGGTTGGGAAAATATATGCAGCAGCAAAACATGAATATATCCTCTCCTTGCAAATATTAATAAAATTGTGGTTGAAAAAAAATCACTTTTTTTTTTTTTGCTAAATCTGCATTTAATACATTCACTTAATCATCTCATTCCTATCTCAATTTTTTTTGTTTTTTTGTTTTCTTGTTTTTTTCTGGTACCGGGAATCTAATTCATGACCCCGCGCTTGCCAGGCTGGCGCTGTGCCACTGAGCTAAATCCCCAGCCCCCCTACCTCAGTTTTCTAGCTGATATCATATCTACTTTCTCTTTGGGTAAATGGAATAGTTACTTAAAACAGTTACAGAGCTCTTGTGCAAGAGCAGATTCACGTAAAAACAGGTGTGAATAGAAAAAGTGGTACAGACTCAGTTAAGACTAGATGGTATGATTTAATTTGGCTTTGCTTCTGTTAACTGCAAGGCCAGAAGCCAATGGCTCATTTTCATACCTGCAATGAGTGATCTGGAAAGGTCAGGATTTGATTAAGGGGAGGGCGTATGCTTGCAATTAGAGTAATTTGAGCCGCTTCACAGGAAAAGCATGCTGAGTATGATTTACCTTTCACCTGGTCCATCATGGTTTTGTCACTTCATGCCGGGAAAGGCATTATTTAACAGCATAGCATAGTGATGGTGAGCCTATGGCACACACATTTTTTTTTTTTTCTTTTAAGACAGAGGATGTTAATGTATGAGTTGCTTTTTCTAAACTAAAACCTCTATATTCAGACCTAATTGCAGTGTTGGTACTATGGAATAAATAGTGGGTTTGGCGTTGCAGTTCGGGCACTACTCACGGAAAGATTTGCAATCCCTGGCTTAGCACCAGGTGGATGCTTTCCTGTTGCGTGCGTCCATCCTGCTTGTCGGTGCTGAGCAGCCATGCATTGGTAATGCCAGGAGCCTGATGTGTTCCCTGGGGGGCTCTCCTGGTTAGGACAACAATTCAGGTAAACCATTCAGTGTGAAGTGCCCATTTTGACATTAGTCACCTGGCTTTTTATGCAGATTGTGCCCTGAAGCCAGGCTTCTCAAGGGAATTCCAGGCTCGAACTCCCGAGCTGCTTCTGTGTGTCGTGTGCTGTTGCAGTTCTTCTGTAGGCCTTCTTAGGTGGTGGGAGGGGTTAAACATAGCAAGAGTTTTCTGCCTCAAACAACTAACTTGTCTGTTTTCCAAGTACTACTGTTTTCATTTGGAGATACGCTTAAAAGCTTTTTCACTTGAATATCTGAATGCCCTGAAAGAGATGCTGTTTCCTACAATTTCTAATGTTTGCAGTGTGATTCAGTATTTCTTGAAATGATAAGCATTTTAAGATTCTGTTGTTTAACTTGCAAAATCTCATATGATGTGTGGCAGTCAAGGAACATACGAAAGTTCTGTGGAATCACGTATAAAGGCCTGGAATTTTCAGAAATGTCCTAATTGACTAGCATAGCCTTTTTGTGCAAGCAAGATGATTATGAAAATGTGAAGCCTTAAAATATTTAGATGTTTGATACATAATGGATTAAATGGCTTTAATCAGCAATATGACACTGCTTAATAAGCCAATATATGTTTCAAAAATATATGTAAAATATACAGCCAAAGAAATCCTATAAAAAAACACATAAAAATAAAACATAGAGCCAGTAATTGTCATTTGCATGTAAATCTCTTTCATTGATCTCCATAATTATTATTATGATTTTATATTTTATGGGTTTCTGACCTGGTGTATTTTAAGTTTATGGCAGTAATACTTCAAATATAGCAGTAATAATTCAGTTTGTGTCCCTCCCCACAAAGAAGGATAACAGATGGATAAGTTATGCTCTATTAGAGAATGTTGTTCTACAATGAATATAAATGTGGCATTTTATTAAAGGAAGCTTTTGCTTACAGTGTGAGTTCCATGATTTGACATTTATGACAAGAGCCTGGAAATCTAGAGACATAGGAATGTCTAATAATACAAATTGGCATTAAAATAAGTTGTGAAAAATTTGAGTTTTCTTTATGATATGTGGAGTTGCTTACATTGTATTTGAAGGTTCAGAGATCCTTGTTCTCTTACGGTTCATGTTTTATGTTATTATGTGATATTAACCCTGTCAGTCATCTTGGGAGTAATGAGACCAAACCTACACACAACACTAGAACAAAATAATTTTAACTGATATTTTCAAAAAGTGAAATTTACCTTTTAGTAACTGATGCTGGGCTCTCCTATGCCAGGAATACTTAAATTACTGGGAGGAGTTTAGAGCTGGTAAGACCTCCTCATCCAAGAGAGCACCAGCCCCTTAGTATAGAGCTTCATCATCTGCAGACGCCTGATTCTAGAAGATGCTGACTTCAGGCCCTTGATTGCATGGAGGGGTCTGGAAGGAGGGCCAGGAACAGCTTGCTAAGTGCACTGGCGGCTCCAGAATTATGAGAGATGAGCTGGGGTACAGTGAGTGGCAAGCAGCATTTTCAGGAACAGATAGGGGCATTGTCACATGTTCAGAAGTACTCCAAGGACATGTCATTCCAGAAATACTTTCCCTGAAAGGACCTAATAACACATCCTATAGTTGGAGGTGTCAAGAAAGACATAAAGTTGTAGTTCTCAAGCTTCTATCTTCTTTTGTCTTTGCTGCTGGTGTGCAGATATTTTGAAGGCAGTTGCAGAGGACGAAGTAAATATTTGTTAATGAGTAATTGAGTTTTGTGAGATGACTTTCATTTGCAAAGCAGAGGAAAAGAGTGTGAGCTTGTTCTGTGTAAGATCTTTGGCACTAGTGACTTCACCTCTTAAAAATATTTATCCAATGAATATATTTTGAATGCATACTAAAGAGCATTCCCTTTGTTTAATTCTATTTGCCAGAGAATTAGCATGCACTAGAGTAGACATGACATTGTGTGAATTGAAGATTTATTTGTGCTGCATACAATTTGTTTTCCCATTTTTCTTTTCAATTGGAGTATTGAAAGCACTGCTTCATCTGCCGCTGTTTTAGATTTCAAGGAGCAATTTGTAAACCTTGAAAAACACCAAGATTAATTCTTTTGAGGTGTCACTGAAAGACAAGTGGTCCCCAGCTTACTGTCCCGTGAGTTTGACTCTCCGTCTGTTGGTCCTGACCAACCCCCAGAGCCACAAGTGGCAGCGATGCCCAGTGCTTGTAATTTTGGGCTGGGGTAGCTAGAGGAGAACTCTCCTTGTTCAAAGTGCTGAATTCCTGCTCCTTGTGATATGTCATCCAACAGTGATGGCCTTTTCTCATTGAGATTGGGCTGGGGAGTCCCATGGTCTATGCAATGTATTGTAGAATTTTGAAGGACTACCCCTAGCAGTGGCTATCCAGTGGTTGCTGTAATTAGCCTAATAAAGTACCAGTAGCTCCCTACATCACAGGAAATCCATAAATATTTGTTCAATTAGTGTAAAGCAAAGATCCAGACCAAATTTAATAAGAAAACTGGCATGATTGACCAAATCTAAAAAAAAATACACAGAAAAGAACCAACATAGCTCTTTGGATGGATTATATACCCAATTATTTTGATAAATGTTTGTTGAATAAAGAAGTTATGCAACCTGCCCAACAATGAACAGTGTACATTTTACTTTATTGTGAATCAGAACCAGTTAGAATAGCTGCATTTAAAATGGCAAGTTAAGAGGAAAAGAAGTGTAGATCATATGGCAGCAAAGGCATTTATTTTTTGTTAATGACTTCTTAGGTAACAAAATTAATTTAGTATTGTTTACTTGGATACTTCTTAAGAGTCCTATGACACTAAATCTGCAGCACAAATTAGCATTTAAGTAGTGAGAAAGTATTATAAAATACGTAGTTGTCTACTTGTTTAAAATGTCTTGTTGATGGGCTAAGGGTGTACCTCACAGACAGAGCATATGGATAGCATTTGCCAGGTCCTGGATTCAACACCTCCAGTTGAAAGAAAACTCAGTCAAAAATATATATGTAGGGGCTGGAGATTTAGCTCAGCAGCACAGCACCTGCTTGGCAAGCACAAGGTTGTGAGTTCGATTCCCGGTATTGGAAAAAAAACCCAACCAACCAACCAAACAAACAAAAGATATATATGTGAATATTTATATATTTACATATTTTCATATATATATAAATCAAATGTCTAAGGAAAGCTCCATAGTAAAGGGAATATTTTTTGTTTGAATCTAAGGCCTTGTCCCTCACTTAAAAATACCTTGTTTTGATTGGTGTAATTGTCAATTGTTATTAGAGTTCACTGGTTTTTAAAGCTTTGGAGCTTTAATGTGGTATGGAAAGGAGAGCTCATATAAGTAAGAAAAAACAGATGCAGTGGCACATACTCATATTCCCAGCAACTCCAGATGCTGAAGTAGAAGGATCAGTTGAGTCCACTAGCTTGAGGTCAACCTGGAAACAGTAAAATTCTATCCCTTAAAATAAAAGTAATCCAAACCAGATTAGGTAAGCAAAACCACTCCTGGCTACCATAAATCAAATGTATTACAGAAAAAAATATTCTCTGAAGAGAGCCCCATTTTGTAAAGAAATACAACTTTTCGAAGTAGATGTTCCCTTTTTCTTCTCATTAAAACTTTTTAATATCTATTAAGAATAGTTCTGAACTTAAGTTCATTTGTCAAGAGCTAGATCAGATGCTAATCCAATAGGAGAGGCTTCTTTGATAGCTGTATCCCAATTCAAGAATTATTTAACACTGCACTTTCCTTTTGCAATAATTTTCACCATGTGCTTTCCTACTGAACTTTTTGTAAAGGGCAGAAAAGCATTTTACTGACTTCAACTTGCTGACTTGTGCTTTCTCTACCCTTTCTCTTCTGTCTGTAGACTGCCCAAGGTGGTGGCCATCGGACTCTCCTCTACGGACATGCCATACTGCTGCGCCACTCCTATAGTGGTATGGTGAGTGGGCATCTGAGTTGATCTTCCTGTGGTCATGGTGATCCACTTGGGGACATGTGGTCAGGAAATGTTGGTAATATCATTTCTGCAATAGTATTAATGAGCTTTAATGTACATGTCCTTTTATATTTTTGTACCGTTTGGTTTTCAGAGATGAAGGTTAGCTGAGGTGACATTTAAAGTCCTTCTGTTGTGATATGATTCTTATTTTTATTATCTTTTGATAGAGTAGTTTTAAGAGTCAAATAAAAATATTTTCCTTTTCTAAATTTGTCTTAAACAGTTCATTTATAAAAGGATTAAGATATTT
>NW_004955492.1:2960553-2997047 GCF_000276665.1 Chinchilla lanigera | reverse complement strand
TTTTTTTTGGTTTTTCTCCGGTACCGGGAACCGAACTCACGACCTTGCGCTTGCCAGGCAGGCGCTTTTGCCGCTGAGCTAAATCCCCAGCCCCCGGATTAAGATATTTTCTGAGAGACACCATAGAAATATTACTTCTGCCCTCCGGTGTCGATTTTAACCACTTATTTTTCTTTCTGACTAACTGCTTTCTTTCCTTTTCTCACATCAGTTTCTTTTACTCAGTTATCTATTGGCCTTCCCTCAGGCACAGTTTTCTCATTCTCAATTTTCTATATGTTAAGAAAGTAACATATATGTTTTAATATAATTTATAAAGGCTTTATTTTGACATTATATATATGTGTAATACATAAAATATATAAAAGTTGCATTCTAGTAATTTAAAAGCATTTTAAATTGTAAGAGGAATACATATTCTATAATATTTGGAAATTAAAGAAGAAAAATTATTTTTTATTATTACACTAATACGAATTCTACTAATTTGAGAAAACTATTAGAAAATTCTTATGAGATTATACTAATATGATAAAACTACTTCTTTTTTGATAAAACTACTTATTATACTAATATGAGAGTATACTAATATGAGAAAATTGTTGGAGATTTTTAAAAGCATTTCTCTTCTAAATTTTTTTTACCTAATTTAGATCTTAGTGTATAACCAAATTCATAACATGATTTTAAACACATGAGCATTTTCATGTTATTTAAATTGTTCATCAGTATAATTTTTAGTGGCTATGCAGTAGTCAGATATCTAGAAGTGTAATGAAATTAATCATTTCTTTATAACAAAGATAGTTTCCATCTTGTATATTTTAGTTACTTTTCTTGTTGCTGAGACAAAATATCCAAAACCCAAAGTTAAAGGAGGAAAGGATTTTTTGGCTTTCAGTTTATAGAGGCTTCGGTCCCTACGGCGGGCTCCAAGGCAAAGGGGCATCATACAGGAGAAACAGTTCACGGCAGCTGGAAGGCAGCAAAAACATCCAAACAGCAAGCAACAAGTGACAAGAAACCAGACACCCTCCCTGTGTTCCTTATCTCATCCAGGCTACCCACCCTTAGGGCGGATAGCACTCACACCCAGGGTGGGGTTGCCTTATCCTGCCCAGCACAATGCCAAACCAATCAGTAGACTAAATTAGTAATCACTTACCCTTGATCCCAGCATGACATACTCCACATACACCCATTTTTGAAAAGCCCCACCCATGACCACATGAGGCTTTGGGGGATATCTAGTCACAAACCATAACATTGTATGAAGATGTAAACATACTCTCAACACCAAGATCAAGCGCACACAAACTGTTAATCTCAATCATGGATATTGGTATAATAATTTGATTTTTAAATGTCAGGTTCATGGAAATCAGAAGCAAAAGTATCTGAAAAATATAGACATTTAATATCATTTTTGTTGATGTGCTAGAACATATGTATAAAATCAAGAAAAAATGTTATCCTAACAAGTGCTGAAAAGTCTTCAATAAATTCAGTGTGCATTACTAATGAAAATGAAATGTTAATTATTTACTCAGTCATAAAGAATATTATCAAGATATCAATAGCCAACACCATACTTATCAAGCCATTCATGATAAAGTTACCTAAAATCAACAAATAATGAAAAATAAGAATATGTTTTATCTGCTGTGTCTGTCTAACATTGGTCTGAAAGTCTTTGTTAATATGTAAATACAATAATAAAATAAAATACAGTAATGTAGTGGCTAGATAGAAGGCAAATATAAAAAAACTATTTCTTGGTATAGAAAAATCATACATTACCATTTCATGGAAAGAATTCCTTTTTTATAGCATTCAAAACTCAGGCTGAAAATTCCTTTTAGACTACTTAGGACATGCAGACTACTGGAATACCTTACTCAATCTCTGTAAGCCTGTAATTTTACTAGAAAATTTCATCCATTCTATAAATATTATTTAGCATCTACTGTGTGCTAGGCACTGTCATAGGTACTGAATATAGTACTGAATAAGAGCAAGTTCTTGCCTTTGTGGAACTTAATTAACATTTAATAGAATAACTATAATAACTACTTCAGTTTTGGTGTGAAAATTAGAAGAACGTATTTGAGTGGTGATAATGCCCATTCTATTATTATTGAGAAATATTACAGATGATTTGAATAGTGCTTACCTTATGTTTTTGCCTGAAAAGTTTGAGTGTTATAAGGTTGATTTTTTCCAAAGACCAATGTTTAAAACAGTTGAGATCTTAAGTCTGTACGCCCCTTGGGCTGCCTGTCTGAAGGTCAGATTCAAATTCTGCACTGGCTAAAAACAGATTGGGGCTCCTTGAATTCTCTTTGTTTTTGTATCTTTGGGAGCCAGTACTTTGTAGTCAAGAGGCTGAATCAGTCTCTAGGTCAGTTTGATTTCATACCTCCAGGCACTAACTTCCTGCTGCCTTATTAGCATATCTGTTTCCCATCAGCTCAGCCCTTGCCCTCTCACATTCCTGGATGTGCATTTAGCTGGATGGGCCCTGTTTCCTCATAGAAATTCTGTAGGCTTTGCATTAATTGTTTAATTGCACTAAACTGGAGGGGCCTAGGCTTGCTCCGGCTCCAGGATTGTCTCTGGGTACTCTTCACAGGCCGCTATGCTTACTCGCAGTACACTTGCTCAGGCAGATGGCAGTGTATTTTAAGCTCATACCAGATTCCTTTTTGTGTCCTCATTCTTACAACACTTAACAAGGTGTTTGAAGTTGAAGTAGGAGAAGGGAAGTTAGCCTAATAAACGGTCCTAAACTTTATGTCCAAGAATGCACAGTTAGGAGCTGGGGGTGGTGACCCATGCTTATAATCCCAGCATTTGGGAGGCTAAGGCAGGAGGATTGCTGAGAGTTTGAGGTCAGCTTGGGCTACGTAGTTGAAAGCCTACCTGAACTGCATGGCAAGACCCATTCTCAATATATTTATATAGATACATATATATGAAAATTTAAGGGTGGGAAGACAAAGTAGATAATGATACAGTGAGTGTTTGATTACCCTGGAGAAAGTGCATACATGTATACACATCGTGAGACCTTGATTGTTCACACCAAAGTCAATACAGGATGGATTTCAAAGAGTTAAAGATTTTTCAATGAAAACAAAACTAGAAGATGAAAGGGAAGAGATTTCAAATTTCTGTTTGGGAGAGATTTCTGACTGTCAGATCACATTGAGCTTTGTCTGATGGTCATGAATATCACATGAAGTGAGAGATGTACAAACACATCCCCAGTTACTTGTTTCCTTGTACTGACAGAGCACATTTTCTTAGTCTTTTATGAGAGGGAAAAAAGACCATATTTCCTTTCAACTGTCATTTCTAATGCATGCTATGTAAGTGCCATTCTGCACAGGAATTTAAAAGTCTTGGCTTTGTGCAGAAGCATCCAGATTGTTAGAAAAAGACTAATCAGCAGAGATAGACAGATGTCAAATTGCTTGTCAGAGTAAGATTTGGCTATGACTATCAGCGTTTAGTGACAACTACTGATTCTATATTTTCAGTATCTCTGCTGTCTGTCCACCTCCCGGTCTTCAACTGATAAACTGGCTTTTGATGTGGGTTTGCAAGAGGATACCACAGGTGAGAGCCTTGTGCCATGGTAAAGCTGTTTTCAGAGGGAGCCTGGCTGGGACTTCATGGAGGACAGATGTTATGATACATAATTAAGGATGCATTAGACACATATGTTTATGGGTAGAGAAATTTAAAAGAAGGAAGATTATGCTATGTCCCCATTCACTTTATTCCCTGGATCTGGCAGTGTAGAACTTCTGGCTTTACTTCACTGTCAAAATGACCCTGAAAGGTAAACATTTTCAGGCAATTCAGAACATGTCAGTAGCCACAACAGCACAACTGTTGAAAGATAAAATCCAGAACTCCTACAAAAAGTGGCAAGAATGAAGGGATGTGTTTGAAGCAAGGGGGTGCATGTGGAGGGAGAGTCAGTGTTAGTGTGCTTTTTTACTGTAATAAATTTTGGAAATACTAAACATTTACCTTCTTCTTTGACTGTACCTCATATATATTTTTTCTTACTTGTTATTCCCGTGTTGTTACTTGGATATTCAAACTAGTCTTCAAGGGCTGTTCTTGTGGTAATTTTGGAGAACAAAACCAGAATTTATTTGATTTACTAGGTGTGAAACATATTCTTATGATTAGCTTGTGAAGTATTACCGCATTTCTCATCTTTCATCTTAAAAATATTTTTAACATGAATATGTGACATTCACAATCTCAGTATTCAAACAAAGAGGTAAAACCTGAAAATCTCCTTCATTTCTCTGCCCATGGGTAGTGTGCTGCATATATGTCTAAACAGACATGTGTTCCCATACTTCTGAAGTGAAAAAAATGTGTATATTGAAACAAAGCTGCTTCTGGACAATCAAAACAGGAAAGCATAAGCTTTCTTTTCTGTGTTCTTGTTCTCTATTCTCTGAGCAGTTTATCTACCTCTGACAATTTATTTTTACAGTAGGCACATATGACTTTTGTAATTAAAGAATATACCAAGTAGAAAAAAGGATGGAAGGAAATAATCCAGACTTTATTATGTTCTTCTTTTAAGGGGAAATTAAGCCATTCCCCCACACCTTGACCCTTTCAAAAATATTTTCTGCTTATGTGGGGTTTTAATGAAGTGACTGGCTGGTACTGTACTTGATAGCAGGGTTATAGCCTGGGGTTTGATCCTCCCCCACCAACAAGATAAAGGCAATCTGGTATTCTGTAGTACAGAGGGTGACTATAGCAATTATGATTTCTTTCCTTCTTTTTTTTTTTTTTTTTTGGTACCTTGAATTGAACTCAGGACCTTGCTCTTGCCAAGCAGGCACTCTGCCGCTGAGCTACATCCCCAGCCTGACTATAGCAATTATGATGTTTATCTCAATAAAGTGAAGAAAAAAATCTAAGTCTTTTCACTTAAGCGAACAGGTGATAAATATTTGAGGAGATAAAAATCTTTAATGTGATTTGAACATTGTATATTGTGTGCATGTGTCAGTACATCAGATGCTACCCCATTGATATGTAGAATTTTTATATTTTTATGCCTCTTAAAAATAAATGAAAAATGCTTTCTTCAGCTACTAAGGCAATAACTGGCAAATGGAGGATACACTGTAAATATTTGGGTGAATGCATGAAAAGCACTTATAGGTCTAGCAGTGTGGATTGGGCGAATGAAGATAAGGAATTCCATCTGGTGATGGGCAAATAAGATTGATTTGTGTAAGAAACGCAGCACAAACCACAGATTACATATTGACTGTAGGAATGCTGAAGAAATATTACCGGATGATTCATGTATTTATTCATGCAAAATTAATTTTTATTGAGTGCCTCTAATATGCTTATAGCACTGGGAAAACCCCAGTGAATAAAACTTGTAGCGTCCCTGCTGTTCTGAAACTTACACTCTGACATTGCAGAATTAGTCAAGAAAAAGAATTGTGTTGGAGAAAAATAGTAAAACTGGATAAGGGAAGAGAAGGGTAATTACTAGATAACAGATATTAGTAGAACATTTTTGCCATTGTTTGGTAGATCTTAAATTTAGATTTTAAAAGCAATTGGGAACAGATTGCAGAATTGTGTGCATCTGCTTACATAACAGGACTGATGAATAGTGAATGGATATGTGGTTTATGTTTATGCTTGTCTTGTAGAAGAAATTATTTAATTTAATATATGACCAGCTTGTTTTATATCATATTAAGAATTTTTTACATTTGCTCTTAGATGAATGTAAACTACCATAGTTCAAAATAACAGAACTAGACAAAAAAAAAAAAAAAAAAAGGACAGGATGGTGATATTTTAGATGACAGCAACTTTGCATCCTTTTCGAATTAGCATCCCAAAAAAGTACTGAGATTTTAAAAAATCCTTGGATGTAATTATCACATCACAAAACTCCAAGTCATTTTGAAAACCAAGTGTCAGTGAAGCAGGTATTTTTACAGAGAGCATTGTGAAGAGAGTAATGACACACGATTGCATCCAGAAGGAAATCAGTGCAGGATGATTGGTATCCTTTCAAAGCACTTCTTAGGGGATCAGATACCAAAATGTTGTACCCTGTTTCTATGAGAAGAAACCTTGCATTTCAGTATGTCTTATCCTAGGCTAAGGACTTTTCATTTTTGTGGTCTAAGAGGTTAATTTACATGAAATTTCACATTGGTAGAAGTCCTGTGAGTGGTAAAGAAAATGAGATTTAAGTTGCAAGGCGAGTCTCTGTTTCATGCTTCCATCATTCTGCAGGCGAGGCTTGCTGGTGGACTATACATCCAGCCTCTAAGCAGCGATCCGAAGGAGAAAAAGTACGGGTTGGAGATGACCTCATCTTAGTTAGCGTGTCCTCTGAAAGGTACTTGGTAAGTGTGGGAAGCTGGGGCATGGGCATGGTGCTATGATAAATGACAGTTCATTGCAATTACCTCTTTAGAGTTTACGCTGCAAATTATCTAGGGAAATTGCTTATAAATAAACCTGCATCTTTATTTGGTGTACTGTAAATAACTCCTCATGTAGGAGAATAAATGTACAAATGTCACTTACTAGCTCTGTTGAGGCAGGCTTCTCTCCTGACCTTGACCTGTGTGTTTATGATATTGATAGTACTTGTTGATAGATTCTGTAATTAATAGAATGTAAATGCAGTCTAATCAGGAATTCCAAATTTCATGGTCTTTATTTTGTGCTCAACATAAAGGTTGTGTTAATGATGTGATTACCTATTTTGATACTGTCTTGGTTACTTTTCCTCTCATTGCCAGGACAAAATACCCAGCATCCAAAATTAAGGAAGGAAAGGTTTATTTAGCTCACAGTTTGTGGAGGTTTCAGGCCATACTTGGCTGGCTCCAAGGCAGAGTGGCACATGGCAGAGGGCAACAGTTCATGTGGGGTTTGAGGGGGACAGCAAAGGCAACAAGAGCAAAAAAGAGGAGCAGTGGTGAGCAGCCTCTTTCCCTCCCTTACATTGTGTGCAATCTATCTGCCCCAGGGCAGATAGCACGCACATCCATAATCAATCCTAAAACCTCTAGAAGCCCACCCCATGACTGCATGAGGCTGTGGAGGGGGGCATTCAGACACAAACCATAACAGATATTTATACAAGTGCTTTCATGCATGTGAGAAACACTGTGTTAGGGAGAAATAGATGCAAAGAAAAAGTTTGTCTATCACTGACATTGCATTATTTCTAAGAGTATACTGGAAATGGGAAAGTGATGAAAGAAGTGTGTTTACTCATTCAGTGTATTTTAAATTTTGGTGGTGAGGCCAGTTAAATATTTAACTTATCTAGTAAGTTATGGTTTTATTAAATAAGAATCCTATAAAGAAGGCCATAGAAGATTGAAATCTGTGGAAGCATGAAGGATGCTAGTATAATATATTACTTTTATTTTAAGATTGAGAAGGCAATTAAACGTAATATAAGATGTGTAAGCTTTGCATGAACATCCACATAAGCCCTCCAGATGTGATGTTTATGTGGGTGGTGATTGAAACACAAATCAGAGGCAAAGCATGTTCCTGTGTTACCAGTCAATCGCGTGTGTGACTGATGAGGATTATGTAAGCAGTTGATGCCTCTTTTCTCTATAAACGTGGAAATACAGAGGGTTGGGGATGTTTTAAGTCAGTTTTGATTTACCAACACTTTTAGCTTCAGCTTTCAAACATTTCTGGGAAGAATAGCTTTGTTTCACTCACTTTGTGGAAAGAGGCAATGATAAAGACAGGGAAGTGCCCTAAGAGTGCCTCATGTAACTGACAGGAACTATTAAATTCAATGGCATGCTGACTGTTGCATAGCTGTAGGGAGGCCTGAAGCATTTCTCTACTGTCTCCCAACTGATGTAGGTGGAATCAGTCACCATGCAGATTTCTAGGATAACCAGGTGTGCAGTTTATTCAATAAGCATTTATTAATCCCTTGCTATGTGTCTGTGCTGGTTTAGAAGTTAATTATTTTGATCAGATGTACATTTTTAAATTGTGGTTGTTGTTAGGAGCAAATTGAGTAGAAATAACTTACGTAAACTTTTCAATATATAAACTTTACGCATATTTTGATTTTGTACAACTTGTACTTTTTACTATTTAGCAAAGTTTATTGGACAGGATTATATTGTTATAGAATGAAGTAGTAGAGAATTGGAGCCTCACAGAGACTGGAACTTCTAATATCAGTTCTACAGCTGACCACCTGAGCAAGTCACATAACTCCCTCAACTTCGGTGCTCATTTGTAAAGTGGGGCTGATGCTAATGATGATATGTGATGCCAAGTACTGTGAGCAAGCAGTGAGATCATGAATTTGAATATGCTTTAAATTATGAAGCACTGTACAAATAATGGCAATAATAACATGAGGCTTACTTCCTATAGACTTTGGAGGTAAACGTCTTACTAGCTAAAAAGAATCACAATTTACAAGTTACATTTTGCCTAGTAAAGTTCTCTATTCTTCATAACCTTCTAGATAGATCTATAAAAGAGGAGCCTCTTTTGCTAAAACTTCACTTTATTTGGTAATGAAGACAGTGTTTTTACTGTTCACGGATCCTGGAAACCAGCATATACAGTAACAGGAACAACAGGAAAGATCAAGGATACAGTATGCATAATTTTTGACCTCAAGGAATTATTGGAGGAAACAAACCATGTTCGTCAGATTTCTGTCACTCTGAAAAAAATACCTAAGATAAGAATTCCAAAGGCAGAAAGGTTTATTTTAGCTCGTGGTCTCGGAGATTTCAGGCCGTGATCACTTGGCCCCATGATTTTGGGACTGTGTTGAGGTAGAACATCATGGCAGGGAGTACACGAGAGAACAAGGCTGCTCTCTGCCTCATGGCCAGGAAGTAGAGAGAGGAAGGGATTGTGGTCTTAATGTCCCTTTCCGGGCACACACCCAATGACTTAAATTCCTTCCAACCAGGCCCCCACTCCCCCACCTCCTAAGTGCCATCAGCAGGGAACCAAGCCTTCAACACGTAAGCCTTTGTGAGATAATTAAGATCCAAGCCATAGCACAAACCAAACACATATGTAAATGTGTGAGAATATCATGAGGCAATAAACGTGTTGGGGTACAGATGAGGGCTGCTGAAGGAAGTCCTTCTAGGTGATGAATGGCTCAAGATCATCACAGGTTTCTGCTGTGATTGATTAGTAGGGTCTGGAGTTCCATGGACTTTTATGGTAGACTCAGTGATAAAGACATAGGAAAAAAAGGGCAAGAAGTGAGGTAGTGAAACGACTTTGAAATGGAGGCAGCTAGAACAATCTGTACACCGAACCCCAGGTAACTACAGATAAATCACATCCATATATCTTCATTTATCACTACCAAGGCTGAGGCAAATGTGTAACTTGTTGACCCTATTTCTTCATCTACAGGATGCAGAAAATAGAGAATTTAACTTACACGAGTGTTAGGATTATACTTCAATCCCAGCAAGGCTTGTCGCTTTTGCATGAGTTTCCTGGGAGATTTGTGCCTATGGGAATGGTTAAAGTAACTGCATATATTTAACCAAAAGAAAACAAAGTTGGGAAACAGAGAGGCAATATTACAGGAGATATTAAATGAATATATATTATGTGAAAATAAGGTTTATATGCTGAGAAAATGCTGATGTGGTTTCAAAACAGTTATTTTTTTGTTCTCAAACAAATTAGTTAAAATAAACATCTCCATTCATTGGCTACAACTCACGAGTGACTGACAGCAGTTAGCTGATGTGCTACTTTTCTTTCACTGTCAGTGATGGCTAAACTCCGGTTAAACTATGCAATTGTACATTTTAAATACTAGCATTATGGAACCTTGGAATGCTAAATTGATTAGAACTGATTTAAGAATTGATTTTTTTCACCACGTGCTCTGTGAAGGTGCCTGATGACAGAAGGCAGCGTGTCTGCTTTTATAAGTTGGACATTTAAGACAGGATTTTTAAGGAATAAGAATTTGATCTCAAAAAACAGTTGTACACTACTCACCCAAATAATGTATTTCCAGTTTTTCCTGTTTTATGTCTAATATGAAGGAATATCTTAATCTTTTTTTCAAGAATATCTAAAAGGAAAGCAGGCTTTTTTTTTCCTCCTGTTGAAATATTTGTCTTCTTTTAGAGAGAGCTTTAAGAAAGCAGCTTACATATAAAAGAAATGTCCAACTTGAAGTACAGAAAGCAGGGAAAGTGGGCATTGCTACCTGATAAGGCATGCACAACAGTTTTTACACGTACTAGATGGACAATCATCCCATCTGCATAAAAATTTCGAGGCTGCTTATATTGCAGTGGTGATTTCCTATTGATCAGGTCACCTATAGACAGAAAATGTTTTTATAATCCCTAAAAGTATTTCCAGACAAACAGCTGATTAAAAATAAATGAGAAAAGCAGAATCTTTAATCTACAGAAAAAAAGCTATTAATAGAGACCGTAAAATTTATGCTACATTTCTCCTACCGTGGAACTTTGGTACATAAAAAAGCTTCAATTGCAGAATGTATTGTTGCATTGCCTCAATTTGCATAAAAACAATGATAAAAGATAGTAATCATAAGTATGGCTAAGTGCTTTATTATACCAACAGATTTGATTTTGGAGGGATGGTGGTGAGGACTGAAGCCAGACCATCACGCATGCTAAGTATGTGCTCTTCCTCTGAGCTATGTATGCCCTTTGGCCCTCTAATTCAATTTTGATTAATTTACTTTGTGCCATTTTTAAAAAAATCTCTCTGTAGCTCAGATGATGAAATCATAGAATATTACATTTAGAAAGAGCATCTATCTCTACACCCCTTGTTTAGTTTTTCTCTTTCAAGAGAAAACACTGAAGCCTGAGGGGTCATATGACTTGTTTACTTTCCGTAGATGATAATTTATTCAGAATGCTAGTCAGCAGAGCCCAAGTGCCTGACATTTAATGAGAGATAAGTAAATGAGTAGACAGTTGTATCAGATAAGGGTTTAGAGATTCATAAATATTTTGTGGTCATGGACCCCTCTAACAATCTGACAAAGCTTTTTGACCTCATGTCATAAAAATATTTTAAAATGTATAAAATAAATACACATTTTTACAAAGGAAACTAAAAGTATCTATAATTCTATGGGTTTCATGTTTAGAATTCCCAGGGGGTGATTTATAATGTCACTTTTGTTTCTAGGAAAATGTGCTTCTATCATACAATATTTTATATAAAACAAAGTTTTAGACTAGCAGTTTTGGGGTTCTACCCTGTTCCTTTTAAATTTGAACCAACAATTTTGACAAGATGATTCATGTGCTTTATAAATACTGAAAACCACTAACATTTGATTAAAGATAAGACCAGGGAATAGATGGCTGCCCAAATCCTTGATTCTGTTGTGTGATTGTATATATTTTATGGTGTTTACATTTTTTGGCCTAAGACAGATTTTGCTTTCAGCCTCTGCCAACATCTACTTTTGCTTTAAGGATAACTCATCTTTGTTTGAGCAATTGAGACTGTTACTGCATCTTGAATATTTAACACCATGGGCCTGACTTGAGGCTCTTCTTACTTGAATTTCTTTGCTGTTTAAGTAGTAAAGTTAAATGGAAGCATCCAGAATTTTTATGCCCAGAGAATATTTTATTTTGAAGAATAGACATTACTTAGGTATCTTTCTTGGGTTAAATGATCTTAAGGACATACTAGGGCTTTCTCTAACAACTAAAATTTGAAGATTTGTGTAGTTCTTTCATGTATGATTTGTCTTTAGGCTGGAGTATAATTTGAGAAATGTATTTCAATTTCTGTATTGTCTTATTACTTTTCCAAAGCAGTAGGCACTCACTGCCAAAAATACGTGGTCCATGATGTGGGAGCAGCCTTTGTCTGCAGGTGTGTAGGCAAACAAGAATGTACTCAGTGGCAGAGGGGAGATGCTGCTGTTTTTTATGTTCCCACATTTCTGCCCCTTTCGTTGTAGCCTTCCTCTTGTCATATATTCCTTTTGTCAGACCTTGTTAGATGGCTAGGCAGGCCCAGTGTACTGCCAGTGACAAAGTTTCTAGTTTATTAAAAATGAAAATCAGTAAAGTGATATATAGAAGTTTAGTATGTTTTAAATATTTACACTTAACATAGTAGCATTGTTATTATTCATATTTAAATCCAATGAATGCATGAGCTTATTTGGAGACAACGTCTTTAAAATGCAAGGCTCAGGCCATGGTATGACACGTGCTCCTTCGAAGCCCATGTCCCATGAGAAAGCCCACCTCTCCCATGGAAATTCCACCATGCTTCCCTCAAGAAGTGTTCTCTACATTTTATATACTGCACACAGCATTTGGCATCTCTAGTGTACCTTCCCTACAAGTTTACAAGAACCCTCAGGGTAGAGAATGCATTTTATTAATACTTAGCCCAATGTTTTATACATAGTGCATTCAGTGAATAAATGATGAATTAACAAATGATTATTATAATATTGCACGGTCTTTTGAAATGGCAAGTGAGTTCAAAAAGAAAGGCACTCACAAGAAAACCGAAAAGGCAGAACCGAACAAAGCTTTGTTAAGCTGGCTGATGGACAGTCTCTAACCAGGAGCCAGAGAAAATGTCTACCCCGGTCTAGGTCTCACCTTCAGTTTAAGTACATTTTAGGTTTCCATAGTAACCATTACTTCAATTTTTGGAGTCTTACAAGAATGTCACACAGTTATCACAAAGTTTACTTCTCCCAGAAGGTCAGACAGTCATTCCAAATGACTATTGAGGTTTAACTTTTAGCCCACTTCCCAATTTGTCCTGTTTGTTCTGTTCCCAGTTTATGACTCTGCTCTGCTCTGAGTTGATAACTAACCAAGGTGACTGGGGTGAACTATAGCTTAAGTGAACTTTAAATAACTTCTCTTAATATGGAGTTAAAAACAGAAAATGGAGTCTCTCTTACCCTGCACTTTCACTTGGTTTCAAAACCAAAGTGAAAATGTTAGTGTTTTAAATTATTTTTAGATGGTTTAATACAAATCGTTTATTTATTTATTTTTTGTCTTTTTGAGACAAGGTCTTGCTATGTAGTTCAGGCTGACCTTGAGCTCACTTTGTAGCCCAGGCTGGTCTTGAACTCACGGTGATCCTTCTGCCTCAGCCTCCCGAGTGCTGGGATTACAGGCGTGCACCACCACTCCCAGCTCTTATTTTATTTTATTTTATTTATTTATTTATTTATTTATTTATTTATTTATTTATTTATTTGTCTTTGGCTTAATGAAAATCAATATCATATACACACATATGATCTTTTTTCATTAAGTATTAAAATAGGAATATTTGTGGAATTACTTTAAAATGTTTTTAAAAATCTTATGCCTTTATTTTCAATGCTGGGGATTAATCCCAGAGTGTTATGTATGTTAGTCAGGTGGTATACCTCTAAAACTTACACCATTTTGATTTTAATGGTTTGGTTCACTGCTACACATACTTGTTCTAAATAACCCTATGTAGGGTTAGAGATGCAGCTGTGAAACTGTGTCAGATAGCATAGAAGAAAAAGAAAAAAAAATACATCAAATAATTACATTGTATGATAATTGCTGTGAAAGAAAAAATATTTTGCTTGTTTGTGGCATTAGGTAGGATATGATTAATTGTCAAAGAATTTTGACATGTTAGAAAAGAAATCAAGTCTGTAGAGGAATCTCAGCTGAGATTATAAGAATTATGACGCTCAGGTGAAGAGGAGGTTGTACATAAGTGTATTTGTTACATTGTCATTGCTATGAGTAAAAACCTGAGAATATCAACAGAAAAGGCTTATTTTGGCTTATGGTTTCGGAGGTTTTAGTTCATGGTTGGTTGGCTTCCAGGCACGAATATCATGGGAGAAAGGTGTGGCAGTGGACAGCTGCTCAATCTGTGGCAGTTTGGAAGCAGAACAGGAAGGAGGGCCAGAGAGGAGAGAGGGAGAGCTCAGCACAAGAATGCACCCCTCTAGGTCCTGTCCCCAGTGAATATACCTTTCTAGGTCATACCTCTGACCAGGCTCCAACACCTACCAAAACATTCAGCTATAAACTCTTCAATAAATGAGTTTAGTACTCCATAACTCAATCACTTTGAAATACCTTGCATCTTTTTAAAAAGAAATTAGTATATATTTGCTGTATATAATAAGTATATTGATCTTAGGAAATTGGCTAATACACATATCATATCTTAATCATTTCCCCTTTTCCCTCCCTGCCCCTTTTGCCATGTTCCCCTTCCCATCTCCACAAAGTCTGCCTCACTGTTTACTATCATTGTGTTTTACTTTGCTTTTTATTTATATTTTGAGTTTCTTATATAAGAAACCATTCAAAATGTTTTTGTGTTGATTTATTTCACTTAGCATTATGGTCTGAAGATTCATTTATTTTCCTCCAAATGACAAATTTATCCTCCTTTTTGGCTGAATAGTACTCCATTGTATACAAATACATTTCCTTTTTTCATTGACCTATTGATGGGGGGATAGACTACTTCTATATGTTAGCTATTATGAATTTCTCTGCTATAAACATGGGGATGGATGTATCATTATAATATGAAGTTGTTAACTCTTTTAGGAGGGTACCCAGAAAAGGTATCGCTGAATCAAACTGAATTTCTAATTTTAGTTCGAAATTCCTGCGTATGAACACAAGAGCCTTCCAGGGGAGATTTTAGATCAAACCATAGCAATAAAGAAGACAACTAGTAGAAGTTAAGGACAGTGATATGAGCAAGTGATTATTTTATCAGATACCTAACCTGGTAGACTTTTACTGATTTGGAAAAATTACTGTTGATTCAATTATGTGTATGTCACAATGTCAAGAGTTTCTTTCTTTCTTTGTGGTTTTTTTTTTTTTTTTTTTTAAGAGACAGAGAAGCAAAGACCTATTCTTGATGAGAGCTTGTAAGCTACTTAAGTAAAGGAGCCCCTGAGGGTTCCTAGGTCAGTTTGTTACACAAAGGGTGTCTGCTTCAAGCTGTGACTAGCTTTTAGTTTACTAGGGTGGTCAGAATCCTAGGAACTTGCAGATATGATTAAAATCTTTAAAAACTGAGGCTATCACTAGCATTGAGAAGGTGTTTCCAAAACATTGAAGAGATGTTGGTGATGTTTTATTGGGAAGATTCTAGGAAAGCAGGTTGTGATTTCTTTGTAGTTTTCAAATTATAAAGGTAGCCAAGTTGTGATTAGTAATTTAAACGTGTCACTTGGCTGTACTTATACTTTTTTCTTGGTTCACATTTGATAAGCTCCCATATTATGTCTCAAAGATATTAAATATTATATTTTAACAAATTTCTATTTCTAAGAAGGAAAATCTGAAATTTGTAATATCTGAGTTTTGGAAGAAACTGTTCCAGTTTCTCATGGCTATTGGGAAATATTGCCATCTAATGGCTATTATATCAAATTGCAGATAACAGCCCCTAAAGGACTCCATAAACTGAAAACATTGGTTCAACAGTGTTCATCTACTTCTTTGCGCATAGATTAGTACAGTGTGATATAGAGAAAATTTGTTTACAGTTTGAACTTCCCACTTCCTATGCCACTTTGTTCATAAACATATCTTAATATAAAAGTAGCCTTTTTTTACAAATTTATTTAGTATATTTGTTATTTGTGGGTTTTCTGATTATTAATTTAAGTTAGTAACTTCTAGAATGAAGCTGAAAAATATACCTCAGGAACTTCTATTATTATCTTTTACTACCAGTGTTTGAGTTTGTGTGCGTGCGAAAGTGGAGGCTGTGGTACTGCGGATGGACCCTAGGGTTTCACACTGAAATATATCCCAAGCCCATCTATTATTTTTTATTTTGAGACGAAGTTCTCTACAGGAAGTTCTAAGTGTGCCGTGTCGTGCTCACATACTGGGATTTGCCAATGGTGCCTCCTCTTGCCTCTCGCTGCAGCACTTGTCCTATGGCACTGGCAGTTTGCACGTGGACGCGGCCTTCCAGCAGACTCTTTGGAGCGTGGCCCCGATCAGCTCAGGAAGTGAAGCAGCACAAGGTAATGACTCCACTTCAGTTAGAGGCTCAGCCTCAGTGCACAGCTGATGGTCATCTCTGGAATTGTAATAATGAGCGGGTTGTTAAGTGGAGATCTCCTGTGTCTAAATATTCTCTCATGCAGATACGTGATGTGGAGGATCTTGTTGAAATTGCTCCTTCGGAGTGAAGCTTGCATGAAGATTTATCTTGCCTTATTTTTATGCTGTTGTCAACTTGAGCTTACTTGTTATCTTCATGCATCAGCTTTCTAAGGGCTGTTTTCTCTATAATTTTTTGGCCTTGGGGTATTGCTCCATTTGGTTGATGCTGCATTTTTCGTTTTCCAGGTTCCTGTTTTAGAGCTGGATCACAACAGTGTTTATGCAGCAGGTTTCCCAGGGCAGTATCTGTCTTTGTCCTGGCTATTCTCTCTTACATAGGTTCAAATCTGATCCTATACATGGTTGTATTTTGATGGAGGGCTCTACATGGCTGAGGTTAGGAAACTCAGGGTTGCTCAGACGTGCCAACTAGCACTGGCCACCTATGTGACGTCAGCCAGGTTCTTACACCTTGCTAGACTGAAAGAAGAAGATGGACCAGATCATGTGTCTAGCCACCAACACCAAATGACTTCTAATTACTGCTTACAGGGTATCTGATTGGTGGCGATGTCCTCAGGTTGCTACATGGACACATGGACGAATGTCTCACCGTCCCCTCAGGAGAACATGGCGAAGAGCAGCGGAGGTTGGTACTTGGGCCAAGTGCCTTGTGCTGGCATTTATGTAATTGGTACATTTTTTAATTTGCCTTGATAGAAATTTTCTTAACTAAGAACGCAGGATTTAGCATAACACAAGGTGGACCACGGACATTCATCTGTCCTCTGAGATGGTTCATTTCTTGCTTTCTTTAGATATGTTTATGCTTATGTTTTTTTTTTAATTTATCTGTAGAAGAGGAACTGAAAACTTTCATATCATTAAAACGCATTATGATGCATTGAACAAAACAAACTGGGAGGAGTGAGCACATTAAACTAACTTAAATGTCATTAAATATTCATTAATTTGGATTAATTATCTTTCTAGAAGATGTAATCTCATGTTCACTTTCAGAGTCAAGAGTTCTCAAACTGCAAAATTTCAAGACCTTTTACTGGCACCTCCCTTTTATTGACGCATAATGAAATTTACTATTTTCCCTCGTGTTTTATGTAATACAGTATTTCTCTTTTGTTAATATTTATGGCATTGAGACAAGATGAGAGTAGTCTGCATCCACTGGGGGAAAATGCACAGATGTTACAAAACTATAAAAGTACTTAGGGTGATTTGATGCTCCTGCTTTGCCTCACAAATTTATCAGTGAATTAGTGAGTTGAATACATCCAGAGAGGAAATCACAATGAGAGAAGGTTGTGGATGGCTTTTTATGTGTCTTTAAATGTTTTAGTGGGAATTTCTCATATTATTAATATAGATGATTGTATAGCTTGTTTAACAAATAATTATTATGGTAATTTAATAAAAAGGCGTAAGGAGCATTTAGAAATTTCATAATCATTTAATGAGCTTAGGAAAAGTCACTCCAAGACCTGGTACTCAGGCTTACTTCTTTCCGGGTGGACCTTGTTTATGGTGAAGAGCACTGCAGACCTTGGGAAAGTCCCTAGGCTATAAAATGTGCTGCATTTAGTGAGTTCGGAAGATGATGTTAACAGTGGTGGAAGGTTTTCTATAAAGATTAGGAGGACCTCAAGCAGCACTTGACTTGAGGAATTCATTGCAAGCAGAAGGCTGAACATAAGAGGCCACACAAGGGATGGCAGTGTGTTCTGGGAGCAGCAGAGTGATGTGATGTGGCAGGGGTTGAGGGAGATGGTGGAAATGAGAGAGTGGTTTGGACAGTTGTTTTGACGTTGCTTGGGCTGCCTTTTCTTCAGAGATGGCTGGGAGGCGTTGGGGGCTGGGGTAGGGGTGATCATAGCTGTGATAGGCAAGGGATGTCCAGTGTGGTGGCACATATCTGTAATCCCGGAATTCTTGAGAGATTGAGGCAGGAAGATCACAAGTTGGAGGCCCAGCCTGGCAGCTTAGTGAGGCCCCATCTCAAAAACTTTTAAAAAGAGTTCAATCTCTAGTACCTCACCTAGAAAAGGACAAGAGGGGCTTTGAGAAGGGGTGAGGATAGTCTGAGTCAGGGGAACCAGTTGGAGGAGGGCTGTTGCAGTATTTCATATCACAAAGGTAAGAACCTTAACCCTAAAAGAACCCTCAGAATGAGAGAACTACCTGAGCCAGGGCCCTTCAAGAAAAAATGAAGGTTTCAGGTAGACAATAGATGTGGGCTGTGGCAGTATTTCCACAGACAGAGCAATGTGATGTCCTGGTTCTGGGGATATCGATGGCGCTAAGGATAGCAGGAGATGGCACATACTGCTATTCAAGGTGGAGTTAACTTAGGTGCAGGTAGACAGAGGGTCCGAGGAACATCAAGCAGGAAACTGGGGTATCCTTTTATTTGGTGTGGAAAAAGTATGGGTTGTATATAAGCTGCACATGCATGGGAATAGTTGAAGGAATGTGCATCCATTGTGTGATCACTCAGGAAGACAGGGAAGAGCCAGCGCTGTGGGATGTGTTCAGCAATCTAGTGCTGGCTTCCAAAGGCCGGGGGCCCCTGGAATAGACTTGGTGAGCAGGAGGCTGAGATGAGAAGCCTGCAGAACACTAGTACTTCAGGTGTGCATGGATGAGGGAGGCTCAGCAAGAACACAGACGGATGGCTGAGTGGAGAGTGAGGGAAGGGAGCTGTGGAAACCAAAGAAGGACTGGGCGTGGCCGTGTTAGATGCTAGGATGTTTCCACATGGAGTTGGGGGCTCGTAGCGGTTATCCTACTGTCTCCTTTGAGTCTTCCTTCCTTGATTTGCTTAGTGGAAAACTGAACCAACTGATTGTTGGAGCTCTTTTGGCTGTTTCTGCAGACACCATAGAGATCTGTGGTTAGGTTGATTGACTCTAGAGTCAGACAAACTACTTGTGTGACTTATACAGGTAACTTAGTTTCTTTAAATTTTGCTGTTCTGCACTGTAAAATATAGCTTAAATATCAGGTCCTACTTCACAGGGTTGTTCTACAGATTGAGAAAGTGTGCATAAAATATTCAACACTTATTAAGAGAGTAGCACATTTATTGTAATGCTTGTTATTATGGCCATTATTCCTTAGACTGTAGAGGCAGCATTTAGCCAGTTATTAAGGATAAGACTGAGGAATACTGATCATGTAGGTAAAAGTATGGTAGAGCCTGGATTTTGCTGAATAAGAGGCCAAAGTAAATTAAAGAAAACCCTTTAGGCAGCCCATTGGGCTGGGCATGTGGCTTAGTGGCTTTGTGCCTACTTGGCAAGTGCAAGGTCCTGAGTTCAATTCTCAGTACCACACACAAAAAAATAAAAGTAAAAAAATAAAGGCAGCCTATTATGACTACAGAGAAAACTAGAGGAAATTTCAAACATGTTTTCATATTGTTTGGCAGACTCTTCTGTTGCATACATGTTTAAGCCTACTCTTTCACCCCAAATCCTAGTCTTGATTTAATGTTAATAATTTCTATATCAATTTAATGTCAGCATGTATTCAATTAAACATATGGAGATCCTTATAAGAAAGTGGTGATGGTAAGAGTACATATGTTTGTATCTCTTTTGATAACATGTTCATATGTCAGATCATGACCTAAAGGAGAAAATGTGTCAGAAAAGGTAGTCTGGGGCCTCAGGGACATTGCTGAAGAAAGAAGAGGTATATTGTGTTAATTGTATAGTGGGATTGAGTCATTATTTGCACATAATGATGAAATAATTCCTTACATTTTAAGTTTATGGAATGCTTCATTATTTCACGTCTTGTTAATATCATTACAGAGACATTTTAAAATCTTCTTCTGTTCTTACCAGAAGCCATTGCCTGAGCCTTGGGGTACTGAGAGAGGTAAAGGACAGCTCGGCCTGGAGGTGGCATTTCTTTAATTGATGTCAGTCTGTTGGGCAAAATGCATAAGGATGATCTCAAATATATTTTGACTCATTAAAAGAAGAAGTAAAGATAATTTGATTTTTGGATGGGGATTTTAAAGCTAGGAAAGCTGCAAGGAAGTATGTAAAATTTTCTTTTGCCTCTGAGCTCTTTGTTGTTATCTGAGAAGCAATGAAAATGATTAAGGAGGTGGCCAGTGGTGACATTTACTTGTGAGCAGTTTAGGAATATTTTGAACATCGTTGTTGTGTCCTTAAATGTATTTGTTGGTCTTCCCTGCTTCATTCCACTGACGGGTATTGACTATACACAGCTGTAATTGTAGCTATTGAAAATACAGTTCAATAATGGGTCCTATAATTCTAAGTATGGATAGATTAATATTAAATAACTCTTCACATTGAGATGTTGTGGGCATATGCAGTATACGTATGCATATGTGTATGTATGTGTATGTGGTTACATTCATTCTCAAAGAATATTAATAAGACTCTTAGAATAGAGAGCTCATTGTGTACCATTCAGTTAAGTAGAATTGAAGTAGAAAATGAGACCTATCAAAGTTAGTTAAACTAATAGATATTTTACTATACTTCTTGCCTATATTAAATGTATTCTGGAATGAATTCTGACATACTCATGAAATATAGTGTCACTATTGTTTTAAATTTCTTTATATTTTTCCAGGAAGCCATAGTACAATGAAGTTTTGGAATATAATTTATCTAAAAACTTAAAGTGGTAACGATAGAGTCTGTAGCAGTTGTGAGTGGTCAGAAGATAAAAGGAAGTGATGTCTTGAGTGTTAACTGTGGGGTCCAAACTTCTGTGTTGTTATTCAGACCTCGGAAACAATGAGATAAGTTAAGGAGAAACAGGTTCTGGTAGTTGGTAAGGGGATTTATCAGGTACAATATAGTTTTTCATTATTGCTTGTGGAGTCTTGAAGTTTTATTATCAAAGTTTATTTGAAGCATGATACATTGTATATGTTCGTATTATCTGTTCTAGATGTTATCTCTGAGTTGCATCTCATTAATTCTACCCATAATTTTATGTGCATGTAATAAAACACCAACAAAAGAATTTCTTTATTTGCACACACATTTATTCATTGCATGTGCACCAAATGAATTACATATGGCATACATTTAAATTAGTTAATTTAATGATATTGGTGATAGAACACAGGCCCTGTACGTACTAGCCAAGTACTCTACCACTGAACTACATTCCTAGCAAGTGAATAAACTTATAAAAGGATAAATTGGGAGAGTATTATTTGGGATCTCTTCTTTGGGAACCAGTACTAGGGGAAAATTTTAAAGCATTATTTGTAAGCTTTAGGTTTCTTAATAGCTAGGTTTTAGGTTTCTTAAATAGCTTGTACATAATTTTATTTATCCAATAAAAATTTGTGGAATAATCACATTCTGGATTCTGGGGCTCCATAGAATATAGGAAGAGACAAGTGTGTTCTCTCAAGGAGTTTATATTCTGGTGGGGATATGTGACCATGAATGCATAAATGTGTTTGTTTATAAATGCACATGTAACCACGTACACAGCGATAAAATGCATTAAATAATAAGTATGGGGGGAAATGACATGGGAGATAAAAGAGCATGTTCAACTGTGTTGTGTGTTTTTGGAAGAGAAGTGGGAGAGCAGAAGGAGCCCCATCTGAGTAGACATTGCTTTTGGCATATGTTTGCTTTGTCTTGTTACATTAAAGTGCAGGTCAATTAAATGGAAGTTCCCAATAGTAATCTACAAATAAATGTTAGATCTACTTTCCAGAATGTGACTCAACAGAAAAAAGCCATGTTATATGTGTACATGACAGCATTTTTTTCCTCCATGCCTTTTTAATATTATGATGATTTAATAAGCTGTAAGTGTAAATGATGAGGCTGCTGATGGGCTTGATATAATAAATTGAATGTCCCATTGTGGCTTAGAAAAAGACTCATGGTTCATGTTCCTGTACACGATTGGGCAACTACTGTTCTGGAAAGATACTGTCCTCAGTTACTACCTAGGTGGAAGCTTTTATAGTAGCTTTTGTGTGTTCCCTAATAGTCAGGGATGAAGTTATCCATTTGGAGGAAATCAGTTATTTTTTGGCAAGTGAATGTTCACTTGTTGAAAAGGCTGTCCCTTTTTCATTGAATGGCATTTGCTCCTTTGTCAGAGATCACTTGAGTGAATTTGTATGGGTCTGTTTCTGGATTCTGCCTTTGTTATACTGATCTATTTTTTTTTTTTATTTCTTTCCCCATCACACACTGCCTTGATTACTGTAGCTTCATAGTTAGCTTATAACAATTTGTTTTGAGGTTAGGTCATACCAGACTTTCTTTTTTATTTTTCTATTTTAAAAAATAAAAGAAGGAAAACGTATTAACAGACCGACATCCATTTATGAAATAGCATGAGAACAATACAAACAAAACAGAGTTACAGACAAAGTTGTAGGAAATTAACCATGGTTGTTATATTGCTTATTGGTATCTTCAAAGTGGTTTCTCAGGAAAACAAATAGAGACATACAAGATTGATCAAACAAGTAATCATTAACTGTTCCTTTCTGTAGAGCAATAGAAGATAGTGGTAGAACTATGTTAGCCATTCTGTATGTACATATTTATATAATTTCCCCTTCTTTGCCTTCTCTTTTCCCACATCTCAGTTGCCCTTTACTTTTGAGCATTTTCCTTTCATTTCACAATGTCTATCATAATTCCTAGTTTTTATTCACTCTTTCAGGTCTTACACTAATGAGGCAATGTGATGCTTACACATGCAGGTCTGATTTATTTCGCTTATGAGTATGGTCTCTAGTTGTGACCATTTATGTATAAAAGCCTTGAGTTTATCTTTCTTTATAGATGACTAATATTCCTTGATATGAAAGTACCACAATTTTCTTATCCAGTCCTCGGTGTATGGACCTTTGGGTTGCTTCCACAATTTAGCAATTACAAATTGTGCTGCTGTGAACATGGGTGCACATATATCACTGTGATACGATGTTTGTTTTTTCTTCATTATTGGATTGTCTATTTTGACTCTTCCACCTCTCCATATAAACTTTGGAATCATTTTGTTGAAGTTTGAAAAATAACTTTCTGGGATTTTATTTGAGGTTACTTTAAAACTGTACACAAAGTTTAAAAAACTGACATCTTGACAATATTGAGCATTCCTATTCGTGAACCTGGACTGTCTTCTCATTCATTTAGATCTTCCTTGATATCTGCCATCAGAGTTCTGTAGCTATCCTCAGGGAGATCTCATTTGTATTTGTTAGATTTATACATAATATTTAATTTTTGAAATCTAGATATTTATACATAATATTTACATTTTTGATGCTCATAGAAACAATATTATTTTAAAATATCTTTTATTAAGTGCAGATATATAAGAAGGTAATTGGCTTTTGTACTCTAACTTGGTGTCCTGCAACTTTTCTATAATTGGGGATTAGTTTCACGAATTTTCATTGTTGCTATTGATGATTTTGGTGGTGGTGGGGATTTGGACAGCCATGTTATATGCAAAGAGAGTTTTCTTTCTTTTATACTAGTCAGTATAATTTTAATTTCCGTATCTTACTGCCAGAAAACAGAATTTCCAGTGTGGTATTGAACAGAAGTGGTGAGTGGGGATATCCTTGCCTTATGCTGATTTTCGTGGGAAAGCATCCAGTTCCCAGTATGAGGATACACACAGGTGTTTTAAGGCAGTCTTTATCAAGGAGGAGGTTCTTGAAAAAAGTGAAAGAAGAATGTGTATAGACTCAGAAGTAGAACTCTGAGTATCTCTACTTCAGATCCCCACTGCTGGAAAAATCTATGGGGATCAAGAGTAGCTCAGATCGAGATTTAGGGGATAGGGATTGGGAGATGAAAATAGTAAGTAAAATGTTTTGATTTGGGTTGGCAAAAATGATCTAAGTTTGGTTGTGGTTGTGGTTGTACAGTTCTTTCAGTGTGCTGGGGCCTATTGAAGCTTACATTTTAAGTTTGTAAATTGTGTGGTATGAGGAGTTTTGTTTTAATATAGTTGTTTTATTTTTTAAAACTGTAGAAAAGAAAGTTCAATTGGAACCTACCCCAATGACATTTCTATGTTTTTTTTTTTTTTTTTTTTTGGTTTTTCTCCGGTACCGGAAACCGAACTCACGACCTTGCGCTTGCCAGGCAGGCGCTTTTGCCGCTGAGCTAAATCCCCAGCCCGACATTTCTATGTTGAAGAAACAAAATAAGGTTGAAAAATGTCCTAATGATGTGTGTGTGTGTGTGTGGGGGGGTCCTTGCAATGTAGACAAGATTGTCAGCTGTTGTTTTTGGGAGTTTTTTCTCTTTTTTTGGCTTGAAACAAGTACTCTGGAGCACTCTCCATTTACCTATTTTTATCAGAGAGAAAAGGATCCATTACACTGTAGATACTAATTCCAGAATTAAAGTGTTATTCAGGGTAACTAAGATGGCCTCTTTTGGGAACTCTCCCTGTGATTAAATTTACCAGTCATGTGGTCAAATGACTGTTTTTATAAACAAAGTATTAGAACACAGCTATGATAATTTTTAAATATATTTTCTGTTTGCTTTTCTGTTACAACAGAGTTTAATGTATCTGAGACCATGTGACCTGAAAAATCACATGTTTTACTCTATGTCCCTTTAAAGAAAAGGTTTGCCGGTTTTAGGTCGTCCTTTCAGGTGGCAGTGAAACTTGGGGTTGGGTTGGGGTTTCTGTCAGCTGAACAGTTCTGGAGACACATAGACCCCTGTGCTGAGAACCAGGCAAAGGGTGACAAAGCAGGTGACTTTCACAGTAGATTTAACAAGGACAAAATAGTCATGAAAAGAAGTATCCTTTTACTTGCTATGATATGTATATTCTCTTTAGAGCTTGAATTTTTATAGCATCCTTTTAGTATCAAAGTGAATTGTGTGTATGTGTGTGTAAGAAATGCTATTCATGCCTAAAGCAGTAAGTCCTATTATTGCAATAACATGGATGAACTTGAGAATATTTTGCTAACTGAAATAAGCCAGGCATAGAAAAACATACTGCACAATCTCACTTATATGTGTATCTAAAGCAGTCAGTCAAAGTCATGCAAGATAGAATGGAAAGGCGGCTGCCCTTGGCTTGAGGGTGCGGAGCATCGGGGAGATGTTGGTCAAGGGTTATAGAATTTCACTCAGGAGGCGTAAGTGCAAGAGATCTACTGTACAAATGATGACTGTGGTTAATGAGGATATATATGTTCTACTTGAGAATGGCTAACAGAGTTCAAATGTTCTCACCACAGAAAAATGATAATTATAAGAGGTGATGTATACAAATAATCAGAAATAATATATATATGTATGCATATATGCATATATGTTAATTAGCTTGAATTAGCCATTCCATAATGAATACAGATTTCAAAGCACCATGTCATATACCTTAAATATATACAAATCATATAAGTTAAAATATATTGTAACAGGTGCAAAAAAGTCGTACTGATTATTTAATGTAAATTCTAAGACTACAGATATTTTCTAAGAAATGCTTTTTTACCTACTACTCAAAGTGAAAGGAATATGTGGCTATGGCTGGAAGGTATAACTGTGTGAATGCATGTGTTTGTTCTGCCTGAGGGATGCTCCCTAGTTTGAATCAGATCTCAGTGAGCTGTCAGGGAGCACTGCTGAAGAAGAGAAGGCCTTGAACATGATGGAGTGGGTAGGGAGTGGGGGTGGGAGAAGTTGAGACATGCTGTAATGTGGAATTCCTCATTCCTTGGGCAGGGGGACTGGAGACAGGACCTGAAGACTCCTGCCCACAGCCATGTGATTGAAAGTGGCTCCTCTAGCTCCAGGGGAAGCCTCAGTAACATCTAAATTACAGCCCCACAGAGACCAAGCCAGCAACACCCACTTAGTCTGTGCTGGATTCCTGTCCCATAGAAATGGTGTGAAATAATAATAAATGTTGATTATGAGGGAGAGACAGACACAGACATAAACAGACAGACAGTCAGACAAACAGAAAATGCTAAGATCTATCTGTAGCAGAAGCCACAGGAGGCCAGCCCTGAGGCGGCCAATTTAGGATTGAAGAACAGTCACATCATTTCCTGATCATGTTGCCCAAGCAATTTTATGGCAGAGGCATAGTGTATCTTGGAATAGCAACTGGTCTGCAGTGATATTGATTTGGCAACAGTCATTTTAATTCAAGCAAATATTATTGAGTTCTTAACTCTGGGTGAAGGATTGAACGTAACCTCATCAGTATCGTCATCAGGCTAACATGCGTTGTGCAAGGATTCTTTCAAGTGGCCTAGATATGGACTATGTCATTCTTTTCATCCCCAGAGTAATCCAATGAAAATCATTCCTGTTTTACATTTGAAAAGCATGAGCAGAGTTCAGAAACTTGCCCAAGTTTGTATAATGAAATGACATCTTCAGAAAGTTAATGATAATGAACCGAGAAAGTGACTTGTCGACTTCTTGGTGCACTGCACAAATAGTGAGCTCATAACTGTGATGTCATCTGGCAAGGATGTCCCATATCAGAGCTCACCCTTGCAGGGTAGAGGGTCTCTACAGGGTCCAATCTTTTATCAATCATATGTTTTATGATTCTGTACTAAAGTGCACTAATTGAAATTGGGTATCCTGTAAAATTTTATTAAAAATAAATGCCATTTTGTCAGGCTGTGAAAAGCCTGTAAGGTTTTGTGCTTTTATTAATATGCTAATGTAGTCTTTTCTGGGCTCCAGATTCTGAAGATGAATTATCCTATCTGTCAAAGTGCCTACTTTTTACAGAGAAAACAAGTAGTTCGACAATTGAGATAAGACTTAAATTATATTTTATAGCCCCAATACAAAAATAGCTAACTGCTTTTATTTCAGCCAACCATATTATAATGGCTATGCGAAGCTGAATTGATGATATAATAGGAAGAATTTGTAAGTATAACAGAATAACCTTAAAGGGCCTCTTTAGTCAGTTTTATGTGGTCAGCTTGAAATATGAGTTCCGTAATGAGATGTATTATACTGGAGAACAGTGTGCTACAGAGGCATAACTTACAGCTTGAAGCCTGAAATTATTCTAAGTACTGTTCAATGAACTCATACCCCTACTTATTATATATGCATATTTAAAGAATTCCTGCTCAGTGAAATTATAGTGACTTTGACTTTTTCTACTCATGAGGTGGAAGTTTCTTTGCATTTGTTGCTTAGAAATGATACCAAAGCCAGTGTGGCCAGGTGCACATCTACAGTCCCAGCTACTCCGGAGGAGAAGGCAGGGAAATCACAAGTTTGAGAACAGCCTAAACAATCTAGTAAGCCCATATCTCATAAAATTAAGGAAGAAAGGGTGTGTGTGTGTGTGTGTGTGTGTGTGTGTGTGTGTGTGTGTGTGCTGGGTATTTAGCTAAGTGTGAAGGCCCTGGATTCAATCCTTAGTACTGGAAAAACAAAAAACCTCCAACAAACAAAATGAAAATTACACAAAAACAAGGAAAAAGCAAACCAAAACAAAAACCTCTTCTATAATCCTAACACTAGTGGTCTCAGACAGGAGAATCACAAGTTTGAACCTAGCCTGGGCAACTTAAGAGTTAACTTAGTAAGACCGTTTCTCAAAATAAAAATGAAAAGAAAAGGGCTGGAGAATGTGCTTCACTTCCAAGGCCTTATTCAACCTCCAGTATTGCAACAAACAAACAAACAAACAAACCATTAAAATGTAAAACATGATTTAGCTCAGCGGCATGATGCCTGCCTGGCAAGCATGAGGTTGTGAGTTTGATTCCCAGTACCAAAAAAAAAAAAAGTAAAAAAAAAGTCCAAAAACAAAGCAAATAATGTCAGCCTCTCATCATTTTAACATATTTTCTTTTTCTCATTAGCTTATTCTTTTCAGTAGATGTGACATTGTTGCTAAACTATATTTGTAGGACAATTGCACAGTATTCAGTGAATAGAGAGTTGCATGAGTATTTTGTTTTCATAGCCACTGATTGCCCCTTTTGACACCATTGCTTCCATTTGCATTGACCTCCCAGTAAAGGTCAGCTGCAAAGATGATAGCTGCATGTCTGCTTAATTTCTTAAAGAATCGTTTCCCCTTCTTAGTCTTCCTGTGGGAAAGTGATTGAGCTGATGATCATTTATTTGTCTAAGTTTAGGATGGTAATGTCATTTGGTAAACTTGGTCTTTAAAGCAATTGTCTTCATGATCTCTGATTTGATACCTGAGATATATTGCAGGGAGGTGGAATGATCCGTTCACAGAATGACAGTATTCCTCCGCATGGACTGATTTCTAAATATGCTTGAATATCCTTTTGGTTATTTATGATCAACTGAAATTCTTGCTACATTTAGGATCTTGACACTATGATGCCAGTTTTTAGTCTGAAATAGTTGATGAAGACAGTTAGACAACCATTGACACTCTACACATGCCATGTATTGAAATGAAGGAAATTCAGTAAAATGCAATAGATTCCATACTCAGGAAGGCAACTGAATGAGGTCATTAGATTCTCTACATCTACCAGTGAAACAGTTTTTGAAACATAGAGATAATTCAAGGCAGAGAGACCATAAGGAGAAAGCTAAAAATATTTCTGGTATGAAGGAGGATCCTGCTTTCCTTCTAACTTTATATTTGTGTCCTAAGATTTTAATTAAAAATAGGATTATATTTCTACTCAAATAAATAAAAACTTATAACTCCATTAAAAGTTTTAAAAGAAAATATTTGAATGGCAGTTCTTCACTTCTATATATATATACACACACACATATATATAATTTTACATATAAACATTTATAGTATTTGTATATTAAAGACTATTTCATCTTTAAACTTAATTTCTCCAACCCAAATGCTTATCTGCCAAGGAATGGATAAAAAGGATGTGGTTTTTTTTAATGTTATGGACCACTACTGAGCCATAAAGAAGGACAAACTTGAGACTTTTATAGATAAATGGATGCAACTTGAGACCATACTCATAAGTGAAATAAATCAGACTGTTATGTGTAAATGTCGTATTGTCTCAGTAGCGTGAGAAACCGAATGAGTAAATGAGATCCCAAATGTACAATAGATATTATGAATTGGAAAGAAACTGTTTAAAGGAAAAGAGAAACTGTGATGTGGGAAAGGGGAAAGGAAGGAAGAGAAAAAAATACATATATACACAAGATAGTTATGATAGTTATATAGCTAGTTTCTCTTCACTCATTTAAAAAACCATTTTGTGCTAATAGTGTTTGGGCAATATTTCATGCCTATATCTTGTATTCTGAGTAACTACTATGAAGATAACAGTACACAATATATTAATTATTGTCACTCTCCTGTTAGCCTGTTTTAAAGCTCCATTTTATCGTTATTCTAATGTTTTCCCTTTAAAATCAAAAGAACTTAATTTCTCTATCCTTTTCTTATGTGATTAATATGTTGATGTGTATTTAACTTCACTCATATATATCTGTGTATATAAAAATATGATGGATTCTTAGTGATTTATTTATTTATTTATTTATTTTATTTTATTTTTTTTTTTGGTTTTTTTCCAGTACTGGGAACCGAACTCACGACCTTGCGCTTGCCAGGCAGGCACTTTTGCCGCTGAGCTAAATCCCCAGCCCCCAGTGATTTATTTTTGTATAGTAAACATGCATCACTTACACTACCTGTGCCATATTTATCTATGATCACCTCATATTTTCTTTTAGTATTTGTATACATTTGCTGAAATGCACACAATGTCTGTATTTTGTCATTCATTAATTTTCAACATATGCCCAGAGTGTTAGTTAATTCATCTGAGTGTCCTATCTTCATTAGTTTTTTTAAAAAGTTGCCAGATGATTACAATATATAATCAAGATTAAGTCCTTTATCCTATGAAATAACAGGTCTTGCCCTGTCATTCACAAAATGTGGACCAGCAGAATCAAAATCCCTGGAGACTTGTGAGCAATACAAATTCATGAGCCTCACCTTAGACCTCCTCTAGCAATGGGGCCAGTGGGTTTTAACAGGTTCTCCAGATTTTACCTCACTAAAGGTTAAAAACCACTCATCTGAACCAATTGCTGTATACCACAGAATGACTTTGTCCCCTGAAGGACCCTTGCCAATGTCTGAGACAGTTTTGAATGTCATAACCCTGTCTGAGCATACCACTGAGATTTAGTTCGTGAAAGGTAGGGAGTTGAGAGCATCTTGATGCACAGGACAGCCCTTGCAAGAAAGAATTACGCAGACCCCAAAACAGTGCTGCCATGGAAAAATCTACCCAGAACATGGGGCCAAAGCCTTGATTCCCATTACACCCAAGTGCAGAGTTTAAAAAGATCCTACCTCTAGATCTGTGTGAGTGGTCACTGATGAGGACATAACGTAGAATTTTAAAAGCTACCCATGTGATTATTATATGCAGCTGTGATTGAAAATCGCTATTCTACTTACTGCTCATTGATGTACCTAAAACTCTCAGGCCCTCACAATGGGTCAGGGTGATTTTGAACCTATGGATGGACTTTAACATGAAAGATAAACGACTGTTTAACCATATCCTGTCCCTTTTGCTTTTTCTCTTTTAGGAATAATTCACTTAAAATGTAGAAACTAAAGAATGAAACATGTTAAAATTGGACTTTTTCATTTCAACAGAACTGTTCATTATGAAGGTGGTGCTGTGTCTGTCCATGCGCGATCCCTGTGGAGACTAGAGACACTTCGAGTTGCGTAAGTACAATATAGACCCAACCTGGGGCTCCAGGAGCACAAAATCCTCAGTGCTCTTGGCCTCTGCTTCCCTGTGAGATGAGCACACTAACAGCTGCAGCAAACGAGCAAGTGAAACTCTGAAAAGATTTTTTTCCCCTTTCTCTTGCTGCCTACTTCATTCATCCTGGCTTGTCAGGTGGTAGTCCTGGAAATATGTGATGATTCTGTACCTCCTCTGGCCTTGGTCTTAAGCCTTATTTGTTTTGGAAGATCACCTCATCTCAGACTCTGAGTCTCCTGGCAGAGTGTGCTGCTGACAGAGTGATGGAAGGTTTAGAGGCAGGACAAGGTGTTTCAAGCCTGGTGCACACTTGGGTGTGAAAGTCTAGATTAGTGATGGTGAACCTTTTAGAGCTTTAAAGGATACAAATGGCCTGCTGTGGCGTGTGTGCCATAGGTTTGCCACCACTGGACTAGATTTAACCACATGAGAAACAGGAATTGGAACATGAGTGATAGGACAAGAGTCATCACCAGTGCTCACTGTCTTTGCTTACAGATATCTTAAGAGCTGAGCAAGAAGTCTGGATTGTAATTACAGTGATTCTATAGCCATTGTAATAATAAGAATTTATATGTATAATTTTCAGATGAATTCAAAAGCTGCCTGATGGTTGCCTTTGAGTTTCTTTACATAAATGTAATATTGATGATAAAGGTGTGGAAATTAATGGAATTAATTTATCAGTCAAAAATTTTTAATAGTTGGCATGCTCAATCCTTTGTCTAAAAACCACTAAGTTTTCAATGTTTTTTATTTATTATGTTACACTTTAAGGAAGTGCTGATTTAGAGACTCCATAGGTGCGAGGAAGGGACTGTCTTATTAAAACAGCTGTCTCTGTAGATTTTTCATGTGAAATTATTGCATATCTACTGATGACTAAAATGGTCTAATGGCCTTCAGGTTGTTTTGCTCACATTATATAGACCATATGATAATTTTGAAAAGTTTATATACATCCTTGAACACCAAAAGGTGATTTAGATTTTTTCTTTACAGTAGCAGGGATTTAACCTAGGACCTTTTCACTAAGCTACACTCCTAGCCCTTCTTTTTTTTCTATTTTTATTATTTTGAGGCAGTGTCTTGCTAAGTTGGTCAGGTGTCTTAGTTACTTTTCTTATTGCTGAGACAAAATACCCAACACCCACAAGTTAAGGGAAGAAAGGTTTATTTGGCTCTCAGTTAGCAGAGATTTCAGCCCATAGTTGGCTGGCTCCAAGGCAGGGAGGCATAGCAGAGGGGCATCATATAGGAGAAAAAGGTCTTGGCAGGCAGAAGACAGCAAAGGCAAACAAGGGACCTTAACTGCATGTTTCTGCCCCTTATATATTGTATCTAGGCTACCAGGATTAGGGAGGTACCAAACCAATAAGTGGACTGATTTAATAATCATACACCCTTAATCCTAGAATCACATGCTCTAGATCCAGCCACCTCTGAAAAAGCCCCACCTATCACTGCATGAGGCTTTGCGGGGACATCTAGACACAAGCCATAATACCAGGTGTGGCTTGAACTTGTAATTCTTCTGTCTCAGCCTCCCAAAGGGCTGGCATTACAGGTGTATGCCATAATGCCTGGTTTACTTAGATATTTTTTGTAATCAATTCAAATAGATATAAGGAAGATAAAACCATGTATGTAGTTTTTGTGTGTGGTGCTGGGGATTGAACCCAGGGCCTTACGCATGCAAAGCAAGACTCTACTACTGAGCCACATCCCAGCCCTCTGGTATTTTAGTGATTTTTCAAATGAAATTGTTGTACCTCTACTTTCAAAGTACTCAATCCAACTGATAATGAATGCTGCTGTGATTTAGTATACACCTTCATTTATTTAAAATACTTCAATATCATCATCTTTAATAGTTGAAAACCTGTATTTCTTCACTTTCATTTTTGTCTCTCTCTCGTGATAATTCTCTGCTAAAGCATATTTTTTTTTTAATGGAAAGGGTTTTTGCTCACTTTATCATACTTTTTCCCAACAAAATGTTCACATTTTTTTAATATTTTCTTTTAGTCTGTAACTGTGTCTTCAACAGCAATACCATTATTAATAATTGATAATATTAAGATTCTGGGATACTGACTAAATCCATTTAAATTTTAAAATTTTTGATAAATATGCAGTTTAAAAGTCAAAGTTTGTGGGACACGCCCTTCTTAATCATATAGAAAAAGAAAAGACACACTGAAACAAATGGAGAAAAATCTCATAGTTTCTATAATATTTTATAAATATTTAGAGGATTTGGGGAAAGGGACTTGAACTATATAGACATGTGTCCTTTACCTCATGTATTACAAATATGGCAACTTTATTTTATGTGTTATAAGTAGGCTGATTCATACGTTTCAATTGCTGCTTTCGGGATTGAGGATGCTGTTGGATCAAGTCCTGATTGGTTTTGTTAGGTGGAGTGGGAGCCACATACGGTGGGGGCAGCCGTTCAGACTCCGCCATGTCACAACCGGAAAATACCTAAGTCTCTTGGAAGACAAAAACCTTCTACTCATGGACAAAGAAAAGGCTGATGTAAAATCAACAGCATTTACCTTCCGGTCTTCCAAGGTAAAATGGGCAATATAATTTTGATTTCTCTGTAAATATCTCATCACATATCATTTGATATTAGAAACATAAAGAGAGATGAGGTGAGCATGTTTTACATACATTTCTAAATTCTTAATTTCTCTTCTGTCCATATTCCTCTCCAGTAAAACCAGATGTTTCACATAGTTTCTGGTTCTTTGGTTATTTACTTACTACATTTCCATCCCTTTTCATGTATTTTCCTAGGCATCGACAATATAGGTACCATAAATCTTGTCATGGTATATGACAGTATGAGGATAAAGCAGAGTCATTTTTTCCAAACATACATTGTCTCATCTCTTATATACAGGCTTCTTATCCCCACTGAATCACTTTGTGATAATTGTATATCTATGTGTTCAAGAGAAATTGTGGAGTTTGTCATAATGATAGGAATGGTATTCAGCTGCTGGCTAGCTTCTGTCTTAGGCAAAACTTCATGATTCCATTATAGGAAAAGGTTAAACTTTTTTTAATTCTGAGATTAGTTTTGCCTTTTTCTTTCTTCCTGAGATTATTTTCAGAATATTATACAGGGCCTCTATTTTTTAAATAAATTTATTCCTTGTTTGTAGTACTAGAAAACTCAAGGTTCCTATCATCCTCCCCATAGTTTGTATTCTGCCTGAACTTAGGTTGGATTTATGATACCAGGGTTACTAGATAAGGACAAGATAAAGGTGGGATGTATAATATAGTCCTAACAGGGTCAAGAATAGAACTATCATGCTTTTTTCAAGATTTTGGATTAGTTTTGTGTCTATACTTTCCCATTCTCTAGATATGTATATGTTAGGCGGTATTTGTAAGAATTAACAAAAATGTTTATTCCCTACCTAGATGAACCTTTCCCCTAAAGGACCAATTTTCCATATATTTAATTAATTCTATATTATTGATCTAACACCTGTACCCTTTCATGGCACAGCATTGGTGACTTGGACACAATTGCTGAACTGGGCTGAGGTTTCCCAAGTGATGTGTGTTGCAGTTGTTACAGCTGCAACACACATCAACTGTTACAACTGTAGACGCTACTGCCCTTTCCTTTCTACCTTATAGAGAGTACAGAAAATAGCACACATTAATTTTACTGACTAAGGAAAGATTTTTCACTAAATTCTTCATAATGTATTTCATATTAATATTTAAATTACAAGAAAAGAGTCATGTCATTTAGAGTAATAATTGCAATAGGCAGGGATTTCATCATTTCTGACAATTTAAACTTCGCATATATATTAGTCTTCTAACAAGATTTTATTTCCTCTGGCTTTGGACACAATGTGTGCTTATGTTAAGAAAACTTACAAATTTGAGAAAAAGTGTATAGAAGTCAGAAATCTATAATCATGTAAAATATTAATGTTTCAATTATTTTCTGTTTTATTTTTATCATAAAATATAGACATTTATAAAATGTATTTATATTTTTAGTTTTTATATCTTGCTTTCATTAGACAATGTATTTTCTATTTTGGTATAAACTAGAGATATCTGGTATGCACTATAATTTATTTAGTCATTGCCTTCAGTGTATGTATAGATTGTTTTTATACCTGTAGATTAACTAGTGTAAGTAACACTAAAGGCACAACAAGTCACAGGAAGGCCAGAAGGAACCCTGAACAGACAGAGACCTGCTTGGATATCCTGGGCTTGTGTCTCACCTATCTGCTCTGGAGGACACTATGTGTGGGAAGATGCTGCCGATTCGGAGTGGGCACTGGGCTCCATGGTGAACACAGAGAGCTAAGTTGGCAAAACCCAGTGCATGACCCCAGACAGGATCTGCGTGTTGTGGGCTCTCCACAGGGCTTGTAGTCAGGGTGGGTTCTGGGGAGCTGAACTGCTTCATCTCTGTGGTTGATCTCACGGTGCAAACCCCAGTGCCCGTGGGCCTCTTCCCACAGCCCAGTTAAGCGTGGAGGTAGGTGTTTCCTAGTTTATCCAGGTAGCACCCCAGTGCTGAAAGGGAAAATCCAGCCCACAGGACAGGAATCTGCTGTCTGGCAGTGGGAGTCCTTTGCATGTAGGAAAGATGGGGCCTGCTTAATCTACAGTCAGCCCCATCACAGTGCACTAGAAAAAGCAGAGGTACATGGCCTTCTAGAGAGATGCAGAAAAATGAAATCCAGCAGAAGCGGCAAAACGTGAACAGGTATATCCCGTTGGAGGCTGATGGAAAGATTTCCCAGTCTGTAAAAAATCAGAAGGCTGTCTTAGAACCTGGTGGAGAAAGGAGAGTGAAAGGTATAGTGGTGCTCTGGTGGCCTCCTGTAAAATAGAAGTCAGATGTCTTAAAACCAAGAAATCAAATAATAGAAGCACAAAGGTGTTTAACAGTGAAAGGATAAGCACTCAAATATAACAACGTCTACTAAAATAAGGTGGTAGAAGAGAGAGAGGGTGGTGAGACACAGAAGAAAGGACCATCCAGCCTGTCAGAAAGGAAAAGGACCACACAGAAGCCCACAGAGGCACCAGGCATGGTGGTGCACACCTGCAGTCCCAGGACTCAGAAGACTGGGGAGGGGATCTTGAGTTCAAGGCCAGTTTGGGCAACCTAGGCAAGATCCTTTCTCATAATAAAAGGGTAAATAACAGTTAGCTAGGGATGTAGCTCAGGAAGCCCAGTTTTCAATTCTCAGTACCACAGAAATAAACAACTCACCCACCCCACAGGTGTAGAAACACTGCAAGAAAAGACCAGGGAGAAGCTTGGGAGAAGTATGAAGACAGAGAACCTACAGTGTGACACAGTGAAGACCGAGTACCTTTGCCCTATCCACATATGTACATGTGTTACATATTACAGACCATGTTGATGTGTATATAATATAAAGTTTCTTTTTCTTTCTTTCTTTCTTTCTTTCTTTCTTTCTTTCTTTCTTTCTTTCTTT
>NW_004955492.1:2946040-2960324 GCF_000276665.1 Chinchilla lanigera | reverse complement strand
CCCTTCCCTTCCCTTCCCTTCCCTTCCCTTCCCTTCTCTTTCCCCCTCCTTCCCTTTCTTCTTTCCTTTCTTCCTTCCTTTTGTCTCTGCACCCCCAATTATTGAGGGCTACGTGATATCTGGGTCTGGAGAGCCGTCCAGGAGAGCCTACCCCTAACTGGACATTCATTTCTTTTGCCCAGGACTGTTTGAGGGTGGACTTCATCTGGGCTGAGGGTGGGAACATTCTGTCATCTGGTGACCTCCAAGAGCTAGCTTGTAAGGCTCTCAGGAAGCAGGGGTCCTCTCCTTACTCTTGAGTGTTTTAAAGAAAGTGGTTGCTACCATTTTGTAATTCCTTGTGAACTAGCCAACACGGCTGAGGACTCTGCACTTGATCTCATCCAGTCTCAGGAGCCCCACTCTACAGAAGGGGAAACCAAGGCAGAGAGGATGGGCCACTTGTCCATGATTCTAGGTTTGGGGCAGAATAGATTAAGGGACAGAATGTTTTCTCTGCCCTAAACCACTTGGCCAGGGAGGTTATAGAAACAGGGCCTTGGCCCTATATTAGCTTTCTTATTACTGAGACACAACACCAGCCACCCATAACTTAAAGTAGGAGACCTTTGGATTTAGCTTATGATTTCAGGATTCATTGTATGGTCAGGTGGCTCCAAGGCAAGGACCTCATGATGGAAGGGCATGCTAGAGCAACATTGCTAAATTTATGGTGGCTGGGAAGCAGAGAGGGAACAGTGCCAAAGAGGAAGGGATGAAGAACTAGACTTGCACCCCAAGGTCATGCACCCAAAACCCACTAGACACACCAAGAGCCGTGTTTTAGTAATTCCCTAGGCAACCCCCAAGCCCATCAAGTTGACGTATCGCTGTTAACACGTCTCAGGCCCAGATTCATGGGTTGGCTGATTGATTCATCTGCTGCAGGCTCCAGAGGTGCGTTCTTATTCTCTAAGCCTCACAGAGCTGAAATGCCACCAGACCTCTTTACAAGCTGCTTTGTGACAATATCCTCTGACTGTGGTCTCCATAATTCTTTCTTTTGCTGTAGAAAACCAAATACTACATCTTTTTCTTTCACTCTTTGTATAACAACCACGATTCTCTCTGAATTGAAAGGATACTGCTGGCAAAATATGGGCTAAGTTATGCAAATGCAAGTGCAAAAGAGAAGGGTATATTAACATATATATAGATCTTTGACCCATCAGTCCATTTTTTTTAATGGAGGAAGAGAGTTGTCTTATAAGAATAAAGTAAACCCTATAGATACTAATTTTTTGTCAGAGTCAAAAATTTTGAAAAGACTCAAATGTTTAATAAGAATTAGATTATAAAGCAAGTAGTATTACTTATCAGAATATATTGATCTGGAAAATATCCATGAAAATACTAAGTGAAACAAAGCGACTTGGAATAGATAGTGCAAATCTTATTTTTTAATTATAGAGGAAATCCTTCCACATGTATTTGTGCGTTTTTATGCAATAGCTATGGAAGCAATCTCTTAACTATGAGTACTTTAGAGTGCTGAAGGTTGACACTATATGCAGATGTCAGGACAGTGGGAAATTACTGTATTTAATTTTAAAAAATACCTCGATTATTTTTCCTGTTTTAATGGCCATATTTCTTCTTTAAAAAAATCAGTTAGAGAAAGAAAACTTTTGCAGTGACTTTCTGGGACATAAATCTTATACACTTTTTTTTTATTATTTTATTAGGGTGAATTCTGAGAAATAGAAATACTGACTCAAGAGCTGTGAATATTTTTGAAAGCCCTTGATACATATTGCCCACAGCAAGAGCTTTTGACACATTTTTCTCCAAATTTCTCTCCTAATAGTCTGTCAGTGTTAGAAGTAGAGCCTGCATCCTGATTCTTTTTGCTGTCCAGGTCCCTTTGTACGGTGTGCTCAGGAACTCGCATTCTGGAAGTTGACAATTGTGTAATGTCACAGCTTACTCTGAAGGCAGAGGGACGAAGATCTGAATGTTACTCTAAGTGAATTCTTCAGTTCCCTGAAGGAACTTCATGAAGGTGGAGATGACATTCAGGAAGATGTTTTACTTTAAAAAGTACAGTACAATTTTAATTTTCGTACCATTGGTAGAAAGATTTTTCTGTTAGAAGGACAGAGACAATAATTATTAGCTTTTAAAAATTACTCTTTGTTATATATTTAAGATATAGTCATTATATTCATTATAGAAAAATTTAAAGGAGAATATAGTACTGTAGAAAGGGTGAAAATTCAAATCATTTACAGCCCAACATTGTGTGTGCACACGTGTGTGTGTGTTGATGCAGAGGAGCAGTCACTACGTTGGGTTTAATTTTTATTTAGTAATACATGATATACTACTATATTCCTTCTTTAGTAGAATTTTGGCAATAATTCAGGATTCTGTGATGTAGATTTATAAGCTATTGAACCATGTCCTTATGTTTGAATATTTAACTTACTTTATTTTAACCTTGTAGACTGAGCAGTTTTATCTCTAAATATTACATATTCCTGACTAATTCTTTCTTGAAAGTAGAAGTGTCTGGTCAAAGATTCTGGAAATTTTCAGGGGTTTTGATACTTAGAACTCCCGGGGGGTAGCAGTGTGACTACAGCTAAGTGCAGCGCTGATCCTCACTGCTGTCCATAGTGAGTAAATGCATGTGGCCAAGGAGCCGCTCAGAGTCACCACAGTGTTCATTCTAAGCAGCAGGGTATGAAAATTTGTATTTATGTGCAGCTTCATCACATCATTTTAAGTCCTTCATCATCTTGATAAAAATCAGTTGGATCCTGTTATATATTCTATGGACAAACTAAGCTTTATTACTATAAAACGGTATCATTTTAAAGGCACATTACAATGTTTATATCATTCCAATGAATGAAATATATTCCGTGTAAGGGGTTTTTAAAATCTGCTTCTTTTAATTACCAGAGCACATGTAGGTGAATAGGGACCAAAACTTCTTGCTTTTTGTATCATATCATCCAGGGCAACAAATTTGGATTCTCTTCTAGGATGTGACTTTTATAGTTTAATCTAGATTATACTTCCACTTACCTAACCTACTTTATGTATTATAAAATATTTGTATCTTGAACATGCCTAATATGTATTTCAAATGAGCTCCTAATCATAAGTTATAAAGACAAAAATATAGTCAATCAAAAGCACTATTGTGTTCAAGATTATGGACTTCCGGGCTGGTCAGCAAAACTTATTGTAACACTGAGCATAAGTATGTTCAGGTGGGAATGAAAAGAAAACCCTTACTCTCCAGGGGATCACAGTGGTATAGAGAGACTTGATTCTATTGAGCGTCTCCTTCCCTTGTAACATGGACAGGACTGATTTTTTTTCTTTTTTTTGAGACAAAGTCTTGCTGTGTAGTCTAGACTGACCTTGAACTCACTTTGTAGCCCAGGTTGGTCTCGAATTTACGGTGAACCTCTTGCCTCGACTTCTCGAGGGGTGGGATGATAGGCCTGTGTTACCTCATCTGTCTAAGACTGATTTCGAGCTTACTTCCAATATAATTGAGGTTATATCTTGAGTGCTCTGTAATCATCGTTCACATCTTTTCAACCAGAACTATCTATGGAAACTGTGAGTTAAGCATTTAAAAAATGACTTTTGCTCACAATAGTGCCTGGATTTCAAGACTACTGTCTAGAGATCATGACTGAGATTCTCATTTTGTTAGTCAAAAGTAGAGGAGTGATATTTCTCTTGCATTTTTTGTATAATAATAATCACCATTGTCATTCCTAAAGCAAATTAGTGCTTATGGGTAACTTGGGCCCTTTAGAATACACAGTGCTCTCTCTGCTGTTTGTGTTTTTAAATTTCTGTTGCATTTCAATGTTTCAGTTTTCAAGTTTTGATTTTCAGTAGTCTACAGATAACCCATAACTGTATGGGAAATGAAACGGGAATTAAAATTAAAGCTATTTTGCAGTGTGCATGAATGTGCATGTGTGAGAGAGAGTAGATGAAAAATAGTGTGTGATTCTTGTGTAACATTTTATCTAATTTTTATTGGTAGAAAATATTTCTTAAACATAGGTGTTTATGAGATCAGAAAAACAGTTAACATCCAACTACATGGAGACTTAGAATGGCACGGTAGAGACCAGCAGCAAAATACAACATCTCGGGGACCTGGACTTAAGACGCTAGAAAACAACAGCTTGGTGAAAAAGACAAAGAAATAGATCCCTTGAAAATGGAAAAGAGCTGAAATGAAAGCTAGGAACTATAGAACAGCTAGAGAAACTGAGCACAATGCAGAGAAAGCAACAAAGCGGTCTGGATAGCTAACCCCAGTTTCAGGGGAAGGGACCCATCTGTCTCAACACAGGGATAACCCTCAGTTTGGGTGGTTGCCACAGCTGAGGTGTACAGACACAGAGTACTCTGGAGAAAGGGAAGCACCTCAGAAACCTCCAGGTTGTAAAGCTAGATGAAGAAAGGTATGACTCGAGGCTCACACATGGAGGAAGAGTGGGAGGAGTTGGAGTGAGTGTGTCTCTAGGGCAGGCACCGTTGACCAACCATATGCAGCAGGAAAGGTGAGCAGGATTCAGCATTCATGTACAGAAATGCCAATATCGGGTTTGTCTTTGTGCCATCAACATTACTGCAATTCACTTCCAGAAACCTGGGTGCTGGGCCAATGATACTGCACACTCCTCTCTCCAGATGGATGGAGGAGATTGGATCTTGGGACAGAGACAAAGGCCTGTATTTACCCATGATGAGAACTCATCACTGGGAACTGACACTAAATGAAGAGCTCTCCATACCAGAAACAATCTTTCCATTATAATTGACTCATCTCTCACACTAGATGGAGAGACAGAGAGAGGGAGAGCGAGAGAGAGACAGAGAGAGAGATAGAGACAGAGACAGGGAGAGAGGGAGGGAGAAAGGGAGGGAGGGAGGGAAGAAGGAGAAGGAGAGAAGGAGAGAAGGAGGAGAAGAGAAAACAGGGCAACACACTGCCTCCAGAAACTCTCAGCTCCTCCAAGTTGATACATGGGGCATTGATAGGGAAGAAAACAAAAGCCAGACATCTGAATTATATGAAGTGATAAAAGAGAAGACAAACAAATCAGTAAGGTGCTTGGTGAGCTTAAAGGTGATATAATACACAGATAATGGATTTAATCAACAAAACAATCAGTGAACTTGCAGAAGACACTACTAAAAAGCTAGCTGAGCAAAATTAAGCAATGCACAACATGAATCATCAGTTTAGCAAAGAATTACAGTCCATGAAAAGGTACCAAATGAACATATAAGAAGTAAATACTCTGCGGAAAGTAAAGGGCAGCAGAAGTGACTGATGTGTGGACAAAGTGTGACAACTAGAAGATAGGGCTACTATGGGTGATCATATGTGCAGAGATACCTTAAAGATAATAAGAGAACCTAGAAAGTGGATCCAGTACCTGCTAGGTGACACAAGGGAGACTAAGATTAGTAAAAACCAGAAAACAGCATGAATGGCATTGAAAACAACCCTGTTTACAGAAATAGAAAACTTTCCATGTATGGGGAAAGGATTAAACATTAAACAGATTAACAAGACATGCAGAATCTCCAAATAACCAGAATCAGAAGAGGTTTTCTCTGCAACATATCATAGTCAAAATCCCAAAAGTGTGATGTATGCACAGAATCTTAAAAGCTGTTAGAGAAAAGCAACAAATCATTTATAAAGGTAAGTCCATCAAAATTAAAATTATAGCAGACTTCTCAACAGAAAGCTTAAAGAGAGCTTGGAATGAAATTATTTCAGGCCCTAAAAGAAAATAACTTCTAACCCAGACCAGCATATCCTATAAATTTGATGAATAAAACCTTTGCATGCCAAAAAATACCTTAAGAAATTCATGAACGTGAAGCTAGAACTCCAAAAAATTTCTCAAAGATATCCTAGAAGGAGACAATAAAACCAATAGTGCTAAAAAGTCTGATGCAATGAACACACCAGGTAATGTGTGCAGTTAAACAGAATGGGGAAGAAAGGAATCAGGAAAATCATCAGCAGCAAACAGAATAATGCAATGATAGGAATAAGTCGGTACTTGTGAGCACTGTAATCACTCAGTGTGAGTGGTCTCAATTTCCCAATGAAAATACACAGATTGGCAGAGTAGATAAAAAAGCAAAATGTAAAGGAAATACTGTATAGAAGGAAACCTATTTAATCCAAAAAGAAATTTATAGACTAAAAACCTGAAAATAAACAGGAGTAGCTATCTTATTTTCAGATGAAGTAGACTTCAAGACAAAACTGAACAGAAAAGTCAATGAAGATCACTGTATATATTAGTTTAGGGGGACAATTTAACAGGAATATATATATATATACATAAGATCATATATATATATATATATATGAAATATGGGTGCTCACAATTTCATTAAACAAACACTATTGAACATAAGAGATTAGATGAGCATGAACACAGTTATGATGGGAGACCTCAATACCCAACTATCACACATAGACAAATGAGCTAGACGAAAAAGTCAGCCAAAAATATCAGACCTGACTCATACCCTCAGACAAATTTGCTTAATTGATTTCTGTAGAGCATGCTACCCAGCAACAATAGACTGCACATTCTTCTCAGTAGCATGTGGAACTTTATCCAGTGTAGACCACATACTAGTTCATAAATCAGACTTAAGTAGATACAGAAGAATCAAAATTATACCTGCATATTTTAAGATCATAGTATAATGGAACTAGAAGTCAGACAAAAGAAACCACAGAAAATATGCAAACACATGAAAATCAAACAATACACTCTTGAATAATCAGTGATTCACAGAAGTAATAGAGGAAGCAATGAGATAGATCCTAGAACATACCAGCACCCATGAGTAAGAATGAAAGTGTTCCTAAATGGGATGTTTATAGCTGTGAATGCCCACATCAAACAAAAACAGAGTGAGCCCAAATAAATAACCTAAGGATATACCTCAAGGTCCTAGAAAAACAAGGACAATCTAAGGGCAAAGCTATATACAGAAGAAACTATAAAGATCAGAACAGAAATTAATGAAATCAAGATAAATCTACAAAGAATCTGAATTTAAGATCTAGTTTTTTGAAAGAATGAAATAATAAAAGACAAGAAAAGACCCGTATCAGTGCAACTAGAAAAGGTGACAGACACTGCCAAAATCCAGAGGATTATTAGTAACTTCTTCATAAACCTGGACTCCAGTGAATTAGAGAATCCAGAAAAATGGATAGACTCATAGATACACATAAATTACCAAAATTGAATCAAGACGTAAAAACCCCAAATGATCCGATTGTAGGCAATAAAATTGAGGCAGTAAAAATAAACAATAACAAACTATTAACTAAGAAAATCCCAGGACCCGATGGATTCATCACTGTATTCTTCCAGAAATTCAAGGGAGAATTAATACTAATACACCTCAAACCCTTTAGTGAAATTTAAAGAGAAGAAATACTTCTAAACTCACTCCAGGAAGTAAGCATTACCTTGATTCTAAAACCAGAGACTCAAATGAACATAGTTGCAAAGATCATCCATAAGGTCCTGGCAAACAGAAGGCAACGCGTCATTAGAAAGATTTTACATCACGCTGAAGTAGGCTTCATTCCAAGCATGGTTCAACATACACAAATCAAAAAGTACAATACCTCATATAAATAGAAGTAAGAATAAAAATCACATGATCATCTCAAGACAGAAAGAGCGATTGATATAATTCAACGTTTGTTCCTGATAAAAACCTTGAAAAGATAGGTAGTAAAAGACTTTATCTTAATCTGATAAAAGCCATTTATGCAGGCCTACTGCCAACATCCTATTAAATAAGGAGAAACTGAAAGCTTTTCCTCTAAAATCAGGAACAACACAGAGATGTCCACTATCCCCACTCCTGTTCAATATGGTACTTGAAACTTAAGCCAGAGAAATCAGAAAAGAGAAAGAAATAAAGGAGATATGTAGAAAGGGAAGAATTCAGATGACATGATCTTTTATATAGAAAACCTAAAATATTTCACAAAAAGACTCCTAGAACCAATAAACAAATTCAGCAAGGTAGCAATATCCTAAATCAACACACAAACATCAATAGCATTTTTGTGCACCAACAATGAGCCTACCACAAAAGAATATAGGAAACATCACCATTCATAGTGGTAACAAGAAAAATTAAATACTTAGGAATTAACTTAATAATGGAAGTGAAATGTCTTTATAGCAAAAATGATTGTACTCTGAAAAAAGGTATCAAAGAGCACATCAAAAAAATGCAAAGATATTTCATTCCTAGATAGGTGGAACAAATGTTGTAAAATGGCCGTACTTCCAAAACTGATGTATAGATTTAGTGCCATCCCAAAGTACTAAGAGCACTCCTCACACAACTATAGAAAACAGTCCTAAAATTCATATGGAACCAAAAGAGACCTAGAATAGCAAAAGCAATCTTGGGCAACAAGAACAAACCAGGCTATGTTACAAAGCTACAGTGGTTACAAAAAACAAAAAACTAGCACAGAAATAGGCACAAGGATCAATGGAACAGGATAGAAGATGCAGAAACAACCCTGAGCACATGCAAGAATTTGATCCTTGATAAGAGAAATAAAAACATACACAGGACAAAAGATAGCCTCTTTAACAAGTGGTACTGGGAATACTGGCTATCCATATGCAGAAGATTGAATCTGGACCTATTATCTTTCATCATGTATGCAATTAAAATCGAAGTAGATCAAGCACCTAAATATTAGAACACAGGCAACCTGCTGGAAGATAAATTAGGTAAGAGCTTTCAATGATAAAAAACAGCCTGTTGTGGCTCTTGTACCATAGGTTTGCCATCAGTGAATTATATTAAATTAAAACCCTTCTGCACAGCAAAAGAAACAACCAATAGAGTGAAAAGACAACTTACAGAATGGGAAAAAATGTTTTCCCTGCTACTACTTGGACCGAAGGCCAATATCTAGAATATATAAAGAACATAGAAAAATTAAGCCCCCCCAATAAAAGATCCAATAAAAGTGGCCAATTGAAATGAACTGACACTTCTCAGAAAAAGAAGTACAAGTAGGCAGTAAATACATGAAAAAAAATGCCCAGTATCCGTGGTCATTAAAGAAATGCAAATAACACTGAGATTCCATCTTACTCCAGAAAGAAAGATGATCATCAAAAAAAATCAAAGAGTAGCAAATGCTGGCAAGACTATGGAAAAAAAGAATCTTCTTTTGGTGGAACTATAAGTATAACTGCTATGGAAATCACAGAATTATAGAAATACATCCCTTCCACAAAAATCTAAAAATAGAAACTCCATCCCAGTTATTCCCCTTCTAAGTATCTGCCCAAAAGAGTTGAAGACATCGTGTTGCAGTGATATATGCCATAGTGATGTTTATAGCAGCTTAACTCGTGATAACTAAATCTTGGAAATGGCCCATATGTCCATAAACAGTTGAATGGATAAACAAAGTGTGGTATTTGTACACAGTGGAGTATGACTGTACACTGCAGAAGAATACACTTGAGTCATTTGTAAGAAACTGGATTCACCTTGAGACTATAATGTTAAGTGAAATAAATCAGACACAGAAGTTTCAATATTGCATGGTATCTCCCAAAGTATAAATAAATTAAAGAGCAAAATAAAGGATACATAATAGGAAAAAAGGAGATAGATCTTTTGCAGATGGTAAGGAGAGCAAAGAATGGAGGAAGTGGGAAGGGAATAGAGGGAAAGAGGACAAGAATTAAGATGCTTTATCCATGTGTACCAACTTCTCACTATGAATGTAATCGTTCTATACTGCAAACATGTACCAATAAAAGTAAGAATTAAAAAAATCTACATAGTTTTTAAAAAAGTGCTAAAATTAACAAAGTATAATTTGATAGCTTAGTTTCATCTGAATTGTTACAAAATATAAATGAGTATTCCACAAAAAAATAGTACACACACGTACAAAGATATTTGTGGAAAATTAAAAAATTAGTAATACTGATTATAATATTTGCAATAGCCTATTTTAATTTGAAGAACTCTGATTGAAATTAAAATTCATTAATGTTTAAGTATTTTCTGTAGTTAACATAATAAGAGGAGCATTGAACTTATAATCAACCCAAACAGAATAAAATTACAGTTTTCACACTATAAACACTATAAAAAAATGGTGTAGTTGAATACTTTTATTCATTTCTTTGTTAATGATCACATTTGGTCCTGATCCTAGTCCCTGTTCTTTAAAATAAATATTGGGTTTACTTTCATGTATAAGTTGATGCTATCTTTTTCTGGATGCTTCCAGTCACTTGAAAATATATGTCACACCTTTGCATATTTCTATGATAATATTTCCAGTGAAAAGAATTGAGCATTTACATTGAGGAAGAAAAAAAATCTTTGTACTGTATCTTAGACTCAGATATGTAGTCCATAAGTGAGTTGATTGCCGTACTTTCTGTATTGCAAACCACATTTTTATTGTTAATGAAAGAGTAAACTTTTCTGCCTCAGTTGAAAATAGCAACTTTTATCTTGTACTCAGAAGTATGGCTTTGGAAATTTTGAAATGGAAATCAGTACTGATGAATGCTTGTATTTACATTAACATTCCTTTATTTCTGTGAAAGCTGTCCCTTATTTCTATTGAAAGTACATTATACTGATATTTTGCAAATCATTAACATCATTGTGAAGATTATTAAATGAGACTGGTTTAAACGATCCACATGACCAGTTAGCATGAGGAGCTTTTACCTCGATTACCATGGGGTGTCCTGACTAATGTGAACATTCAGTAGACAGTCTCAACTTGAGGATTTGACAAGAGAATCAACAATTGCTCACAGTTCTGTGTATTTAGAACAAAAGTAATCACTTAGTAAGTAGTTGCCATGTAATCTAGGTGGTTCTTTCTTAGGGAAAAGATTCTACATAATGAAGAATGCAGTTTCACAAATGTAGGTTTTCCTAAATGTGTTTTCCACTTCTCTGCTTCTAGAACTTTTAACTAGCAATCAAAAATGTGTTTAAATGTCACTTTTAATCATGAGCTAAGTCTTGCTAATCATATATGCATTATGCCCTTCCCCCAACTGATGTAATTTTTTTTTTTTTTAGATTAAAATGCCATTGAAACATTTCTCTGCAGGTGATTTCCTATGATTTTCCTCCTGTCATACAAAAGTCTGTTGCCACAGAGATGAAGCACTGACAGCTCAAATAAGACCTTCCATGACATTACAAAGAGTGTGGAGCAAATGACAAAAATAGGCCATTTTTAGGCTCTAATTTTAATATATTGTTTTTCTTTGTGGTCTTTATTCTTGGTTCAGAAAATGTTGAAGATGTTTCACAATATTCCTTCTCACATAGTGAAAGTAAAAGTTATAATTTATTCTATGTCAAACAATGGGCTAAGCACTTTTTATGCTTTATCTCAGTTGTAGTTCAGCCCACTAGAGATCAGAGATGTATTTTAAATCTTCATTACACCATTGAAGAAACTGAGGCATAGCCAAGTTATGTGGGAGATCTGCACTGTGAACCTTAGTAATAAACCCAAACTTTCTTAGAAAATAAAGACAACAGATAGAGGAAATATACTGCTCACTTGTTACTATCTATTACTTACTCAGTGATTTAAGAAATATAAAATTCTAAAATACCTAAAAATATTTTATTCTTTTCTTATTAAAATAGTTATACAAAGTTATCAATGGAGATTAATTTTGCATTTAATCAAAATTATATTCAAAAGTTATACTTTCAGTAACCTTTCCTGAGAAGGTATTGATAAAATAATGGTGAGTCACGCAAATGACAATTTTACAGAATATGTACCATTTCAGTTGTTTTTACGATGATCCTTTTTGGTAGCCATCAGCTATTAAATAAATAAAACTGCCTGAAACCTTCTGTGGTTAATATGGGGTATATGAACTGGGCTTCAACCAGAGAAACAGACCCGGGGGAGATATCACACATCAAGGGATTTATTATACAAGCACATTTTGTGAGATTGTGAGAGCTATCTGAGGAAGGCTGAGGATGAGCAGGAGCATCCTCTGCATGGGAAGAGAAGGGAAGAGCAAAAGTGGGTGAAGTTCATAGCCTCTAGATGTCTGTGCTCTATGCTTGGAGAAAGCTAAAACTCTTTAAATTATTTTGGGCTCATGTAGTTAAGTGTCTGCCATCCAGGATAATTTCCCATGTCCTTTACTCAAAGTGAGCTGATGAGGGAATATTAATTATATCTGCAAGCTCCTTTCATCCTATAGGAAAGATCTCGCAGCATCTTCCTTGGCCCCATCCACACTCAGCAGGAGGGATGCATAGTGTGTTACTGGGTAGTTCTGTGGCCCTGTGACCTGGCCTCACTGCTGCCATGAAAGTCTCCCAAAAACTCTTCTAACCTGGGAAATTTTCTAAATACCTTCACACCACAAAGCCCACTTGCCAGAGAGCCTACTGGTGAGATCTCTGAATCTCAAGGATAAAGAGAGCTATCTATCTAGTTTTTGCATCTCTGCCCTGGCTGGAGGAAGCCTGCTTAGCCTATAAGGCCCTACAATTTCTATGATTCTATAACATTTTTAGATTCATTTCCTAGTGACTAACTATTCTGTGCTATAATGTGAGACTATAAAAGAGCAAATAAAACTGTTTTTGAGCTTTTAATGCTTTCTAAATTTAATCATTATTTATCCTAAGGAGACTTGGCTAATAAAATACAGGGAGAAAAACCCCATGTAAACAAAAACATCATCATCTAAGGGTGAAGGTCCCCTTTTTCTTCCTATCAGATACCTGACAGAATGATTTGGATAGATTTAAGGTTTATTTCAGCTGATGTTAGAATAACCCATCTGAACTACCTGGTTCAAATTACTAGAATCTGGGGCTGGGGATTTAGCTCAGCGGCAAAAGTGCCTGCCTGGCAAGCGCAAGGTCGTGAGTTCGGTTCCCAGTACCGGAGAAAAAACAAAAAACAAACAAAAAAAAACAAACAAAAAAAACAAATTACTAGAATCTAAATGTACAGATCTACTTTATCTTCTTGGTGAGTCTAGTTTGGTAAACTAATGCTGTATATCATGGTATAAGGCTATTGTTGTTCAGAAATAGCTCAGGTTTTATAACAAGGCATTTTGGTATTACCAGGCCAAAATATTACTGAATATTTTGCAGGTCAGTCTTTTTTACTTCTGGAAACATTTTGATTTTTGTTTGTAGATTAGATTTTCCAGGCATTCCTGAATGAAATTATTTGAATGCTTATACAGTTAGCTCATTCTTATGAGAAATCTGCAGAAATTAACTAATTAATTAATTAATTAACTTAATTGAGAACCTGGCGTTCATAGGCTTAAATCTTGTCCTGAGGATATGGAGCAATTTCAGCGAATTGCCAGCATTGCCCTGATACTGAAAGTATAATATTTATAAGAACTCATGGATCTAAAGAGAAAACGTCTAAAGAAAGCTCTTGCAGTGAATATAGCAGTCTTTGCAATACTAATTGTACACAGTGTTGAGAAGAATTGTGTTATCTTTGAGCATTTTTATGGTTCTCAGCATCTCAAGATGAATAAAAATTAATGGGTGTTAATTAAAAGATCATGGCAAGGACCTCAGCATTCCTTTGATTAGTTGTAAGAGGTATAAGGATTAAATTTTGTAGTATTTTGAGGGAGATTTCTATGTAATTAAAAACTACTTATGCTAGAGTGCTTTTAATGGCAATGTGAACTTCAGTTTGGAAAATTTGTGCTGACCTAATTTTAACTTTATTGACTCTCAGATAATTATAGTCTGATGTTAAGCCAGTGAAGCTAATTTTTATTTCAGTTTTTGTTTTCATTTTGTTACCACATTTCATTTTTATGATTTGTACTTTTTGGCTGAGATTACCCATCTATTTGTTTACTGTGAATATATTTTCTTTTATGCCTTTTAACATATTTAATACTTATAGGAGTTATTTTAAGTCCTCTCTGCTAGTTATTAGAGGATCTGGGGATCCTCTTTGCTTTTATTTCTGTTGCCACTTTTTGTTTGTGGGTGCTTTTAGTATAGCACACATCTTTTTTTTTTTTTTTAAACATTTTATTTTGACAGAATGTTAGATTTCAGAAATGATACATTGTATCTTTTTTTTTTTTTGGTTTTTTGGTTTTTCTCCGGTACCAGGAACCGAACTCACGACCTTGCGCTTGCC
>NW_004955492.1:2868286-2945940 GCF_000276665.1 Chinchilla lanigera | reverse complement strand
TATTTGTTTTGTCTTGTTTTTTCTCATAGGGCTTTATGTTTTAATCTGAGTTGTCAATCTCAAGTTTTCAATATATTATATCTTATGCTTCTTTTTTTTTTTTTTTTTTTTTTTGGTTTTTTGGTTTTTCTCCGGTACCAGGAACCGAACTCACGACCTTGCGCTTGCCAGGCAGGCGCTTTTGCCGCTGAGCTAAATCCCCAGCCCCAGAAATGATACATTGTAAAGACTGAATTTGTTGAGTTTTTTTTCCTCAAGAATTAGTTGGTTTTGCAGGCAGTTAGTCTGATTTGGATTGAAACTCCAGTGTTCTTTTTCTTTAACAGTGAGCAGTTACATTTCTGCTCAGTTCTTTCTGCTTATATCTGCTATTATATTGGATCTGCCCCAAGTATGCACACTTGAGTAGTCAGAAAGAATTTAGATGAATTTTATTATAAGATAGTTTGGATACCTCTTTAGTCCAGGATTTAGCCCATTAAATCTCCTGCGGCCTGTGACATCTCAGTCCCGTAAGACAGCAGCTCTCTGCTACCTGGATGATAGGCAGAATGGGCAGGGCATCCTTTGAGTTCATGGCAGCCGGTTGAGAGTCAGGCTAAGTATTCTTTGCCTTTCTAAAATATTCCTCTCTCCAGTACGTCTCTGGTTTTGTCCTCCTCAGGTGTCTTGCAATAGATTCTGAAAAGTACTCTTTCCCACCTATTATAATAGTTTTCATGGGAGGACCAGGGCAACTGAACTATTCTATCATTTTCCCAAAGTGCAAGAACGCATAGAAAAATAACATTTAAAAAATGGTGCTGAGTTCATAAAATTAGATCAAGAAATTTAAAACATTGATTTCTTAAAAAAACCTGATACCAAAGCTAAAGACCACTAATTTAGAAATGGGTGGCTAGTAGAGAGTTTTTTGCTGGTCATTGCTGGCCTAACCTGGACCCTTTATTTCTAGCAACACAGGCTAATTTTCTGTTAGTTTTCTCACGTGTCATGTTCTTTACTGTTTTATTTGTGCTTATGGTAGTTCAAAGCACTGAGTTCATTTTTCTCTGAATTTCTCCTAAACCTCAGCTACAGAAAATGATAGTAAAGGCAAGAAAGATCATGAATGGCCTTGATTCTTTCATTCAGGAATTGATGACACCTTCTTTTCCTAAGTGACTTCAACAGTGTTTACTTGACTGAAGAGTCAGAGGGACTAAAAATACAGCCATCATGAGATTTAATAAATAAAACTTCTGCTCTGCAGAGAGATTTGAACCATTTCAATAAAACACAAAAAAACATAACTTTATAGTCAGTGACTCTATGGCTTTTCAGGATACAATCTACAAGCCCATAAATAGACTACAAACTAATTTCCTTGGATAAAAGAAAAATGTTTATAGGGTCATTATTTTCTTCTGAAGAGATAATTACATTGTTATATTTTCCCCCAGAATTTGATTTTCATATTGACTGAGTAGGTATAAGTGGATTAGTAGTTTATCTCATTTGATAGGATGAAATTAAAATGGTTTATTATCTATTTTATTGCAGATCCTTAGACTAATGTTCCAAGTTATTTGCATAAGAGTTAACTTAATTGATAATTATATATTTTCTTAGATGACCTTAACATTTCTCTGTTGAAAATTTCAACATATTTTAATTTTAATTTGAGGAGGTGTTCATAGTGGCTTTGGGGTCAATAATTATTAGCACAGAAAACAAATGACATGAAAAAGTGTGAAGTTTTGTTTTGGGGCCTCTTTAATGCTTCTTTTGGTATAACAAATATGAATTCTACTCCAGCCTGATCTTCAAAACCGTTTGTGTAGCTACAACTAATGTCAGACAATAGTCAAAGACAGAACAAAAAGTAGATTAAGTGAGGAAAGTTAGGTCAAAGAAGAAAAGAATAAGAAAGGAGGTACATTAGGCTTTTTGGTTATTTTAAGGAATACATAGAGCTTTAAAACACAGAATCCCTGAACGTTAGTCCCTTTAGTAGTAAAAATCTCTGTGGGCCAGGTTGGAAACTGTGGTAGTAGACACTGAATTACAGTGCTAGTTCACATTATCGTTGACACCATCATCACCGTTTTCATGGTCAAAATTATCCAAATTTATTAAAGTCATTATTTTATCCCAGGTACTATGGTGAAAATTTTACACACATCAGCTCATGTCTTCTGATCCTATACAGAGGCACTTTTACTAGCTTTACTTATAGGTGAGAAAATTTAAGCTGAAAAAATTTGATTAACTTATCAAAATCCTAGAGGTAACAAGTGGCAGGGATCGGATTCAAAATTGGATCTTTCTGACTCTTACTGTATGCTGTGAACCACCAATAATAAAAGAAAAACCTGGGAAGATTATTAAGACTGAATCATTAATTTTAAGGTCTCTGGTTTAAAGTTTGCCATTAGATAAAATAAACTTTTATGTTACAACCAAAATAATTTCCTAACAGTGTAAACAATTCAGCAACATGCTATTTATTTTGTTAGTTTCACAGTTTGATTTTTGGTAGAGATTATGCTGTTAGAATAAAATATCTGATCATTATTATTTCAGGGGGCTTCAGAGAGCTGTATTTTTGGAGAAACATAATTACAATAAGGCAAACAACCATTGATAGCGCCTACTGCTTTTCAGACATTCGCTGATCTCTTTTCTTTCTGCTTAGGAAAAACTGGATGTAGGAGTGAGAAAAGAAGTTGATGGTATGGGAACATCTGAGATCAAATACGGTGACTCAGTATGCTACATACAGCACGTGGACACAGGCCTGTGGCTTACTTACCAGTCTGTAGATGTGAAATCTGTGAGAATGGGTTCTATACAACGTAAGGTAAGTTTACATAAAAACATAATTTATAACAGTATCTTGTTTAAAATAAAAAAATACAAGGCCAAAGAGGTACTGCATTCTTTCAGCCACCTGCTAAAGTTCATTACTTTACATGCTAGAGGGCAAATTCCACCATATGTTTATTTTAGTACCGCGGCCAAGTGATGCTGTATGTACCAGATTGCCTGCCAGTGTGCACGACCCCATCTGCCCAACTTCTTTAAATGGGAGGAAACACTGGAGAAGGAGAACTATTAATAAATTGTTAAAGTGGCAGCTCTTCTGATCCCTATGAAATCCCCTCTAATAGCCTGGTTTGTAAGGTGAGCCATTCACAGAAGTGACATCATCAATGTGTGGGACTAGGGGATTCATGTTCATAAATAATAAGCAAAAACAAATATACTGTCTCTGGATTCTGGCTTAGTTTAGCTAACTTCCTTTGTTCTCCATCCCTGCTGCTCATCCTGCACTGGCCTCCCCTCGCTCATAGGAAAGAGATCACACTCTGAAGGTGATGTGCTACCCTGCCTGGTTTGCCCTTCTCCTGTTCTTCTGCTAATTTCACTTTTCTCAGCATAGAGCTTACAGCATATTCCTTGCAATCCATAAAAGCCATGGCTTTTATACACAGGTGCCTTTGCATAGTCTGTTTCTTCTGCCTGGAAAGTTTTCTTGTCTGCCCAACTCCTACTCATTCTTCAGACTTAAAATTAAAAATCATCTCAGAAGTTCTTCTTATTTCAGCTGCTCCACAACCTCTACCTTTGTGTTCTTTCATAAAATGTATTAAGTTTTATATTCACTCTCTGTGCTGCTTTATTTACTAGGCTACCATATCTCTCTCCCCTAATTTGTGAGTGCCCTCAGGCAGGCGGAGGTAGTAGACTGCTCATAATTTTGCATACTGCATGCAGCGCAGTGCACAAAACCATACAAGACACATTTTAGTTCTAGAAGCAGGAGGCCTTGGTGAGAAAGGCTTTAGTGACACACAAATCTGTTTTCAATAGAGTATTTAATCACAATTTATGTACATTCCACAGTAGATTATTCACTGTTACTGAGATCTTTTAGAGTGATCAGTGGTGATTCTAGGGAAGTCAGAGGCTGATGCTGTGTTGACGGGGTTTGCGTTGAGTATATTCCTGTACCTTCTTCCTCAGAATTCTGGAAGGAGATTTTCAGCCAATTCTGTGATACCTTCATCTTTGTAATGAGATGGTCGCTCGTTTTCTAGTCTTTGACCTATGCTCACAAATTTAATATGTTTTTATGCATTCAGTAATATATAAAACATTCATTATTTCCTACAACTGGACCTCCCTGTGGTAAAACTTACTATGAAACATTCAAATTTATGCAAAACAAAAACAAAACAAAACAAAATGGTATGGTGAACCTGCGTATCCATCATTCACCATCAGAGTCACCCTGCTGCATTCCTTCCTGTTCCCCGCCCCTTCCCCCCAGGGCAATTCTTTGCCATCACAGATTAGTTTTGCTTGATGTAGATTTTCATATAAGTGAAATCATACCCTTTATATGTTTTTTTGTTGTTGTTGTTGTTGTTGTAGTTCAGTACAATGCTTGTCACAGTCGTCCAGGTGCTACCTTATTTGGGTCCAAATTGCTGATGTTGCTTTTGTAGCTTCTGAGTTGCCAAAGAGGTAGAGGGTAAAGCCAGTGCAGTTCACAGTCTAAGGGGGAGGAATAGAAGGAGGGAAGGAGACAAGATGCACAGGCACGACTTCCTGGCTGTCTCCGTTGCTAGACTCAGAACGTCGCAAGTCTCTTGTTTCTGGGTGTCAGTGTCTAGCATAGTGCCTGCACCGTGGTAGATGTTCCACAAGTAGGTTTTAGATGAAACCATATATTTTTGTTTGCTAGTTTCTTTCACAGGAACATACTTGTTCTCTTCTCTATGCTGCCCATCTTCCTTTGGAATAATCTTTGGTGCTGTTTTGCTCTTTCTGGTACCTTTGATTTTTTGTTTTCATATATATATATATATATTTTTTTTTTTTTTTTTTTTTAAATCTTACCCGGCTTACCTTTGTACCGCACCTTGTTGCCACTTCACCTCCTGGTTGTTTATTAGTCTGGGCATATTTCCTCACTATGGTGCTTCATTCTTGTTTCCTAGAAGTCATAACTTCTTACATCCTGAGGACAACTGAAATTACTTCAGTATCTTGCTATTCCTGTTTATTTAGCTTTAAAAAAATAACAGTGATCATCGAATCACTCAATTTACCAATGAAAGTAGGTTAAAAGTCATGTTTTTAGTGTCCTTTAACTACAGACATCCAGTTAGTGAAGATCCTTACAGTCTTGTAAACCCTACTTGACCATAGTGCATTCTTCTTTTGAAATCCTATTAGATTAAATTAACTAGTGTTTTATGCAGAATTATTGTTATATTTTCATGAGGGAAATTAAATTATCTTTGTTTATGGGAATTAGATTTGAATTTCATAAAATTTTCAAGTTTTCTAGTTTTCATGTGTTATGAAGTCATTCTTCTTTGGACTTCTTCCAACCAAGTAGCAATGAAATAATTACCCTTAGCTCATGGGCTTTATGAAAACAGGCACTTCGCCAGTGCTGGTCTAGACTAGTTTACCCTCAGGAATTTCTGTTTTTCAAAGGTTTATGAAAGCTGCTCTAAGAAACCATCTAGTCCCTAAAGTTCTTTAAATGCTGTGTCTGAAATTATCTGTCCCAAGTTTTTAAAAAGAAACTTATCCAGTTAGTTGAGGGTACTCCTTCTGAGGATGATGATGATGATTATTTAAGAAATACGATCTCCTTCTGTTGCCCAGGATGTTCTCAAATTTCTAGACTCCTATGATCCTCCTGTCTCAGTCTTCTCACTATTTGCAACTGTAGGTATGTGCTATGGTGCCCAACTATAAGGATTATTCTTAGTTTGCCGTGAATCGATCCTATGCCTCTGGAATCTCCTGTTCTGTTTGTTGTGTTTGTCTGCTTTTTTCCAGAAGATTGTATATAGTATTGTATTACTGTAATTAATTTACCATCTTCTCTGTTCTGCTTTCTATTTTATTTTTGGCTTGGTTTCATTTATCTTTACAAAGGATCAAATTTTGGGTTTACTCACCCTTTCTATTCTATTTTTAGTTTATTAGTGTCCTTTTTGTCTTCATTAATTTCACTTCCTCACTTTATTTGGTATTCTTTTTTTAGTCTTATAATAATTGATACGTTCTTCCAGTTTAGTCAACTTTTCTTTAGTAGCAAAGCCAAGGGTATAGCAGACTTGTCTGTCTCATTGATTTTAACATTGGGAGTTCTTCTTTACTTGCTCTCTAGACAGTTTGCAATTACAGTCCCTGTGACTAATTTTAGTTCATATACGTGATACTAAATTATCTTGCTGGAAGTGTTGAATGAAGCTGGACACCAGGGGCACTTAATGGCATGGTTCCAGTCATATGTAGGGCACAGCTGGCCTGTGCTGGTGATGTCTGGAGGAGATGAGCCTTGTAAAGGATGGACAGGAAGGAAGGTCAGTGCAGAAAGGCAGCCCTGGGCTCTAATGTTCTTTTTCTTTTATGGTCTAGGTGTTGGTTATAATATGCATATTCACACTGGGAAATTCACTGAGGTATTCACTGAAGATTCTTGCATTTTTCTCTCCTAATGTTATACTTTCATAGGAAGTTCAAAATGTAAAGCCTTGCAGAACTAATGAAGATGTATAAATTCACAAATATATTCGTAAATAATTCATGAATGAATTATGTAAAGTTGAGATGCTTTAGAAGCATTGTTCAGTACTCAGTGATCAATCCATCTGTGTTGGGAATTTCTTTGTAACTAGTAGTGTCATGCAGTAATATAATGCTGAGTAATGTTTCCTTTGCTGTTTGTTCAGTTTGCTTAGGCTATTATAGATCAATCATAGAATATAGTTATGTGAAGATGCCCTACTGTTTGTTTTACTCAACTCAGTACATTTATTGAATCATTCTTTTAAACCATGACGGAATAAATGGATTGAATGGATTATGTTTACAGGGTACTGTGTATGTTATCTAATCTGAACACAACAGCTCTGCTATCTTTAACTAGCTTTGGCTTCTAAATACCATTGTGGATCAACTTCCTGAGCATACATCTTACATCTGCTTTGGAAAGGAGATCTTGGGAAAAATAACATTCTGTTTTCTTACAGGCAATTATGCACCACGAAGGCCACATGGATGATGGCTTAAATTTATCTAGGTCTCAGCATGAAGAATCACGTACAGCACGAGTCATCCGGAGCACAGTCTTCCTTTTCAATAGATTTATAAGGTACTTTTTCTATTGTTGTTTTCTGTTGTTGTTTTAGTTTTGTTTCCTCCCTAGATTAAAATGGATAATTCCTAAATATACCATGATAATAAATGTACAATTTAGTATGTCAGCAGGATATAATAAATAAAAATAGCTATTTAGATGTTGTATCTTTCTTTTAAATGAACTTTAAAAATGGGGTGTGCTTTTAGAAATTGTATGTGTAATTGTAATTGATAGCTATAGGTCAGGCTTACTCTCTAACTTGTTTTTGAATCGGATCTATTTAATTCCTTTTTACAGCAATGATGGTAGTGAAGCTTAGATACTTGATGAACTTTTTACAATATATTAAAAAGTAAAGTGATTCTTATAATAACTAATTTTTCCATGTAATAATTAAAACTATTGCATTTCCACAAACTGAATCACATTTATGGTCAAAGTGTTTTCTGGTAATAATATGCAGTCTGATCCATTACAAATATCATGTCTCTTCAAATTTGCAAATTTGATAGAGGAACATTTTTTGTAAGCATACAAATTTTTTATTTGTGTACATACACACAATATGCAAAATTTTAAAAACAAGTTATATTTTGTTTCTAAAAATTTACGTACTTATTTCTTTCTCAGATTGGCATTTGTGAGTTATGAGAATGGATATACTTCATGTTTATTGACTGTATTTCTTCATTTATTCCTTTTGTGATTTACCCTATTATTTCTGCTTTGCTGTTATAAGCTTTTATATTAGAGGTAGTAAGTTCCTGTCATCATTTATAAATTGCAAATATTTTCTATAACTTTGTAGTTTCAATAACATAATTTTATTTTTTCATGATAGTTAAATTAATTACTTTTGACCTTGGCAATATACAGCAGACTTACCTACCCAAGATCATATTAATATTCACCTATTTTCCATGCTTTGTTTTGTTTTTTGTTTTTTTCCGGTACCAGGAATTGAACTCATGGCCTCACGCTTGCCAGGCAGGCTCTGTGCCACTGAGCTAAAGCCCCAGCCCCCAATTTTCCATGTTTTGTATAAGCCATCGTGTGTGTACAACTAAAGAACATGCGCAGCATTCCCAAGTGTGAGCTCCACTTCTTTGCCTCAGTGAAGTGTCCTTTATTTTATATTTATCAGTTACATTACTTTAAGAATTACTTGAATTTATTATATAGTAATAATAATAAAATATAAATAATATAATACATAATATTTAATAATATAATAACTAGATATTTATTGAGATAAATGGAAAAGCTTGTAGAGATGAAGAAACTAGGGAATAGGTGAGTTCCATTGATATGACTGAGAAGGAATTTCCAGTACAAACTTTAGAATACTGTAGTAGTTACTATTTCTGTTGATTAAGAAGATTGAAAAATATTCCAAAATTATTAATAATCTTCATGTACATGATAATACATTTAAATAATGTTTTAAGATTTGCAAGATTCAGAGCTAAGCTAATTCTCACTGATAAAACTTTTAGTTTTTAAAATGTAAGTTCCAATAAATTCAGAAAATTAGAAACATTTCTTTACAATAAAATGTTGCTTTCGAGTTTTGCTTATGCAGAGAGTACAGATGGAATTATAATATTTTTGTGCATTAACTTTTGTCATGACTAAGATTACTACTGCAGCATAGTATAGGTATTTCTCCTGTTCTTTTATGGTGTCTTTTGTTGTTTTAAAAAAAAGTTTTTATTCTGGAGTACTTTTGAGTTATAAGCATCATGCTTCTCATATTCATTGAAAAATAATTTAAATCAGAATATCCATAACCTCAACAAGTTAACACATTTCCATCCCACTAATGTTTTTCGTCAAAGGCCAGAAAACATCATTGCTTCTTAATCTGACTTTGAAATGCATTTCTTTCGGATAATAGAAGAGCAGTTTACTGTTTACGCATTACTAGTTAATTTTTCTAAATTAACATCAGAATATATTTTTTTTACTGACGGGAATTAGACATAGTAGCAACTAGTGCCAATGATCACAGTACTTCAAAGAATTCCATTTTTGAAAAACCAGTAAAAAACTAAAGTCAGGGCTATAAGTTTGGCAGAAGCAGCCTTAAACTGTAAAGTATAAAACATAGCTTATGGGAAATGGGGAGACAGATCTTCTGCAAATGGAAAGGTGACCAAGAGATGGGACCAAGGGATGAATGAGAGGAGGAGATCATGTAAAAAAATTAAGTTGTGCCACGTATATGCAGAAGCTCCCACAATGATTGTAATCATTATGTATTGCAAACATGTACTAACAAAAACTATGTAGTGCTTTAAAATGAAAATTAGTTGGTGTCATAGTCAGTTACTCTGCAGGCTTTGGTCTTTTGGGCTCATCGGTTTTGCTGTGGATGAGTGGCTCTGCATGCTAGAGAGCAGAACACAACATGGTATGTACTTGACAGGATGTAGGGTTTCTAAAGTAAACAGATTTATTATTGCTGCGGGAGGAAAAGGGGATCCTTTCTTGTGTGTTCCTTTTACAGTAGTACAGGGAGAGAGAGTAACATATCTGTAAATCAAAAATCAGTAGAATAAAATTGTGAGCTACTGACAGAGACATGTGTGCTGTCGACCTTAGGGGCCTGGATGCTCTCAGCAAGAAAGTGAAGGTGCCTGCGGTTGACTTACCCATCGAGTCTGTGAGCCTGAGTTTGCAGGACCTCATTGGCTACTTCCATCCTCCTGATGAGCACCTGGAGCATGAGGACAAGCAGAACAGGCTTCGAGCCCTCAAGAACCGGCAGAATCTCTTCCAGGAAGAGGTGAGGCTTGGCTTAACTAATTTCTTTTCTGTCATTCTTTTGGGATGGTAGAGGAAGCCTATTGGTAGAGAAAAGTCTTCTTCTGTTCCACATCTTTGGCTTTTATTTTGGTGGGTGGGAAGTACTGGGGATTGAACCCAGCACTATTGCACTGAATTACATCCCCAGCCCTTTTTTTACTTTTTATTTTGAGACAGACTCACTGAGTCACTAAATTGCCCAGGCTGGGTTTAAACTTATGATCCTCCTCCCTCAGTCTCCCAGACTGCTGGGATTATAGGCATGCAAACGACGCCCAGCTGCCTTTTGTGATATATGAGTGTAGTCTTGAACGGGGAATCAGGTGTGAGAAGAACCTGGTCATTATTATTATTTCTCCATTAATGAGTATTAATTTTACAAAAGGACATGTGCTTTGCAACCAGCCCTCACCTGGCCATTTTTAAGCACTGCAGTTTGCTTCATGTGGTTGCATAAATACAGAACCTTAAAATAATATAGGCTGTTGAAAATATCAGGGCCTCCAAACTATTCAGCAAGTGCTGGGGTCTCTGTAAAAATGCCCTAGGACCTCAGAAGCTCTTCCTTGGAGTTGGACAGAGAGGGTTACCCCAGGAGGAGGCTGAGCTATAACATCCGTGGACAGGGCACCACACTGTTGTGTTTTGCATATATATATATTTGATGTTACCAACAGGTCCAGGCCTAACAAGCACTCAGGTGTCATTCTTTACAAACAGAGTAAAAGAAGGATCAGGGGATGTGACTAGTGATCTAAACTGGTGTGCAAATATTGCCCTATATTCAAGAGTATCAGGAGAAGACTGTTAGCATTGATAGGGCCCATCAGGGAGTTCATGCAAGAGTCTCAGTTGTTTTTAGTACTGCATTTTTGATGAAAGTATCTGATGAAAAGTATCTATAAAAGTATGGAAGGAAAACAATTAGAGGACATTATTGGGTTCCCCTATCTCTAAATCTGTTTCTGTTTTTAAAGCTATTTTCTGATACCTTTGAAACTGACCCTACTCTTTGAGGACTTTTTTACTGTGTACATAAAAGAAGTAATTTATCTAAGACCAGAGCAGTATAAGAGATAAGGATATGTCAATCTAAACCAAAAGCAGCATAGGGTTCATTGGGAGTTTCTGATTTTATAAATGCTAAGTTACTACATTGTTTACTATGCTGAGTTTATTTAACATCTGGAGGAGTGAAACCTAAATATGATGCCATGAACATTTAAAATATTGACTTAATGTTATCAACCTAATATTGAGTTAGGTGTTTCTGAGGTCTGTGGTACTGCTGAAATTCTATGTGAAATAAACTGCTTTGATTAGTGAACTCTTTATAGTTTTTCCTTTTATTTTGAAAACCTTGATACAGTGATAATAATAAAAGTATAATTTCAAATGTGAGCTGTTTTGTAGAGAGTTTCAGAGTGAACATTTTTTTAAAAATTACTTTTAATTTAGTAATTATGTTAATGTCTGTGGAACAGGGATTGGCTCTGGGGCTTACTTAGCAGCAGAATATTGTTTATGATCAATCCATTTACTCAAGGATTAAACTTTGTGACCCTAAGTACAAAGTTCTTCCATTTCTGTTTGAGGATGGGAGTCTAGATTTAAAATCCACTTGGATTGTTTGAAGAACACTTTGTATCACATACAGATGTGTTTCTTCTTAAACTGTCTTAATGTTCATTAGGATTAACAGACATACTTTTAGCCAGATTCTTAAAAATCAGTTTTGCCTTTTAGGTATGTGAGCAGAGATACAGTTTTCCATGTGATTTTTTTTTTCCATCCTCCTAGGGAATGATCAACCTCGTGCTGGAGTGCATCGACCGCCTGCACGTCTACAGCAGCGCGGCGCACTTTGCTGACGTCGCTGGGCGAGAAGCCGGGGAGGCTTGGAAATCCATTCTTAATTCTCTGTATGAGTTGCTGGGTAAGGAGAAGGTTGGGTTTTCAGAGCAACTGAATTAGTCCATAACATAATAGTTATAACACTTCTGGAATATGCTTCCTAATCAAAACTTTCAATTTTTAATTTATTTGGGCTAAACAGTGATGTTTAGCATTTAAATCCATCTCTAAGTGAGAAAAGCAGCCTGTGCTGTAGATTTGCCTCTGTTACAGGAGGAAGGATGTCCAAGGTGCCCCCCTCACCCCGCGTGAGGAGCATTGATAAGGATGTGTATTAAAGATTTTTTTTTTGGTTGTGGAGTTAGTCACAGGAGTCTGCTCTTCCCACAGACCTATTGTGTCAAGGGTCTGCTCCATTTTCTTTTCTTAGTCTTTATAAGGCCTGTGCTTGGCAATTCCTACCCATGTGTGGCCTTTGTTAAATGGCACTTGCAGTGGTTTATGTCACATTCCTATCAGCTTTGTGCAAATGTGTCTTCATTATTTTTGGCCGGAACTATCGCTATAGCTTGTTTCTTATAGAACTTGGGTCTGAGATTTTACACTATTTTCAAGCAAGTAAGCGTAATGAAACTTTCCTTCTCTGCTCTTTTGCCTCTTAGCATTTACCTGTATTGTAGCAGTAAGTTTATTATTTAATTATATGAGTTGTGATCACAAAATATGGTATATGTTTATATCAAGATGTATTGCACTGAGACGTATTGCTATTGATCCCCTTCAAAAGCAGTGTTGCCTTTGAGACCAAGGTCATATATGAGGTGTCATCAGAAAATATGGCAAATGTTTAAATAAAAATTAAAAAATGATTATATGAAAAGACACATTGCCATGAATCCCCCTCAAAATACATCTCCTTGCTTTAAACACTCACCATTCCTGCTACTTTCTGAAGCAGTTCTGGGAGTCCTCTTTCCTGTTGTTTTGTCATGGCTCTTTTGATGTCCTGATCCATTCAAAATGTTTATCTATCACACTCATTTTGACGTTAGAGAAGGGCCAGAAGTCACCTGGTGCCAGAACTGGTGAATAAGGTGGATGAGGATAAAACACAATGGCCCAAATTGCTGTAAAAATGGTTCAAGTTTATTAGGACATCCAAGGAATTAGGAAAAGAACCTTAGGAAGGAGGACTGCCAGAACTGCTTTAGAAAGTGGCAAAAATGATGGGCTAAATGTGTTTAAAGTGAGGGGAAGTATTCTGAGGGGAATTCGTGGCAATGTGTCTTTCACTGTAATAAAATTTTAAAATTTTATTTAAACATCTTCCATATTTTCTGATCAAGTCTCATGTGTAATCCTGGTCTCAAAGACAAGAATCACTCCTTTGTGGTTTTTGTATTCCTGCCATTTAACTTTATGTCTGGTACATAGTAGATACTCAGTGAATGTGTATTAATTAAATGACTTGAGTTTAGATGGGATGGAAATGTGTACCTGAATATAGAAAAGAAAGCATTTATGAAAAGAGTGAAGAATATTCAAAATATTTGAAAATTCTTTATAATTGAACTTCATTAAATTTTATAGAGTCATAGTTTAGCAAATAAAATTTTTTGCTTGTTAGAAATTTTAGTGTGTTTTCAGTAGATGGGCTCTTTGATACACCATTAAAATCAAGCACGTGAAATGTGGTTCTTTCAGGCTAAGGGATAAGTTGTAGCTGTGTTTCTTAGAACAAGACCAGGGACATTGAGGCTTTAGAGGAACCTGGATTCATTATTTTACCCACAACAAGGATTTTGTGATTCCAAAAATTTTAAAGACCAGATTTCTTTGGAAATACAGAAGCTATCACACTGAATCTCTGAATTGTAAAAGAGACTGTGGTGTGGTAGCGTTTTAGCAACTCAGTGTCACTTGGTATGATAACAGCTGAATTCCTCAGATGAGCTCTATGCTCCTTGTCACTGACCTGTGATCCAAGGAGGGGTGGATTATGTGCAGAGGGAGTGTTGCTGCGGGTAAATTGAGATAATATGCAGCATCTTACTTATGTCACGTGAGCTCTTTCCATAATCTCAGTTAATCGGTCCCTTCAGCATCTCCTGTGTTCATGTATCTGTAACAAGTGAACAGAGAGAGGTATAATGGCTTTTGTACACTCATGGAAAAGCAGAGTCCACCCTCGGGCTTAATCCTTTTGCGCTCCTTATCTCTCTAGCCTATACTTCCTATAACTCCCCAGAGTTCTTTGGGGGTTAAATTCGATGATTTTTTTAGCCTACAGAAGTAGCATTAATGTACTCTACAAAATGCCAGGGCCGTGGGTGTGAATTACAAATTCTCACTGTAATTTATTTTGTGGTTTGCTTTTATTAGATATGGTTGGAGATGATTTTCAAATGACATGCTCGTGCTTATTAAAATCAGTAGAGAAGGAGCAGGAGGTGCAGGTGGAATGACATGTCCATGTGGATGTGCTCAGTGGGAGGTAACAGGATGCCCCAACGGAATCCGGGCTCTCGCTGCCTGAAACAGCAGAAGAGTCTGTGGTCCCACATGACTGGCCAGCTGTCTATGTGTTTAACTCAGTGGCTCCGATATCTCTCCACAACTGGTTTCTTTATGTCACAGCTCTGCTGCCATCTTGTCATTGTCTTCTCACCCTCCTCCTCCCTCTGCTCTTCTCCTTCCCTTTTCCCCTCTTCCTGCTCTTCCTCCCCTTCTTCCTCATCTTCTTATTCTTCCCCAGCCCGTTTAAAAATGTTTTGTTTGGACAGGGTCTTGCTAAATCACTAAGTTGCCTATGTTGAGGTTGATGTGATCCTCTTGCCTTAGCCTCCCAGAGTGGTGGGATTGCAGGCCTGCACCAACATACCTGGCGGCTGCTCGGCCGCCGGTGTGATCAGCTTCCTGGCCTGCTGGCTTTTTTGTGTGGCGTCCACTGCCTGCTGTTCCTAGTGCTGCACTTCCCCCCTGATGTATGGAAAGCAACCTCTTGATAGAGAATGTGTGGTTTCTGAAACCTTACCCTGTAGACCACGCCTTCCATTTCATTCACCGATTGTGGCCCTCCCTGAACCCATCATTCTGGGGAGGGGGAAGTGGGGTTTCACCAGCACTGCCTCCAGCTGAAGGGGGACCCATGCCTGAAGCCCAGTACAGTCCTTAGACTGCCTGGCTGCCATCCAGAGTTTGAGAGTGATGAAGAAAGCTGAGGAAGAAGCTCAGCTGTCCTTCACAAACATTGGCTCATTCACTGTGCTTGTCCCACCTATTTGCTGAATCAAATTTTCATCAGGGTGCTTTTACTTACTACCTACTATCACATGTGAACAGAGCAGACTCTCAGTATGCATTTGTTTGAGTTATTTAATGAATACAATGCAGAGTTTCTCATAGATTTTCTTTCTTTTTTATTTTAGAGAGGACAAAAAAGATAAAAAAAGTTTCAAAACAGGATTTTCTGTAGCATGGTGGATTTGATCATCAATTCACTCTATGAAAAGCTAGTGAGCCTACTACTCTTCTTCAGTTAGGTCCTTTTCTTGGGAAAACCCCATGCTTTCCTCTGAGAAAAAGACCTTCCTCTTTGTCATTAAGGGTTTCAGAGACCTGACTCTACCACTAATGTGATTTTGGACAGATTACTAAGTTTGTGCTCAGTTTTCTTATCTGCAAAGTGGAGAAAATAAAAGCACTTTTATTTGGGGGGTTATTGTGCCAGTTTTACAGCATAAGCCACTTAAAAATATGAGCCATGTAAATATCATCTGTAAAGTCACAATGATGATTCCCCTCCTGGGATTTTTGGGTAAATTTGGTAATGATGTCAAAATGGTTAGCATAATATTTTTCCTTTTCTTATCATTATCCCCATTTCTTTTAGATATTACTGTAATTATCCATATCCTTGTTGAAGTTTCACCATAGTGAAACTTCCTTCTCTAGCTTCTGCTTTCATTCTTGTTTTTGTTTTCAAATATTTTAGAAAAATAAAACTTGTCTTACCCTATTACACAGAACAAGTAAAGTTCTGGATCATTGTTTGTTTGTTTGTTTATATTTATTTATTTATTGCATGCACTAGCTCTTGGGTTCTTCCTCAGAAAAGAGAGAAAATAAAATTTTCTATATAATTCTCTACACATTGAAAATTATGTATTCTATTATAATGCTACCCATTCTGTAAAACCACTGTCTCCATCTCACACACCAACATCCTCAGCATCTGGTGGACAGCTCATATTCCCTAAGTACTGTCTGCTCTCCATACTGGTGCATTCCACATCCATGGACTTAAGTAATCAAAGGTCAAAAAACACTTGGAAATAACAATATCTATAGTAAGCACCTTCTCCCTTGTCATTAGTTCCTAAACAATAAAATATAGCAGCTATTTATAAAGAGTTTGCATTGAATTGGGTATTATAAGTAATTTAGAGATGTGTGGGGATATTTGGAGGTCATATACACAAACTATGTGATTTTATATAAAGGTCTTTGGAATCTAAGGATTTTGTGCCTGCAGTGTTATAGTTTATAGCTAGATGACCCTCTAAAGTTTCATGAGGTCATAGGTGGGGCTTTGGGAAGTGATTGGATCATTAGGGCATGGAACCCAGCAGTGGATTAGTCCACCGATGAGTTTGTAGTGAATGTGCTATTGAGAGGTGAAGCTTGGTCAAAGGAGGTGGGTTGTTGGAGGTGTGGCCTGGAAGGGTCTATCTTCCGTTCTCCTCCCTTGATCACTCTTTTTGCTTCTTGCTGCTGTGCCGTAAGCAAGTCTCTTCTGCTATGCCACCATGCTTTGGAGCCAGCCGACTGTGAATAGAAACCTCTACAAACTGCAGCCTTGCCTCTTTTAATTTGCGAGTGTCAGGTATTGTGTTTCAGTGATGCGAATGTGGGAACCCATGCACCATGGACATTGAGGGCTGACTGTACTTCAGACCTCAGTGATGTTAAGATACTCTAAGCTTTTTGGTTATTGTCTCCACTTCTGCTCTGTCTTTCCTCCAAGCTTAATCCCAGACCTCAGGGAGGCTCTGCCCACTTCCTCATGAGTGTTCACAATCTCTGACACCTGAATCTAGTCTTCAGGGTGCTGCACCCTTGGCCTGGTGTTTACCATTCTCTCCATCCCTGACCTTGCTCATTCTGCCTCTAGCTGCTCTGTATTATTTCCTTCTAGTGTTTTCCTCCAACTTAGAACTGTACTTCCCGGACCAGGGATATAGCTCAATGGCATAGTGCCTGCCTGGCAAACACAAGGTTCTGAGTTTGGTTCCTGGTACCAAAAAAACCCAAACAAAAAATGAACTGTAGTTCCTTGCACGGTCTCCTGATGGGACAGCCTTTCCTGAGTAAGATAATAAAAGATTTCAACATGGCAAAGAAAGAAATACAAATTAAAATAATAAATAAAGATTATATTTCACTTATTAGGTTGGCATAAATCAAAAAATGATAATGTTCTTCATCGTAGAAAATGTTGATAGTGTTCCTGTCTGGAGTGGAAATTTATAAAATTTGAAAAGCCAGGCTATGTTATGTTAGTATAGACAGAACTTTTAAATGTGTATATCTTCTTACTCTTTGCAATTCTACTTTAGGAAATGCGTCCTAGAGATATTTTTGAATGTACGTCAAAAGGATATCCACTGTGAAATTGTTCATAAGTAGCATAAAATTGAAAACAATCTTTTGATAGGGAATTGGTTATAAAGTTACACTATAGTATAATTATATAGTGTAATACTGTGTTATTGAAGACTGAGATTAACCTATCATTTGGAAAATTATATGCAACAGACTAAATTGTTGCTTCTTTTCGTAAGGCAATCTGTGGTATGTGTAGTGGAAAAGAAAAAATTCAAGGCCTTCCTATATACAGATTAAAATTCTGATTGCATAAAATTAAAACTGGGTCAAAGAGGTTATGTTCTTACACATTTCTGAAAGAATGCGCAGGGGCTAGGGATATAGTGCGGTGGCATAAGTGTCTGCCTGTCTAGCCAAGGTCCTGAGTTCTGTTCCTGGAACTCCCCCCCAAAAAGAAAAAAATGAAAGAATGCACAGAAATATGTTAGTTGGCTTCCTCAGAAAGGATCTTGGTTTTAGTTTTCATTTTCTCTACATTCTGTTACATATTTATTCTTAACCTATTTGTATGCTTTGCGTTTATATAATGAAAAAGAAGTTAAAATATATGACTATGCTAGATAACTGATGGTGATAAGAGAAAAATGTATATATTAATTACAGTTGAGTAAAAGGTTAGAATATTATATATTAGTTTATATTACAATACACAATTTATAGCATTACATATGATATATAGTAACATTATAAATGATGTTCTTTTATATTATACATGTTTGTATATAATGTGTGTTCTATATATAATATACATATATACATTATACAGTAAGGGTACTCTTTTCCCTTATATACAGAGTAATTTTACTGTGGCAGAAGGAAGTGTTTCAGTTGGAATGGTGAGAGACTTTATTTTTAATGTTCCTTTGACTTCTCTTTTGTTTTTATTGTAGTGAACATCGATTTCATAATCAGAAAAATAAAACTATATGTTGGATTTTGATATGCAAAAGATTTAACCATTTTTTTTTGCTACAATAGTTTTTGTTGCCTTTAAGGTAATCCTAAAATACCTGTGTGTGTTTATAGTTCATTATATCTGGAAAAGTCTCAGGTCTGCATCTGCAATTGGAGTTGTATAAGATATGTATATGTCATTGTCCGATATCTTGCTGTCCTTTACCCATCTTCTGATAGAAGATCTGATTCAAATATCATCTCTAAATTCATTAAATCTCCTTTCTTATAGATTTTCTCCTAGGGTCACTTGTAAAATAAGCCACTTTCTTTTGCTTTTTTTTCTCTTTTTTTCTATGTCTGTTTAGAATGGAGAAAAAAAGGAGAAAGTGAGAATGATAATCTATAACAATTTGGCATTTGACATCCGTAGGTTAATATGTGTTTTAGGTAGGAAACGACAAAAGTAGATTTATGAGCTGCCATCTGGAAGACCTCAGGATGTTCTAGACATCGATGCTCATAGTTTGAAAAACACTGCTGTGGCACCCTTTCATACATCTTTTCTGGTGTCCACATAATTCATCTATAAGATGCTGGCAAGCCAGCATGGTTTTCAAAAGATGTCTGAGAAATGGCTCTGTGGCAATCTCTTTATGAATGCTTATTTACTAAAAATTCAAAGTATGAAACAAGCAGGAGAGACAGCTGTGGAAGCACCAGTTTATAAATCCTTGAAGGCTTGGGAGGAATGCAGCACCGAGGGATTTGTGTACATCCAGACTATTTTCCCAGTGTCTCAGTAACTGAAGTCTTTCTAAATGCCATAAACCACTGGGGAAAGCCTGGCAAGGGAGGTTCACAAAGATCCTGGGCTTCCAGCACACTCACGGCACATATTATTCTTAAGTTTGTGCAAAAAGCTAGTTTCTGTCTTGTGCTCTAAGAAATCCCTGGAAGGCATTGCATTTTTAAACAAGATCCACTGCTTTCTTTTTCTATTTCATAATAGTCTCATCTCTATGAAATAAAGTGTCAGTCATTACAATATTTTTAGTAGAACTTCATTTTGTAACCACTTTTGAGATTTTGTCCATTTTATTTATTTTAATTTTTTCTTGGAAGACTGTATTTGCTAGGATATGAATGTTGTCCAACTACATCTCAGTTTTAAAGGTAATAGTCATTGAAAAAATGTGGACTTGTGGCTTCTTCAGTGGCAGTTAATTCATCTGAGCTATAGAAAATGTCAAGGTCTTTCAAGAATATTTTCTTCATAGATCTGTGCCTCAGTTCCATCATCACCATACAATTACTGCTCGCTCTCGTCCATCAGATAACTTTCTACCATCTCCAGGCACTGAGAGCTGAGCCAGCAAAACTTTCCCCTCTGTACTTTCTTATCCCATTCTTCACCATATTCCTCTGTATCTAGTGTATTATCACAGTCCTTGCAAATTTCAGTATTTTTGTTGTGCATTAGGTCTATGACATATGCTAGAGCATGAGTTTCCTTGATTATGACATCTCTTGTGGCTTGGTGGAGGACCATCTGGTAGAACACATAAATTATCTGACAAACAAATTCATCATCTTCTTGTTAATAGTTCAATAAGGGCAGGGATTATTCCAGATTAAGTTAATACAGGAGCATGAGGGTCTTACATAGATATAGTCTCAATCATTATAACCACTTGTAAAATAAGATCAATTTCTGCAGAGCCTGATCTTAGTTTATCTTTGAGGTATGGAACCAACTTGTACTCCTTAAGAGCCAGTTTCCAGTCTAAGTCTAGACTAGTCAGACATGCTAGAGTTCCCAGACATTTGATCACAAACTCCTCCTCTGCTTTCATTAGCGACCTGGGCTGCAAGGTCCCCAGCGTAATCACTAAACAGATTTTTAGTTGGTCCATCACCTGGGAAGTGCTTCTAAGCACTTTCATCAGCAGGGGAGCCTGGGACTTCAGAACCCTTTCCACGAGCATCTTCAGCCCATTCCCTGGACAGATCACTGTGTATTCCTCTTCTTAGCTGCAAGATTAATGCAAAAAACAATGAGTTGTAGATCAGTTCATTCATTTGAACATTCAAAGAGCATCTTCATTACTGTGATATAGAGTCTGTGTCTGCAAACACTGATTTAAAGCAGTCATTGCTGCTTATGTGGCAAAGTGCACATATTGCCATTTGCAGTTTTCATTGCCTAGGAGTGAAGTCCACACTTGTATAATTTTATTCCTCAGTCTGTGTTAAAGGACAGGTTTAGTAAAAGCTGGAGAGTGATAGTCAGTGAATCTTCATACTTACATGGCATCATGTTTCACCAGTTTTTCATTGATACCCATTTCTGCCACATCATCTTTAACCTCATAAAAATGCTCAGTTTCTGTAAGAATATTACAAATAAAATAATCAGCTCAAAATTGTTCTGGTCAAGAGCATTCACCAACATATAAACTGTATTCTTCTTCATCATCTTTATTTCTATACAAATATCCTCAGCTAAATTCAGAAGCAAGTAAAAAGCAACATGCAATAGCTTTTCTTGTTTTACCACACAGTTTTGGTATATTTGTAGCTCACTTGGTGCTTCTCTCAGGGCTTGCTGGTGCACGGAGGGCAGTTTCATTCAATCGTAGTTATCTCAAGTTGTCAAGATTTCTGGGAAACTGCCGTATCAAAGCAGAGCCCAAAGCCTTGTCAAGATTATCTCCATATAGTAACACAGTGTGTTCATCCATGTCATCAATGCTTGCAACATTATTAATCTCTGTTCCATCAAAAGGAGGCAAATCTTCAGGTTAGCTTGATTTTTCTTGTCTTTTCTTCCCTGAAAATGAATGATGATGGTTCTGCAGATAGTACAACAGCTGTTCTACTTCATTTACTTTTGAGGTATGAATAATTTTGGTTGATATTCCTCATCCACCTTCCATGCCAGGGAAATTATATCTGTGTTGGCTTTGTGACCTTTCAGGCATACATTTTTGGCATTCCTTTTGTTGTCCCAACATAGGAGTGCCCATTTCTCCAAGAATGGCAGCTTTCACTTCATATTGATAAATAAGTGCTTTTTCTCATGGACGTTTTATCATTATTGCCTCCTTTAAATTTCCTTTTGAGGTATCTGGTGCCCTCCCCTTCCATGGTGGCAGCAACTGAGAGGCCAGTGGGCTGCTTCTGGGGTATGGGTCAAGAACCTCTACCCAGGGGATTGACACTTCCTGAGGAGCAAGGCAGGAGCAGCCACGGTGAGGCTGAGGCTACTCCCACAATCATGTCCCCGGTGGCTGCGCAGGTGGCTCTGGGGCTTCTGCTGGGTCCTTCTTGAGGTACCTGCACAAGCACCTGTGCTCGTGTTTTAATTCACTTACACACCACCAGGGCCTCTCCCTTGTTCTCATTTCTAGAAAGGCAGTTCCAACAAGATGAGAAAAAGGTCAGCGTGTGAGCAGAGATCTGGGATCCAGAGGCTTGGCTTCAGCCTTGCCTGTGCTGTGGCAAGCTGTGTGGACCTAGCCAGGCTGCCCCTTGTCCAAGTCCCTTCTCCTTCCCAAGAAAGGTGCTCCTGCTCAGGGAAGGGGTGAGGAATGGAGACCGCACAGTTCTTACTTGGTTACATGACTGTGCGTCCTCTGGCTCTGGCCAGAATGTCAAAGATAACTTCCGTGGGGGGTCTGGCAGTGGCCCCAGCTGCAGGGACAGTGTTCCTCAACTGCAGGGACAGTGTCCCCAGTGGCAGGGACAGTGCTGCCCACTGCAGAGACAGCATCTCCGACTGCAGGAAAGCTGCCTTCAGGTGCAGGGCTGCAGCCTCAACCTCTCCAAGAGAGTCAACAGCACTATTTTTCTAAATGCTTCAGCACTTATATTTTAGTGGTTTTTGAAGAATTAAAGATACATAATTATTAGCCTGGAAGTTCTAGTAACTGTTCGTGGATTCCAGTTCTGTCAGCCCCTATTGTGTGCATTGCCCAGAGCTGTTCACCTAGTAGCTGCACGCTTGTGCATGAGCTGCAAGCAGAGATATTGTTTGACCTCTGCTGTATCTCCAGCACCTAGGATAGTGTCTGATGTATAGCAGGTGATCAATGTGGATGAATAAAATGAAAAAGGAAAGGAGGCTTCTGGGAAGACTTTTAAATCTCAGTCTACTTGTAATTGTCTGATTCTGTATTTCTAGCAAGTGTAAGTCTCAGATTTTAGATTCTGAAGCTTGAAGACGTGAATATCACGGCATACTGCAGGTCCTCTTTGACCTCCAATGGGGATTGTGGTAGTCAGCTTTCCAGCTGCTGGGACAAAATACCTGAGACCCATAATTTAAAAGAGAAAATGTTTATTTTGGCTCACACTTCAGAAGTTTCGGTCAGGTTCATCTGGCTCTAGGGTACACACATCATGGCAGAGCAAAATGCTTTGCTTCCTGGTGGCCAGAAACAGAAAGAGTGGGGAGGTGCTGGGGACAAGGACACACCCTTCCAGGTCACGCCCCCAGTGACTACCTCCTTTGACCAGGCCTTACTTGCTGACAGCACATTCCGATATAAACTCATAATGGGTGGATCCACTGAGAGTGTAGTGGTCCCATTGTCCAGTCACTTTCCAAAAGCCTCATCTCTCAACACATGAGATTTTAAGGGGACATTTGGGATCTAAACTATAGAAGGATTACATCCCTTTTATAGTGTCAATTAACTCATTGCTAATTGAAAATGTGGTAAATTGGAAATTCATTTCATATACCTAACCTGCTGACCATCACAGCTTCGCCAGGCCTACTTTAAACATGATCAGTATATTTACCTTAACCTATAGTGGAGCAAAATCGTGTAACACAAAACCTGTTTTATAGTGAGGTATGACTATCTCATGTAATTTATTAATTGACTGTATCCCCAAAATGCTGGCAGCGATGTGCCTTGCAGAAAATCTTTCACTGAACCTGGTGATCTCATGGCTTACTGTGACCTACACTTCCTGGCGGCTGCCCGATGTCCCAAGAGAGGGCAGTCATGTGCATCTATAGCCTGGAAAAGATTGAGGTTCGGAATTTGAAGTGTGCTTCCTAGTGAATAGGTATTGCTTATGCACTGTTGTAAAATTGAAAAATTTTAGGTTAAAGCATTTTAAATTGGAGACTATAATAAGAAATGTGGAACTGGGTTTTTTTTAATAATAATTTTTGAATAGTTATCAATATTGCCTGCATTGCACATTTTGACTGGAAAGAAGTTTAAGGACCTTCAACAATAATGAAATTAGTTTATTGAGCTAGAATTTTCTTCCTGAGAGCTTAGTCCACATATTTTTATTATACTTAAGATATACTACAGTTTTAAAAATACTGTATACATACTTCATAGAAGATGAAATATTTATTCATTTCCTCATTCTAAATAGTGACATATCTCCTAAGTTTCATTCATTGTGCAAAAGTGTAGCAAGGCAGACTATCAGCTATAAGGGAGTTTAAAATATAAACAAAGACCTGTAAACCACTGTTATACTCATTTTATGCAAGCTCATATTTGTGGTGTCAACCACACTGCTTATGCATTTTTATCAATTTTTTTTTTAAATAAATGAAGAAAAAATGGTACATGGACAATGAAATGTCTTACTTTACTCTTTAAGGGTAACTAGCCAGCTCTTAAATACTGCTTTTATTCTTTATTTTTTATTTTTTTGGTTTTTTTTCTCCGGTACCGGGAACCGAACTCACAACCTTGCGCTTGCCAGGCAAGCGCTTTTGCCGCTGAGCTAAATCCCCAGCCCTAAATACTGCTTTTAGATACTGTATGCTTCTACTGCATTTGGGAAAGGACATTTATCTTAGGTTGTAGCTTGTGGCACTCTTCAGATCAGAGGAGCCCCTACACTCTGGAGATGAGAGTGGCCTTCTGAGATATCTGACAGTGATTGGCACTGGGAATACTGATGTCATTGTTTTCACTTGTCTTTTTGAAGAGCGAGCAACTTTATGGTATTCTTTTCCCCATATCCAGAAATTTTAGTACTGAGATATATAGAATAGCTGTATTTATGCTTTTTTTCTTCTTAGTGTTTTTTTTCCTTTGTTTTTGCTTTTTTTTAGGTTAAAGTAACATCCTTAGCTTATATTAAAAGTTGTTTGAAGGCTGGCTGGACATGCTCAGTGCATGACATATTCATGGATGGAAGTATACAGTTAATCCTATCAATATATAATATTAACATGTGCACTGTCATAAAATTATTTGAATATTTTGGTTAGTCTTTCTCTTTCAGCTATATACATCAATTTCCAATGTGTTAATTTCTACTTTTACTGGAATTTATTTCTGTTTTCTACTTACGTTTATTTATTTTTTTTTTGGTTTTTCTTTGGTACCAGGAACCGAACTCACGACCTTGCACTTGCCAGGCAGGCGCTTTTGCCGCTGAGCTAAATCCCCAGCCCCTACTTACGTTTATTTCATGCTCTTTTCCTGTATTTTAAAGGAATGTTTAAGAGTTTCATCCTATTTTTTAGCAATTAAATATTCAATTAATTTTTCTCAGTTTTTGTCATTTATCTCAGGTTGTGTTAGGAATTGCCCTCACCTTTGATATTTATTAAATATTCTGTATTATAGCAATGGTTCCCTCATAGATCCAAAAGTTATATGGACCAAGTTTAAATTTTTAAATACTTAGATTTTATTTTTGCTTTTACTTTTCTCATTAATTCCTAATTTCATTGTATAGTGTCAAGGAACATGGCCTATATCATTTGTTTGTAATAAAGTTAATGAACTTTCTTTATGACTTACTATATGATTTCCTTTTATGTCCAGTGGCATGTTAAAGGAGTCAATTCTTGTACTCTTAGCTTCTCCACAAATTACCTTATTTTTAATGTTTGACCTTTGTTAGATGTATATCTTTGGTTTAAAAAAATAATTAAAAGCATCAGTTAAATTTTATATGAATGAGATCTTATAAACCTGAAAAAACTCCAATTGCTATACTTTTCCCCAGTTGCTCCTATTCTAAATTGGGGGCAGGTATTCCTAGAGATCAAAATTAGCAGTGCCATTCAGTACAGGTCTGCTTACATCTCCTCACCTGTCTATTGCATTCCATCCTTAGCTCCTGTTCCAAGCACCTGTGTCTCTGGGTGCCTCTCACTGGCTGACTCCTGGGTAGCCTGCTCCTAAGGTGACTGCTAGTGCCAGAGCTGGTGGGGAGAGCCTGGGCTAGGAGTGCATCATTTTGTCATCTTGGTACACGTATCCTGGAGGCAGCAAGGGGCTCTTCTTAGCAGCTGTAGGAAGAAAAGATTTCTTGCCCTGGTCCGTTTCATGCTCTCTTTTTTTATTTTTCTTTGGCAAGAGGAGGTGAGCAGCCCATCTTTAAATTTAGTTGCACACTCTAACCTTGGAGTCCCCTCCCACCTGCTCTTATCCAGAAAGTGCCCAGGCAGCAGCCTCACACTTTAATCTGCTTCCTAGTGGGACAAGACTATAAATAATGACTTTTCCTATGGAAACATCTTGTTTCTGATAATATACCATGTTATTAAAAACTATCATCAAACCTTTGAAAGCAGTTACAGTGTTTTGGAACCATATTACAGATTTAGGACTAAAAGTTGTATTTAAAAATTAATTTTACTTTAAAAGTATTGAACTCATTTGATTTTTAACTGAGAAATTAAACATTTTAAATTGAGTACATGAACTGTGTTAAAAGTCGTGTGTGAATTTCATGCAAGGAAGGATATTGGGTTAAAGAATTGTAGAAAATAATAGGTTAAGCCAAATTAGAATAGGTTTCTTTCTTCCAAGTTATCTCAGAGTTCAGATATGCATTGTGAATCTCCAAATAGGAAGACAAGATACATAAAAATGTGTATAGTGTTTCTAAGTAGCTTAGCTATCAGCCTTCACATCATTTCTTCCATGTGATATTTCATTGTGTCAGTGTACCTATAGGGTTATAACTATTAATTATATCTCCTAGTATTTTGTGGTATTTTTTAGGAGAACTGATGTGCACTTAACTTCTTCCTTGTATAGGTGAAAAAATTGGGCACTAGAGAGATGAAATAATGGTTTCCTGGCTAATTAAAAGCAATGAGTTTTAGGATCTGAGTGAGAAAGCTCCTGGGACACTGGTTTTTCCATTACCCTTAATTATCACCTCCCAATGTGAAATGTTACTTTATGGAATTATATTCCTCCTAATGAGCAGTGTTTTTTTTTTTTTTTCCTGTCCTCATTAATAAATATCAAGTAATTTTTAATGGTGTAGTTTAGTGTACATGTGTGAATATGTATTTGCATAGGATTTAGATAATTTATGAAGATGCTTTGTTCTTGATCCAACACTTTAGGGCTCCTGTTAGTTAATCTTGATTTTTGAACTGGAGAAATCATGTAAATGTAAAAACTTTTTCTTTTGCAGCGGCTCTAATTAGAGGAAATCGTAAAAACTGTGCTCAATTTTCTGGCTCCCTTGACTGGCTGATCAGCAGATTGGAAAGACTAGAAGCTTCCTCTGGTATGTTTTCCGATTTTCTCATTGGTGTGACATAGTATTATTTTTTTTCTTTCATTTTATGTCTTTTAAGACATAAAAACACAGTCTGATGTTCAGTGTAATAAAAATGTTTTCTTTGTAACTGATCAAAGTTTCCATTGATAAAACCACCCGTATTGTCATTTATTTTTGAGTAGCATTCTAACAGCATCCTATCATTTCTGTGTTAAAAAGAAGGCTAATTATAAAGTCCTGAAAGCTAATGAACAGCTGGAATTCTCATTCTTTTTTAAATTGGTGACTCCTAGTGCACTTGGCAAACAAAAAAAATAGACTTGGAAGTTTCATTTTTTCATTTTGTTGAAAGATTATTTTGGGTGTGGGGATTAGTTTCTGAAATCATGCAGCACAATATTTTATTTAAAAGGAGTCTGATGAATGTTCATAAGCAGCCTGCATAATAGAACAGTATATGGCAGCCAGTCTCAAGTGTGTTAGTTTTATTTGGTGGGGGAAGACTTCTCAGTGACTATGGGGATTGCGAGATGCACTCAGAAGTTCACTTACTGATCAAGGAGTTGGACTTGGAGGAAGGAAGACTGGAACACTCACTAGGTTCTTTAGGACTGGACAGTTGGGGTCAAAATTGGTGATAGGTAGTCAAATGAGAAAAAATGAAATAGACCCAAAGGATCAAGGGTCACATAGTGAGATCTAATGAATGGTAGCTCCAGACTTCTTTCTACCTTCCTTTTCTTTTTTCCATTGTGTTTTCTCTACACTATTTTTTACATCCTGCCTCTAAAATTAAACCAAAGAAGACACTGATAATTGAAAGAATTACCTCTAACTTTAAATGGCCAGCAACAGATCTCTCTCCAATATTATTATGGAGCAGTGATCTGTGTCAAATTGCATTCCTCTCAGGGGTTTCTAGTTTACTTGAGTTGACTTTCAGATGTTTTCCCACAATGTCACGGATTCTGGATCCCGTCATTTCTGTTGCACACGGTGAGAGAATGCTGTTCACGCACATGGAACGGAACAGGGTGTGAAAGCGGAAGTGTGACTGATGAGCTGGAGGGGAGCATTTTTCCTCCAGGCCTGGGGGTTGCAGACGCAGGAGGCGGAGCTGTTGTGCTCCTTCTTTGAATGTTCGTACTGAGTATGAGATTGTTCAGTGTTCTTTTTATTTTTAGCACAAATTCTAAAACTTCTAAGCAGGATTTCATGGACTTTTTCTTGCTCTCATTTGCTGTGGCCCTGTTGGCATACTCCTTAATTCCACAATTATATTTACCAATTATAATCGCATTTGTCAGAAATGATCGGCAGTCTCGAAGTTGAGAACTAAGGAAAACGGAGGAAAGTACAGAAATCACTTGTAGTGGGAAAGGCAGCAAAAACTATAAAGGTTCCAAGGAAGCTTTTAATTTTTTTCTGCAAATTGAGAATGATAAAATTATATATATTTATGGGGTACAAATGATATTATGATATATGAGTACAATGTGGAATGATTAATTAAAGTTAATTACCATACCCATCACCTCAAGTACTTTTCTGTGGTGAGAACACTGGAAGTTTATTCTGAAATTTTGAGATATACCATATGTTTTATGATGATGATGATGATGTTATATATCATAATGTACAGTAGATCCTAAAACCTTATTCCACTTGTCCTACTGAAGCGTTGTGCACTTTCACTCACATCTCACCGTTCCCCCACCCCCAGCTTCTGGTACCCACCATTTTTTCTGCTTCTCTGAATTCCATTGGTTTAGTTCCTACAAGTGAATGAGAACCTCTCGTATTTTTCTTTCTGTGCTGAACTTATTTCATTTAGTGTAACTCCCCCCAGTTTCATCCATGTTGTTGTGAATGTCGAGATTTTTTTCCTTTTTAAGGCTGATATCTCATTGTTGGTACGTGCTACCTTTTCCTTTTGTATTTATCCATGGCAGGTACTTAGGTCAATTCCATATTTTAGCTGTTTTGAGCAGTGCCACAGTGAACATGAGAAGGCAGATACCTCTTTGAAATGCTGATTTCAGATCTTTGGCTATCTACCCAGAAGTTGGATTACTGGGTCTTGTAGTAGTTACTTTTCTAGTTTTTTGAGAAACTTCTATAGACTTTTCAATAATGGCTGTACTAATTGACGTTCACCAGAAGTTTATTTTTTTTTAATTTTTTTATTTTTTTGGGTTTTTCTCCGGTACCGGGAATTGAACTCACGACCTTGCGCTTGCCAGGCAGGTGCTGTGCCGCTGAGCTAAATCCCCAGCCCCACCAGAAGTTTAATTAATGCCTGTGTTCATGTCCCTGTCAAACCAAGTCAATAAGAATATCACAGGGAGGGGTGGGAGGTCTTAGTTTTAAAGCTCTCTTACCCCTCTAATGTACCTGAGGGGCAAGAACCATTGCCAGGCTGTCCATGTCTATATATGACTGACAAAGCAGAGACAGAGACAAGTTTCATCAAGAAAAGCAATGAGAAAACAAAACAAATTTGTACAAACCTAAATAAAAATCTGAAGGAACCTTGCAAAGATTAGTACAAAAGTCTTATTGAAACCAGTTGTCTTAGCTTGGGTCCTACTGGAAGTACACCTTGAAACAAGGAATCCAGGGCAAACTTGTTTGAGACCTGAGTGAACAGGAGCTAAAATAAGAATGGGACCAGAGAGGTTGTGGTAGCAGAGTCATCAGTATGGGTGACTGGAGTTTCTTTTCATTGGAAAACATATGATCATGTGCCTTAGAGTTATGCTGCAGAGGGGCATAGGAGCTAGGTTACTGGTTATTCGCTATCATCAACAGTTTTCCAGTGGTATCAGTGCATAGAGCTGTACTAGAGTATCTGACCAGAAATATGTAACTTGGGGAATAACCTGTTCTAGAAACTTGTGTGCTAGGAGCCTCCTTCCTGATACCTAGTTAGGTGTGAGCTTCTGAGTTCCTGGGTTCTTGTTTGAAATCTGCTGTTACTGATGTGAAATCATAGCTAACAGACTTGAGGGACATCAAGCACTCAAACATCACTGATACAGAAAAAGGCAGTTAACCAGTAGATTTCCTAGGGAAGGCAGCACTGGCTTTGATTCAAAGCTTTGGATTTTCCAGAAAGTCAGTCAGGGCATATCCAAGAGACTATGTACCTGAACTTCAGGGAGAAAACTAAACCAGAATCATGATGACATTGGAAATTTCTTTTTTTTTCTGGCACCGGGAATCAACATTGGAAATTTCTTAAAGAAAATCTTTTCTGACAGCTGTTGGGATCCATACTTTCTTGACCCTAGTAGTCAAGATTATAATCATCCATGGCTCATCTATAGCATGTTACAAAGGTTGATGTTTTATATAATGATTCTGACATATCTATTTGCATCAAGACATATAGATTATGTTTTATGTTAATGAGTCACTTATGAACACAGGAAGCATAGAATATATATTTTTGAAAGATACTTGCTTTAAATAATGGAAATCAAGTATTAGTAATTAATTGTTACTAATTTAATAGCTGAAGGCCTTTGTCAAACATTAGGCATTTTGGAATGATGCTAGGAAAGTGGGCATACCATCGTATGCCTGTTTCCTTTTTTCCCAAAATGTTAAGTTGTAGCTAGAAAGAAAGTTATGACAGAAACAGGAGAGTCTGAATTTGGAGGGTTTCCTATATTTTGATGTGTTTAAACAGCATTGTAAAACGTGCAAAAAAGTCCCTCAAAGTACATGCCAAATGAAACATATTTTAATAAAAAAAATACTCGTTTACTGGGTTGTCTGGAATCAGTATCTTTTCCAGAATGCTTTTCTGAAAGCCTGGGTATGAGATGGATAGCAGATCACAAAATGTTCTTGAAAAATGTCTTCCAACTATCTCAAAGTTGAGAAAAAAGGTTCCTGACATGTAGATTTTGTCACTATTTTTTTTGTGGTGACCCCTTTACGCATATTGCTCATTTCAAGCAGTAGGGACTAAAGTTTAAAGGAAACCAGAAATAGCTGGCCTTAGGCTCCTAGAGACAGATGCAGCCCCAGTTGTTTAGTTCTTGTAGTCAGAGTCCTGGATCCAGTCGTACTTTACAAGGCCTTTGGCCCCTATCAGGTGCTTCGCTGTCAAGTAGGTCAAGTTTACAAATAGACATGTACTTTCCTATATACATTTATCCTGTTACTTGTACACTCTTGGCTTAGACATTTCTATCTTGGTGATACTTTCTGTGATTTTCTTAGAGTACTTGAGCTGTCAGGTGTCTGCTTACATCCCACTGAGCTTACTATGTGTCTCGGGGAGGCTTTTCTCTGCTAGGCCCTGCTGAGACAGGGCCCAAGACCAGGCCTCAATCTGCATTAGTCCCTGTCTATTTAAGGAAAGAGGAGAGGACAATGCCTGGCTTAAGGGCTGTGATCAGCACAGTATAGAACCCTTCAGACTGGCCATTATGGCAACAGACATTGGCCAGGGTTGGTCATTAAACCTCAGAAAGGAGCCAGACAAAGCCAATCTTAATGGGCTGCAATTACCCAGCCTGCCAGGGTTTGGAGAATAGTACATGGACCATTGAAGGCCTGAAAGAGGTGGTCCCCTGACACCCATTTTTGTCATTTCCCTGTCCTTGGAGGACTCTTGTGCTGTCTTGATAATACACCACACTGATCTAGTGGCTTTAGCTGCTCACAGCATGGCAAATCTGTAGAAGCAAGCAATGGTCCTAAAGCCAGAGGGAGAGAATTCTAATTTAAGACCTTCCCTCCTGCCCGGTCTGCGTGCTGCAACCACCACGTCCTTTCAGCCCCAGCTCCTAAACGGGATTTCCTTGGGCAGTTCCTGCCCTCTATGCTTCCCCCTCCTTCCCTGATATTCCCAAGGGTTGGTCTGAAGGCAGGACAACCTGCTATCTGTGCTTGTTGACCACTTTTTCCTGATTTTATTTCTCCTAGGCACAGCCCTTTAGTGTAGCCTCACAAAACCCTGGTGAGCCAGAAGCGTAAAACAGGAAGTCCTGTCTCAGAAGCACCCAGAATCCAGTGATCCTCCCTAGATGAGAAGTGCTTACTAGATCAGATAATGAAAACTCCAAGATCATGGGCATCAATAGCAGTATAAGGACATCTAAAGTATTCCTCATTTTGAGTCCGGTACTCAGTATTAGTTTTAGATATACAACAACTTAGTAAATATTGGTATAGAGTTGTTTCTACCATTGTTATTTAATTGTTTAGCACCAACTGCCTCTTCCTCTTTGCTTTTAACTCTCCTTTATTGTTTCCTTCATTATTCAAGGACCCTTAAATTGAAGGCTGCAAACCATCAGAAGCCTAATTAAGGCTTCAGAATACATTATAATCCTGTGGTTTATTTTATGTGTTTTATTTCAGCTGATTAATAGCAGGAAATATTTGACTCACATTCATTTCATCTTCCAATAGCATATCCTAAGTCTGTCATTTTTGCATGTTCATTTTTCTAGTGTGATCATAATATTCTGTTATTTTACATATTAATACATCTGGGAATAACCTAACTTCCACTTTTATTGTTTTCTTTCCTTTTTCTAATTTTGACACTGTATTATATTTCAGTGTTAACCTCAATCACTTTTTCTCTCCTCAGCCTTCTGTGAGCTCAAGATTTAATGAGCTTATTTTCTTCCTTATTCTCAAAACCATTATAAAAAAACCCCTCAAAGTACATCAAACTACATATCTTTCCAATTTGGCTTGAGACTACTTGTCTGGCAGTTGTTATTTTTAAATCATTATCTATTTGAGCATTAATATCAATTTAGTCTATTTTTTCTTTACTTGAGTCAGAGGTAGAAATCCTATTTAGGCTAAGTGTTATTTATTTTATGAGTTAGCTCCTGTTAAAGAATGGAAACAAAATGTACATTAGTTTTGTTGTTTTCTGTCTCTGATATTTGTCAAAAATGTTTTTAAAAATTTGATCATGTACTGAAATGAAAATAGTTTCTTGACTTCAAATGTATGCTCAAATTCATGGTAAATATTTTAAAATATGTTACAGTTCAATTATTCAATCTTTATTATTCAGTCCTGCTCCTCTTCTTTCTTCTCTTCCTCCTCTTTCTTCTCTTCCTTCTTCTTTAATCTCAGTGAGCTCAGCCTGCTTTGCATAGGGAGAGAAAATGAAATTTCTAATCATGTCCAACTAGAAATTTCTATATTCCCTTTTTTGCCCTTGGGAGGAAGAAAACTACAATGTAGTATGTGATTTGTCATTCATTGGCAATTGAATTTAAATTAGGGATGAAGCAACAGATGCATGCCTTTATGGAACCCTTTGGACTACACAGCCCGCACATAGATTTGTGCTTTTACGTGTAATTTTACCATTGCTGTATAGAGAAAAACAACAAAATAAAACAAAGACACTGCTTTGGATGTGTCACAATATGGAGCTGGCCCAACCATGTCTTCTGTCAATCTAACTGTGGCTTATTTCATCCATATCTTTTCTTTTCTGATAATGATAATACTATGGGAAGGAGCTCCTGACAAGTGGGAGTGTTTTGTGCCTTGGTACATTTGGTTAAACTTTGACTGCATTTTTAGCTCAGGTCCTCCATTGTCTCAGGTGCACAAAACCCTCTGTAGTGCAATCTGATTTTGTCATCAGGACCCAATAGACTGGTGTACTTACCCCTGGATTTACCTACATGGCTTACTCTAATTACTGTGGTAGTCTTGCTTCTATTTCTTCAGGGTGGCCAGTAGGTCTCTTTCCTGGATGCTCTGTCTGGTGAGTATTATCTGTTCAGCATTCCTTGACCTTTTGTCTAGTTTTTAATCTTGCTTACAAGGGAGCCAATTTGTAATTCCTCCCTGTGCTTTTTATTTCATCTCATTTGCCTTTAACATTATTTCTCAAATCTGTAGCATAATAATAGCAGGTGCTTATATAGCACAGCTCTGATCCAGGCCCTCTGATCTTCATGCTATCTATATGTGTTGTGTTCTCTCGGCAGTCCCTACTGTGCGGCACTGGAATTGTCTGCATTGTTTAGATGCAGCGGAGCACAAGAGGTTAAATAACTTGCCAGAGACCTCCAGAACTCAAGTCTGGACATTGGCTTGAATAAACACTATGAGCACTACATAATATAAACGCTATGAGTACTACATAATATAACCGGATAAGCATGATACGTCCTCTTTGGCTATCTCCCCATTAAGCCTTGGAAACAACAACGGTATCAGGGCATCACAGCCTGGTTGCTCCTCTCTGGCTAACTTTGGCCTATGAGCGTGTGCTTTCCTTTTCTTTCTTAGTCATTTCCCAGTTCATCTCCCTCTCCTCTGGCCTTTTTTCTTTCTTCTGTCACTTTGTGTAAATTTTAGTACCCAGGGTTTTGGTATACATTTTCTTATTTCTGTAAGCCTTTTCTGAATTATGGGGATATTTTTAAGGCTGTAACTAAAAAGCTACAAGGAGTTTCTACTTCCAGGTGTGGAGGAAGGGGCAACCACACCTGCTGTGAATAATTTGCAATTCAAGGTTCTCTTATTGCAACTGTCACTGATCCTGCAACGGAGATTCCTTGTTATGGACTTTACCTATGTGTTTCCCCCTAATGTTTCCTTCAGGAGATGGTAGTTCACTCACACTAATTAGCACCCAGGTTGGGGCCTTCTCCTCTTGCTTATTGCTAGCTTAGCTCTTAGAGCTGTCAATGACAGCTAACAGCTGGCTGAGCCGTGTGTGCCACAGGTTCCCCACCGCTGGCCCGAGGCTCTAGGTGAATTATAATTAAACACAAAAGGAGAACAGGCAGGCATCCACATGTGCCCATTTGTTGTCAGGGAAACTGAGTCTTTAACTAAACTACATGATATGAGTAAGTATAGAGACTTAGTGAGAGAAATAAAATGGTGATAGACATCGCTTCTATTGTATTCTTTTAATGTACATTTCTTATTAGGAATGTTATGAATTATTCATTTCATAGAATTTATGAAACATTGAAAGAGAAGTACCCTAATCCGGTAATAACTAGGACTAACTTTTATGTATTAACTGCTAGTCTTTTGTGAAATACTTATGATTTATAAAAATGATACCTTGTTCATAGTTGCAACCACAAGGTTGTATTCATGCTTAAATGTTTATATTATGTATTATCATGCTACTAAAAATTTGACTAACATAATTTGTTATGTCTTGCAAAATCCAATTACTTTGCTTTACTAGTTTCTGAGGGTTTTTGCTCATTTTTTGTAGCATGGCCACAACTCTATTATTCCAGTAATACTGTTAGAGTCTACCAAGTCTTTTAATTTTCATTTGAACATGTATCAATAAATTTTATGAACTATTCACATTTCTGGGTCTTATTTAATATATTTACTGTTTAGTGATCAAATCATCTGTGGTCTGCTGTAGCCATTATAATCTTTATTAGGCACTATTTATAGGTCTCATTTCTCACCCAAAAGTTCAAAGACATGTCAGCATAATTTAAATATGCATTTAATATAGTATAACCATTTCTTTGGTGTCTCTGATTTGTTTTCCCTTAATAAATTTTTTACTACAAAAAATTTTGCATTTATTCTAATAGTTGAAAATATAAGTTTTCTTTCCCATTTTACAGTCAGAACTAATAGAATTGGAAAAAGTGAACTTTTTAAACTTAAATGTTGAGGCTGGGGATTTAGCTCAGCGGCACAGCACCTGCCTGGCAAGCGTGAGGTCATGAGTTTGATTCCTGGTGCCGTAAAAAAACCCAAAAACCAAAAAAAAAAAAAGTAAAAAAAATAAACTTAAGTGTTTATTTGTTGGATCGGACAAAGTAGAACTGAAAAAAGATTTAGTGTTAAACCCAAAATTCTGAAAGCTTAGGCTAAATATGAGAAAAATCAGGAGTTTATTCTCATGTTGCCATTCTTGCATTTTGTGATATATGTTATTCATTTACAAAGTCTAGTCTTAAATCTTAATTGGTATATTCCCTTTAATCATTCTGTGAGCCTTTGTATACATTTATTTACCAAGAGAATTCATTGTTTTGTTCTTCTACTTCTTTTTTTTTTTATTGTCTTTTTGAGACAGGCTCGGCCTTGGGCTCAGTTTGCAACCCAGGCTGGTCTCAAACTTGCAAGGATCTTCCTGCCTCAGCCTCCCGAGTGCTGAGATTACAGATGTGCACCACCATGCCTGGCTGTTTTTCTGCTTCTTTTTCTTTCATTTTTAATGGTTAAATTTATAGCAGGGATTGGCTAACTTTTTCTAGAAAAGGCTAATATTAATCAATTCAGGGTGCTTTAATAAAATGCCATATGCTAGGTGGTTTTAAACAACAGAAATTTGTTACTCACTATTCTGAAGACTGAAGTCTAAGATTTTGCTTTGGGTGAGGGTTCCCTTTTCTCTCATAGAAAGCTCATGCTCACATGGTGCAAGGGACAGACTAGCTGCCCTGTGGCTTTATAGAGTCTTTATAAGGGCACTAATCATATTCCAAAGGCATCTGCACTCCTCACCTCATCACCACTCAAAGGCCTACTTCCTAATACCATCACCTCTGGGCTAGAATTTCAACACAGCATTTTTGGGGAGACAGACATTCAGGCCATAGCAGCCAGATAGAAATTAATATAGGCTCTGTCAACCGTAAGGTCTCTGTTAGACACTCAACGCTGCCTTTCCCTGTGGGGAGGTAGCCTTAGATCAGGCAGCCTTAGACAAGAAATGGCTGCAAGGAAAACACAATCGAACTTCCTTTACAGAGTAGACAGCCCTATGTAAAAAAAAGAGGGAGAAAACAAATACATCAGATAACATGATCACTCTCATAAAATACTTCTCCATTTCCATTATTTTAGTTTGTTATTTTTTATTTTCTGGCAGTTCTGGGGATGGGACCCAGGGCTTTGCACATGCTAGGGAAGCACCCTGCCGCTGAGGGTCGTCCCCAGCACATAAGTAGTTCACTGCGTGGAAAGGAGGAGGCTGGGCATTGCAAACTGATCAGTCATACATTTCCCCTTGGTTTTTAGGTATTCTCGAAGTTCTACACTGTGTATTAGTGGAGAGTCCAGAAGCTCTAAATATTATTAAAGAAGGACATATTAAATCCATTATTTCGCTCTTAGACAAGCATGGGAGGAACCACAAAGTAAGTACACTTTCCATGAATGAATTGTAAAGCAGTTAAAATACAAGAACAAGATATTGTATGTTTCACTATACAGTGTGAAGAAAAATAGCTAGAAAGTGTTTTAAATAATGAAATAATAATGTTTGTGTTTGCCTTGATTTAGACATTGTACAACGTATGCATGTATTGAAGCACCACATTGAATGTGTGATTTTTATGATTTTGTGTATCTAAAATTTAAAATTATGTTAAAATAAGATGACTTTTCAAAGATGCGTTGAATTTTTCATGAGTGTTTTTGATGTTAGGTGTGATTGAGTAATATTGCTGAGTTTTTATGCATAGCTTCAGTGGAAGAATAAGCAATTCTGCATTTGTGTGTGAAGGACAGTTGGAGGATCAGTGAGACACATGCTATTCTGTTCAAATGACTGGGTCAGATGGAACTGGAGGGAATGGTGTGCTTCACAACAAGTGCTGTGGATGTTTGAATTTAAAGGATGAGTTAGAATCCACTGGAAGTCATTTCTCATTTCAGGTTCTGGATGTCTTGTGTTCACTGTGTGTTTGCCACGGGGTCGCTGTCAGGTCTAACCAGCATCTGATCTGTGACAATCTCCTGCCGGGACGAGATCTTCTATTGCAGACCCGCCTTGTGAACCATGTCAGCAGGTAAATTCAGATGGACAATGTCATAAGTAGGTAGCAGAGCAAAAGAGTTCTCAATCTGACTCTAGCTAATACCACAGGTGGTCCATCATTTACTAGGCTCTTTTACGTATTCCTCCAGTGAATAATGAAAGTATTGTTTGCTACCAAGCAAATGGGATAGTATCAGTAGATGGAGTAGTGTGTCAGTTTGTCACAGACACATGTATAAGAGCTTTTGTTCCATTCATACCTAGGTGAATTATCATTGACATCTTTAAAAGTAGGCTGACAATTATAGAGATACAGTTGTATGTAGTTCTATTTTATGTCTTAGAGTATAACTAAAAACAGTATCCTTCAAAAATCACTTTGAGGTGTCCACCATATGTGATTAAAAAAATAGGTTTAAAATATAATAAGTTCCACAAATAGTCAGTACAATGACGCTTCAGTTAGATCTGCAGAGTTGCTAACATTCATTGAATGCAGTGTGCCAACTATAATACTGGATGCTTTACGCATCATCTGTACTCTGTGTGTGTGTATGTGTGTGTGTGTTTATTTTCCTGGGCGCTTCTGTTACCTACAGTTTATGGAGCTAGAAATGGAGTTCAGGCCTAACTTCACACTTAACTCTTACCTACCACACCACACAGGCTTTCTTATCCCTACCCATAAGCAAATAAATAAAGAACATGTGATAGAGTTTACAGTTAACAAAGCGTTTTGTGTGATAGAAGTAGCTTTGGTGTACTGCATCTGACAGCTTTCCAGGAGATAATTTCCTGCTTTATCACTATTTTATTTTATTTTATTTTATTTTTTTTGGTTTTTTCTCCGGTACCGGAAACCGAACTCACGACCTTGCGCTTTATCACTATTTTAAACACAAATGTAGACTAAAATGTATATGTCTATGTTGTGTTTTTTAAACAGGATTGATTTCAGATCTCCTTTGTGGTTCTTTATATATCAGACCTAGTGTTAAAGAATATCATTTCCCAAGACCTCCACTAATCCCTGGGATTACCCTAGAGTAGAAGTCCTCTCTTAACATGGAATAGAATTTAACATGGAATAACATTTGCTAAAAATTCTTCTGTTCACAATGAGCAACCAGCCTCATTAGGCACCTTGGTGCTTCAGCTTCTTGTCCCACGTGACACAGAACTTAGTTTAGGAGGGTGGCTGCATGTCCTGGGTTCATAGCAGCTCTATTAATTCTAAAGACTTGCTCTACAGAGTGTTTCATTTTGTGGCTTAAATTTTGATGTCTTAAAATTTGCTGAAGAGCAATTAAGGGAAATATTAGAAATGTATAAAGGTTAAGAAAAATAATATTAGATCCTTGAGTGAGATTGCTAAGAAAAAGTAAATACTGTTCATGGAAGATGACCTAGGAGACTGGCTGGCCCTCTATATGACCTCAATGACTATGTTAATGATTCTGTAGGATTGAAGGGAACATGTGTTTAATATGGGGCTTGCCGAGAAGCGGGCCTAGCATTCAAAATAGACAGAAATGAGAACAATGAACGGCATGGTTGACCTGGTCTCACATGTTGTTCCTGTCTCTTTAAAGCATGAGGCCCAATATTTTTCTGGGCGTCAGTGAAGGGTCTGCTCAGTATAAGAAATGGTACTATGAGCTCATGGTGGACCACACTGAGCCATTTGTGACAGCAGAAGCCACTCACCTGCGAGTGGGCTGGGCTTCCACCGAAGGCTACTCGCCCTACCCTGGGGGCGGTGAGGAATGGGGCGGCAATGGCGTTGGAGACGACCTCTTCTCCTATGGATTTGATGGCCTGCATCTCTGGTCAGGTGGGCACTCTCCACTTTCTCTTATCAATTTCTAGTGATCCTGCTATATCGTTCTAAAAGCTGTCAGTGCTGCTTCTGTGGGTTATTTAATTATTCAGAAATTTAACATAGAAATGATTAAGGGTGTTGAGTAACAGGAAGAATTTCACTAGATAAAAATGAAAATAATTACAATCATAGTAAATTTCCAAAGGACTGTGTTGCTTATGAACAATATATTTAAAAAGTTGAGTGACATCTCTGCATTTCAGCATGTGAATGGACTATAGAAACCTTATGTTTCTGACTTACTGTAATTGATATATGCAGAGATTTAGCTTCCAATTTAAGAAATACAAAATACAAACCCTAGAAAGTAATGAGAATAAAGAGATGAGTTCAGCCTCTTGCAAAGTAATGTAAAGGCAGTCATCAGTAATCTGCGAAGGGCTTTGTGACAAGTCCAGTCACAATGACAGAACACTACAGTGTGGAGGAAATAGCATGAAACTTCCTTTCCAATGAACTAAGAGACACCAGTAGTATAAGTGCTATAATCTTTTTATTTCTTCTAGGAGTCCTTTTTATCTATGATTTGTACTCTGAATAACAGTTTGGGCCATTTTGTTAAGATTATGGTACACAGGGCAATGGTTATGGTTATTCTCTAATTATTTTGTCACGAAATTTTGTTTTATTTTTTCCTAGAAGAATGCTTTTTAATATTTTCTTTATTAATATCTACATATATTACATTAAAATGAAAAAGCATTGAAAAATTTAAAAGTAAAGGTACAGTACATTTCACTAGCTACCAGCTCCCAATTCTCACAGTTGAGTATATATTAAAGTGAGTACTATATATTAGAAATAATATTTTTCTGTGATTCATGAAGACCTATTGTATGGTTAATTTAAAAATGTAGCTCTTGCTTATGTACATAATTTTTTAGTAATAGAGTTCATTTGGAGTCTGCAGAAATATGCTTGTGTTCATAAAGCCGCATTTAGAATATAGTCCTGATATGAACTAGAAATATTTTATAAATCGTTCAGTGCATAGAAGATATAGAACAGCAACTTAAGTTACAGAAATCTTACCTTTATCAAATAATGCAGGTTGCAAGTAATGTTCATTTAGCAGTGCTGGATAGGCCCAATAGCTTATGAAAAGAAATCTTAAAATTTAGTGAACTAAATCTGAGTTTATTGTAGTGTATTTGTAAACTCTTTTCTCTAGTTGTATCTTAACAATAATAGTTACTAAATTTATCTAGTGCCAGTAGCTCTGTTGTCTAGAAGAAATGAAGCTCTACAATATTTTGTGTGGTTTATCTAACCACCAGGGTATGTGGTGGGGCCATCAGAGTACCCAGGATTGTATGTATGCAGGAGCACTGTGCTAGACACAGGATAGCCACAATATTAATTTGTTTTCCTATTAGACAAGTGATTAGGGGGAAAAGCATTGCTCATTACTCTGATAAGACAATTTTGAATTGTTTCCAAGTATTTTACCCTTGTAACACATTTTTACCTGTTTGGCTTTACATTCAGTTTGATACTTTTCCTTTCACTGTAGTAAAATAATCTAGTACTTATGGAATTGAATTGGGTTCAGTATGCCTTTTATTACAAAGTGTCTTTTAAATAAACAACAAGAACAAAACATTTGTGGAATCTATGGGCAAGTCATAGAAAGTGCGGTAGATAAGCTTTGGAATTTCAGGAGAATGTTATCTTGAAATTTTATTGTCAAGAGCAAATATTTGTTCTTTTTTTTTTTTTTTAATGACAAGAAACTGCACTATATCATGCTTCAGTTGAAAAGTCGGGTATCTCCAGTCAGTAGCGACCTGTTACATGCTTTGCTAAGTTTTGGTTCCTAGACAACAAAGCCAAGTCTAATATAGTTGGAGTCTGAGTTACCAAGGCTACATTCCTAGTAATTTAGCTTATCTTCTTGGGATGCTTCTCCTGTTTCTTTTCTCTTTGATTGTTGATATGTAATTTAAAGTGTCAAACATTGATAACTTCTAGGAGAGAACACATTTTAACTACTGAACATTTTGTAATTGGTGAATGGAAATGTTCCTTTTCACCCAGATTTTGCTCAGAAGCAAGAATTTTAAGCTGTTTATTTTCTTAAGTAATTTAAATGTTGTACAATGTTGCTGTTTGAACATCCAGATGTTTAAAAGGTACAAAACTGTGAAAAATCTCAGTGCTGTTAGAGAATTTGAATAGTAGAAGTAGAGAGGAATGATGAGCAGGACAGGAAGGATGCTGCAGATGCTTTCTCATGAGGACCTGTGAGTCCAGCGGCAGTTAGGTTCTGCTCTCAGGCAGACAATGCAAATACAGTTCTCATGTGACCTTGCTGGTAGTTCAGCAGTGCAGCCTGAAAGTGCTACTTAGTGGCTTCAGCACTGTGAGTAGCATTCAAACTGTGTGCCTCAGTTTGTTCACTAGTGGTCTTTTTTATTTGTTTCAAACATTAGCAGTTTACTGCGATAACTGTTAGATAATTGTTAGTATTAATGTAATAATATCCCTTCAAACTGAACAATATATTTGGATTATAGTAAATATATGTTTTTAGTATAATAACAACTAACATAGCAACAATTTTATTAGCTGCAGATTTTGATATAAACAAGGAAATAGACCTTTCTCCATGAACTGCATTGCAGTTACATGGTTTTGCAGAAAGCTGGCCTTGTATTCAGGGAATTCTAGAAGTCACTTGGTACTGACTTTGCAGCTTGCAGATTTGCATATTGATAGTCCATATTTAAATGGAAAATAATTAAAATAGAAAGTCCATATTTAAAAAAGCCAATATTCTTAGTAGTTGGCATTTCAAATATGTTCTTGGTAAAACTTCTAGCATGCTAAAAATTAAACATTATAAAAATATAAAGCATACATAATGGAATTGATTTTTGTGTTTGCTGAAATCAAGGGTGTGGTTGTATTTCTCAGCATGTATATTTGGGACAACTTTACCTTCCTTCTTGTGTGCTATGAGAAACAGATGCCTTTGGGACTGTTTAGCAAAGAGATTTTGATACAGTCAGATGGGCTTAGACTGTTGGTTGGCCTGGGCAAGAAGAGACACTTATCAAAAGTTATTTTCATGTCCTCAGTTATGTACATACTTAAGACAACAAGTCCTTGTGTGAAATAAATTATAAAACATGAACAAATTAGTTGGCGTATAATTGTCTCAAAATAAGCAATAAATTGAGAAAATGAATGATTACAGGTTGTGCTTTCATTATCCTTATACAGTTTTATTTTATACTTATAGAACAGAAGGGACTTTATGTTTGAAAAAAGAACCTGACCTACAGTGCCTGCTGTGCTTGAGACTGTGCTCCTTTTAAATTATTAATTTAATCATTACTGTACTTCTAGATGGTGAGGGTATTTGGTGTTCTAACAAGTGAAGGTTCAGAGAAGTCAAGGAATTGTTGTTGGTTATATAAGTAATAGGTGGTAAGGTAGCTATTTTAAGTCAGATCTTCTCCTGGAAAATTTCCTCTGACATCATTATAATATGTACTCTTAAGATAATTTCTGCATCAAATACCATCTGTCTACCTGCAGAAATTTTTATATATCAGAAGGACTATTTTCTAATGAAGCAGCCTGGCTTCTGGAAAATACTTTTTTTTTTTTTTTTTTTTTTAGAACAAGATTTAGCACTTAACATTGGTTTTTCACTCAAGATTTAGTTCATTCTGGTCTTGTTCATTGGTTTCTCAGTGGCTATTTAATTCTTTGATTTTGGCTCTGAAGATGGTTCTCTGAGATGAAAATACATTACCTTTCTCAATGTTCTGCCCCAACAGGCTGCATTGCACGTACCGTGAGCTCACCAAACCAGCATCTGTTGAGAACTGACGATGTCATCAGTTGCTGCTTAGATCTAAGTGCCCCAAGCATCTCATTTCGAATTAATGGACAACCTGTTCAAGGAATGTTTGAGAACTTCAACATTGATGGCCTCTTCTTTCCAGTTGTCAGTTTCTCTGCAGGAATAAAGTTAGTATGTCTCCGTTTTCCCGTCTGTTTCCCTTCTTGCTTCTCACACTTCTCCTGAAGACTCTGCCCTGCCATCACCCTGCTTGTCTAATCTTTGTGGTTCTCTCCTGGGCATCTGTCCCCAAGGCATTTACCTGCTTTTTCAAGGAAAGAGCTAAGTTTCACCTGACTGGTTATTTTCAGAATCAAATACTTTGTCTACCTATTCCACCATTCAGTTCTGGTAGTAACTAATGTTCCCTCAAGTCAGTGTCCTGAAATATACTTCAAGTCCAGTTTTCAATATAACATATAATATATAGTAAAGAAAAATGAATAATACTATTAAAATACCACTTTCTTATATAGATTTTTATTTATTTATTTTTTTACCATAGCCTTCCATCACATTCCAAACCCCCTCATTCTAAAGAGATTAAATGTGCTTTCTGTGATGAGGTCTAGATAGCTCCTTTCAGTGACCACTCCACTTGTCCCACTGGTAACTCTGCGTGTAATCAGCTGCATCAACATGATTTCCTCTGTTTTTTAATCTTGTTTTTATTATTACTAGGGGAAAACAAAGTTATAATTCATTAGAGTTCTACAAAGAAAACTTCAATATGTGATGGTCAATCATGATACAGGCCCATCTCTGTCTCTCTCTGTCTCTGTCTCTCTCTCATCTCTGTTTCTCAGTCTCTGTCTCTCTCTCTGTCTCTGTCTCTGTCTCCCTCTCTCTCTATATATATATATCTATATATCTATATATCTATATATCTATCTATATATCCTATCATCCATTTATTTTGCTTGTTCTTTTAGTTATAATTCTCCCAGGAATACTTTCTAGTTACAAAAGCATCACATTAAAGAAGAATTGAGAAATCATGAAATATTAGCTGTCTTTTCTGGTATACTAATTATGGTTTTTTTTTTTTTTTTTTCCTATAAGCTTCTGGGTTGTTTTTAAAGGTTTTGATTTTCATCACATTTTGTTCTTGGATGTTTCTTTCATTTTTTGGCTTGGAACTGAAACACAAATTAGAAAAGGGATCATAAGGAAAATGAAAAATTTTATTTTTTTAAAGCTGAAATCCCTGAGAAACTGTCATTAAATTGTTTCAAAAAGTGTTGTTCAATGGAATTCAGATTGAATGACTTCTAATTAAATGAGTATGATGCATAAATGACTTTAGTAAGGTCTTCTTTTGTTTATGTTCAAATTGATAGGGGCAGGGATATAGCTCAGTGGCCCAGGCCTACCTGACAAGCACAAGGTACCAAAAAAAAGGATAAATAGTGAAAAAAATAAGGTTATCTGCTTTCTTCAGCAAATGAAAGTTATACATGAATCATTTTTAAAGAAGTGCCATAACAAATTGGGCACTGAGAAGTTGTATGGTTTTAAGCATACAGATACTTAAATCATGCCTTCTTTTTGTCTGTTTATTAGTTGACCTTCTTGGGAAATTAAGTGATCAGTTGTTATGGACTTGCATTTCATTTACATACAAATATGCATATACTTCTGTTTATTTTTAGAGCCAGTGATAAGCCTTCACTGATCCATTAATACAATTTATCTAGGTTTTTTTCTTTTGATCAATATGATGCCTCCATGTTTTGTTTTTTGTTACTAAAAACTCTTAAATGATGATATAATAACACTTAGGGAAAAAATGTGGCTTCTGATAAAGTTAGTATTTTTCCTAGTGTTTTGTTGATTAGAAAACTATCCTATACATCAGTTGTCCCTAGCCTTTTTTGGCACCAGGAACTGGGTTCACGGGAAACAGTTTTTCCATGGACTGGATGTGGGCATGGAGGGGGATAGTTCTGCAGATAAATTTTCATAAAGAGCAGGGAAGCTAGACCCCTTGCATGAGCAATTCACAGTAGAGTTCATGCTCTTATGAGAAGCTAATGCCCCTGGTAATCTGACAGGAAGAGCAGTTCAGGCAGTGATTTGAGTGATGGGGAGTGGTGGTAAGTACAGGTGAAGCTTCTTCCACTACCTGCTGCTCACCTCCTGTGTGCAGCCCAGTTCATAACAGGATATGGACTGGCGCCAGCCCAGGCATGAGGGGTCACTAATATGCACCAAAGATGTACCTGACTTTGACATGGATCCTTTACAGGGTCCGCTTTTTGCTCGGGGGGCGACATGGAGAATTCAAATTCCTTCCTCCACCTGGGTATGCTCCTTGTTATGAAGCTGTTCTGCCCAAAGAAAAGTTGAAAGTGGAACACAGTCGGGAATACAAACAAGAACGGACCTATACGCGAGACCTGCTGGGCCCCACTGTTTCCCTGACCCAGGCGGCCTTCACTCCGATCCCTGTGGACACCAGCCAGGTACTGAGATACCTCTGATGGCAGGGTCTTTTGTCCTATAGCCATTCTGATAGCAGTGCCAGCTCATACTGCAGCCCGCTGGGATGCACTTTTCAGTAATACAGATGAGATTTCTGATTGCAGGAGATCTCACAAAGTCATCTCCTTGTACCATCTCCATTTCCCAAATGTTAAATCTGCTTTTTAAATCACTGAAGTGATTTCCTAAGGAAGTAATGGGTCACAGCCTGAAGTTTTAAAACACTGTTCTGGATTGTCTTTAGGATTTTATTAAAATAGTTAATCTTATTTAGCTTATAAAGCACATGTTTTAGTATTTTTAAGAGACAGGTAGTAATTAGCAACAGGTGGAACCTAGTTACAGAATTGTATAAGCATCTTTAAGGTTTGATATATTAGGATGACTTAATGTACATTTATATTATTTATTGATACACATTTATAATTATAGTGTAATGCATACTTCTTTTGGAGTATATTTTTCTACCTGGAATAGACATGGAGTTTTAAATTTCTTTTCCCATCTATATTTCACTGAATCATTTAATTGAATTTCATCTTGAGTAGAGACTGAGATGTGATCATAGATTCCTGAGACAAAGCCTAGGTTCAAATGCCTCATCTGGGACCTCAAGCAAGGGCCGTGGTCAGTGGGACACCAGGAGTATATTTGACATAGTTAATAGATGACACATTCCTTTGCAAGTAGACACCTAAGAAATGCTGGCCATTGTTTGTGCTTTTCTGTCTCATAGCTGGCATGACATTTTTAGGTTCACAGTGAGTTAAATACGAGTAACTTTCTGGCTTACAAATGAGCTGCCTTCTGGGAGAGCATTTGTAAGTGGGATTCATTTATAATCTGACTAAGTGAGTGTCGTACAGTGCACCTGTGAGCCTTCTACAGTATGCCTGTGAAAGTTCCCAACTCAAATGTTCGTAAGTCAGGGACTGGCTGTAGTGCTGTATTTTGGTGGTGGATTGACTCCAGTGAGATTGGTTAGACACTCACAGTTTGTGTATCCGTCTCTGGAGATTGAAAGCCTTGTTTCAGAGTCTGAAGTTGAATTAATATTAGGCCTCAGAAACTTCAGTTGTTTAGCTCCTTGAATCATTTTTCTTGCTTCACTATGCAGGCTTCACATATAATGTACTTAAAATAGATGTACAAGAATTGTTCCTGTTTGGGAGTCTGTTGTGTTGTGCACAGCTGAAAATGGCAAGATATCCATAGTCATATCAAAGTAGAGCAGAAACATGGAATTGGGCAGCCAGGTAGTGCAATGGCTGGGGAGTGCCCTAGAGCGACCTGACCACTAGTGTTCAAGGGAGGGAATGGGTGAGGGCTTGCACCAGAGGAAATGGGCCTTATCCATGGGCACCATAGGTCCTGCTGAGGGACTAGTTCTGGGGTCACAGGGGAGGGCTATATCAAGAAATAACTCCTCACCTTGTAAACCATCCTGTGGTCTTTATGAAAAGGTCATTAAACTTCCTCTTTTAAATAGGTACATGTAAAGATTTTTTTTCTTGAAGCTTATATTTGGGAATCACTAATACAGAATAACTCAGGGAAAATATAAATCACTGCAATCAGACATTCACAGGCTCAAAGAGCTGATAGAGTATAACGTGGACACTGATTTTCCTTCACTCTGGCTTGTAGATGCCGGCCAGGTTGGTATAAGAGTGCTGGGGTGATTTTTCTTTTTAAATAATGTACCTTTGGTCGTTGCCCCATCTCCATTAAATGTCTTTCAGTTGTGCCCTCCAACCCTTCGTTTTCTTTGTTCATTAATTCACCTACTGCTAGAAACCTAAGTGGTTGCCAAAAAGCGGGGAGAGTTGTCCAAGCATTTATCTAGAGAACATCATGCAACCAAATCTTAATGGTTTAGGAGACATGATATGACTGATGCTGAATCTACTGCATTTGTTTCTGATGTGTGCTTTCTTTTTCTTTTGAAAAATTTTAGATCGTGCTGCCTCCTCACCTAGAAAGGATAAGAGAAAAACTGGCAGAGAATATCCATGAACTCTGGGTTATGAATAAGATTGAACTTGGCTGGCAGTATGGTCCGGTACATATTTTGAAATTTATTTTCAGATTCTGTTAATTCATCATTCTGAAAATGTAACTCTTCCTCCCTCATCTTGCCATAGGGCAGTATGAATCAATGGATTGATTTTTTTTTTTTTTTACTTGGCTGCATATTAGTTTTTGAGCAGTATTTTTTACTAAAAGGACTGGGATTATTGGCAGGTGCACTGAAGGATGGCTTAACTGTGTAAACAATGGTAAAGCTATCAGTCTTTGGAGTAAAAGTTATATTTTCAAATCAAGATTAATAGATACAGTGGATTTTAATTTTTAAGCCAATTAAAAATCTCAGTGAAGCTGAAAGTACAACCTGAGATGAAAAGAAAAAAATCAGTTTACTTTCTCCTCTCTGATACCCCTTTCCTCTTAGTTTACTTTCTACACTACAACCAGAGGCCCATACAAGTGGTGGATGAACCAAGAAATGACTGCATGTTTCTAAATGAATTTGGGTAAAGATCTTAGTTTACACTTTGCCAGTAAGACTTAGATTCTAAAAAAATCTTCCTATGTAATCTCTCTATTGTAAACCGGTTTTTTAGCAGGATCTTCCTTGGTAATTATTTCATTTCCATAATATGAATATTCTAAGTATCTCAGAGGCTATAATAGTTGTTTATACATGACTGAATATAGAAATTAGTTACTTAGTAGTATATTGGCTGTTTCTGGTATGTCCAAAGCATTCTGGGTTTCCAAACAGTGGCTCAGAGCCATCATTCCCACCCTTGCCCCAAGTTCTCTTTGCTTGGTGGTTGGAAGCAACTTTGAGCTTCTTCTCTGACACAGGCCAGCCCTGGGCCCTTGCCGTCCTGGGGCAGATATAGTGCTCAGTACCTCCTTGTGGATGGGAAAAAACAGGACCCATTTTGGGAAAGCGCTGCTCCAGGTTCCACGGTCCATATCACCCACATGGGCAGGTGTTAAAGTGAAAGGCCGAAAGGTTTCACATCATTCTTCTTTTTTAGTATATGTGCTGCCCAACCGAGCACCCTTCATTCTTCTCAAAGATGACCTGCATCCTGCTTCTTTTATAATAATTTGTCTAAAATTCCTTTTAGTTGGGTAGTTACAGTCTCTGAATTTATGATCTCCATTACTTTGGCTATAGTTATTTGCCTGTGGCTAGGCTAATTCCATAAGCTTGTTAGCATTTTAAATAAGAACTCCTCAAATGTGTTTTTCTTTAAAGAAGTTGTACATAGCTTCCCAGTATATTGAATTACTATGCCTGCAAAGACATCATTGTTTCTCTGGGATGTATTTCCCAGGAGCATCATGCAAGGATTCTGTTTTGTAGAATAAGACTGAATATATCTACTCTATCATTTGTGTCCCCTTAACATTCTAGGTATACATAGGTGTACATTTTGCTTGGTTGTCCTTGGTACTGGTGACTGAAAGATGGAAAGATTTTTGACATTGTGGTTGTGTTTGCCTTTTAGGAACTTGCTGTTTATTGAGTGATAGACATGCAAACAATCAGAGTGAAAAGGAAATATTAGGTCTTCCTTGAGAAATCAGGGAAGACATCTAGGGAAAGACGTAAATATTAGATCTGAGGGGTGAAAGACGAGTACAAGTTGATTTTCAATTAGAGAGCATGACAACTGTAGACAGGGCCTAGCATATGTAAGAGCAAAAGGGTTGAAGGAACAATGTCACATGGGATGAGTTTCAGTAGTCTAGCACTGCCGGAGGATAGAACAGAGAGCAGCACGCCATCCTGTAGAGCGGTGGAGGTGGCGAATCTGGCGACTCAGGCAGGAATCCTGTCTCAGAGGGCTTTGGACAGAGTGTGATTTCATTCTGCAGGGGTTAAAGAATGTTGAACAATTCTGTCATGTAGCTTTTCTCTTGCATTTAGAATTTAAGATTAGAGGTTTATAATTCAAAGTTTGTAACTCATTTATAAGCCCTATTCATTTGTAATGATCACCAGAAAGAAAGGAATAAAGATGTAATTTCTAATACAGTGACTCGTGAAGACGTAAAAAAATTCTCACTCATATTTGACTACTTTCATGCACTTAGAGAACCTGGTAACTATGCCCATGGTGTAACTGGTAGCTTGATAGCATAAGGATGTCATCCAGGTGCCACTGTGGCAGTAATGCCTATATAATTCTTGGCTCTGAGAAGAGAAATACCTAATTACTTCTGTAAGGACAGAGAACACCTTCCTCATCAGTTCATTCCTAAAATCTTGCACTTGGGGTAATATGATTGCTAATACAGTCAGTTGTCTTTATTTTGGGTACCACATCCATAGATTTGACCAACTATAGGACAAAAAGTATTTAGAAAAAATTTCATCTGTACTAAACATATATAGACTTCTTAACATCTACTTTGTATAGGTATTGTAAGTCATCTAGACATGATTTAAAGCATACAGGAAGATGTCCTTAGGTTATATATAAATACTGCATGCTGTTATAGAGGGAACTTGAGTATGTGTGAAATTGGTATCTACAAAGAGCCTTAGAACCAATCCCCTATAGATATCAAGGATTAGTATGAAAAGCAATTTTGTTTGTTATGATAACCAGTTTTGTTAAGGTAATGGAGTGACTCATGAGAACAGAAGATAACTTAAAAAGGATAAAATGAATAATCAGAATCACTTCAAAGTTTATAATAGGCATGGTGCTTATGGATGTCTCTGATCACTTTGGGTCTAAATAGGAAAATTACTACAAATTAAAATGAACTCATTACCATACCCTTGTTGCCCAGAATTTGTTTCAGTTTATAAAAATGTACTGAGTGTCTACTCTGGGTTTGGCATATCCTAGACAATTATAATACATCAAAAACAAAAGAAACTCCCATTTTTGCTACTTCATTTTTTCCTTCTTAGTGCAGAGAGAAAAGCAGTAACTCAATAAATATGGATCTAAAGCATTTTCAGGTGATAAGTAATATGGGCAAATTAAAAAAACAAACAAAAAAGGAATGGGATGGATGGGAAGACTGTTATACTAGGAAGGTGAGCTGGGTAAACCTTATCAGGCATGTGAGATGTAAGCAGGTGTGGGAGAAGCTGGATGAGCAGGCGTGTGGGCATTGGGCTAGAGGGGAGCATGGCAGAGGCCACGTGAGCTGAGGCAGGAGCTGTGAGAAATGAACTGGAATCTCAGATTATGCCAGCGGAAACACTGACCTTTGGTGTCAAGTGGAGCCGGGAGATTCCCAAGGCAGCTTCCCTGGGGCAACAACAGGGTGTTACTTCTTGCTTTCTGCCTTCCCACAGGGTTAAATTACCACTCCTGTGTGACACGGTTACATGCTGACTTCCTGTCTTGTTTCAGGTTAGAGATGACAACAAGAGACAACACCCGTGTCTGGTGGAATTCTCCAAGCTCCCTGAACAGGAACGCAATTATAATTTGCAGATGTCGCTTGAGACCCTGAAGTGAGTTCTTTAACTCTGTGTTTTCCAATTTGCCTCATCTCAAACAAACCAGATATTAATGTTATATTTTCAATCCACCTGTGAAGTTATTTGAACTCCAGCTAGCATTTTCCATAATATATAGGTAAATTAGATTAGTACTTTTTGGGAATTCAACTTTAACCTGATTATGTTTTGTCTTTTTGCTCTACCTCAGTATTTCCCAAATGCTATTTTACAGATGCTTATGGGTATTATGAAATATAAGAGTTTTGTTTTCAACGCAAAATTTGATCTACTAATCAGAGTGTTGGCCAGGGACCAAAAGCCAGGCTGCTTTGTGACAAGATAAGTATAGATATTAAGAGTAAATGTTTAGAAACTTTTATACCAATGTAAAGGAGAAATGATATGCTTGTTAATATGAGAACTTAACAATGTAGGTGCATATTTTATTTTTTTATTTCAAAAATTTACTTTCTCTAACACTTTTATTGTGTTGTGTCAGAGAATCAGACTATGATGATTCGAAATTAAAAGATTAGTCCTTCACCAAAGGTAGTTTGAGAAGCACTGATCTATATTTAAAAGGTGCTGAGTTAAATATATTTTCATTTTCACTGATTGACTCTTCAGAACTTTTAACATGGTCCTATGTACTGTCAATCTCTAAAATGGGGTAGAATCCTTTTTGGTGTTTTCTAAACTTATTTAACCAGAGTTAAAGCTCTTTTTCATGGAGTAACACTAGGACCATTTATTAGAGCAACATATTTTGAGAAAAGCCACTCTAGGTTATTTCATATCATGTTATAATAGGCAGTTTTGCTTTTTGGTGACTTTTTGACAGCTGATGTCTTGAAGTTGCAACCTTCCTTTGAAGATTGAAAATGGGGCTTGAGTAGAATACATGAAGGAACATATTTTCAAATTTATTTAGAAAAGTTCAGAAAAAAGACAAGGTCTTGCTGTGTAGTTAAGGCTGGCCTTGAACCCACTATGTAGCTCAGGCTGGCCTCAAACTCACAGCAGTCCTCTTGCCTCAGCCTCCCAAGTACTGGGATTAGAGGCTTGCTCCACTACACTCAGCTTGGAAAAAAATTTTTGAAAAGCCTGTAACATCCCCCCACCACAACTGCTTCCCTCTTGTCCTATAGAACTGGTTTTGTTCAAAAAAGGCAATTATCATAGTTTATTTTTTATATTTGCCCTTTTTGCTTCCATTTTTTGAGTAAGGAGTTTTTCCATTGAAGCTATTTTTACCAAGGATATAAAACTTAAATAATAGTTCAGATTCTATGGCTTGGACTTAGATATATATTATATCTTCAAAAAGGCAGATTAATTATCATGGGAATAATGAAATTAGCCATAGGAGAATGAATATGTACAAACCAACCACATTGAGAACCCACTAAAAGTTAAACACTACAAGGGTGGTCTGTAATGAGGAATGCAGTATGCATTGCCATGACTGGGGCTATTAATTCAGCATCTCCTGTCTTCCCCCATGGTCATGACATGAGGATCTTACTTAGCGCAGTAGTTTATGGCAGCTCATTATTTCTTTATCTTTTACAACATAATTTAGTTAAAACTGACGTGCATTTCCTATCCTTTTGGCAACTGACAGCTAGCTGGACCAGCTGTTGCAAAGAGTAAATCCTGGAGTGTAAAATCTCCATATTTGCCTTTGGTATGTTTAGCCTTTGACTGGTGTGTATAATCCAGGCTCATTTGGAACTGCTGCTGGTGCTTGGTTTGATTAATCATCAGAGGTGTGTGCCCTGGTGCTGTTCCTGATGGAGAATACTAATGACCCTTTCATCACCTAATTCTTAGTGTTTCTCCATTGTTTCTTCTGGCTAAGTAGTGTGTATTTATATGGTTTTGTGATGAACTGATTTCACCTGTCTTTAAAAATTAAGTTAAGAGAAAAACCTGTACTTTTCTCAGGTGTGTATGTGGTCTAGTTGCTGTAGTTAGAGGAAGCCTCCTGGCCCCTTTTTTTAGTGTTTCCTTTGTTCATGTCTTTGGTTGAAAGGTGCCAAGGCAAAGTCCTCCAGAGTGAAATAGGCCTGTGGGGTCCGGTGTCCTGACCTCAAGGACTCACTCCACGGAGAGGCTCCTCAAGTGCCTGAGCTCCTCTGATCTCAGGCTTTCTTCTCAGTGAAATGGGGATCATAATGGGACTAATTCTTGGGAAGATGATGGGACTAAGGAATGAAAGGTTAGTACAGGCTTCAGCAGTACCTGGGTGACAGATTGAGCAGGGTCTAGGATTTTGATTTATTGGTTTTATAGTAAATCATGGGAGGAACTAACAACTTGATTTAAATTCTGAGAAGTGACAAACAACAAGCAAAGAATTGTTCCAGCATATCCCTGGTTTTGGGTTCAGCGTCAGTGTAATGTGAATATGAGTTTTTGATCCTCTTTCTGTGACTGTTTGTCCTATGCCTTGTTGTCAAAGACACCTACTTTAAATTGAACTTGTCATTGTATCGTGTACAGTCCTCCTGCCTTAGTATCCCATAGTGCTGGGATTACAGGTGTGTGCCACTATGCCCAGCAGAATGATTTTTTAAAAATGTGCAGTCATACATATACCTAGTGCTAACAGGTTGTCCAGCACACACTTTCTCAGATGTCAGCTTGCCTTGTTCTTAAAACTCTGATTTTTTAATCCTTTCCAATTTTAGGCTTTTATTTTCCTGCTCTTATAGTGTCAGGTGGCCCCTTGAAAACATAGTGCAGATATCTAAGAGTCCTTTCGGACACCGCCTTTTCCCACACTGTGACTTAATAACCATCTTTTAATCTACCTGCTTCTTTTCTGTCTCCCATCTTAATGATGCTGGTATCGCACCATCATCTCCAGCCCTCCCAATACCTTACGTTTTTCTTGCCTAAACTGGCATGGTTTCTCATCTGAACCTACAGTGTTGTCCCCAGAGATGCAGTAGAAATATGCCCTATCTCCCCCTTGTACTGTCTGCATTTTGTCACCAGTCAGATCATTTCCACACACTTAAGCTATGTCAGTCTCCCTCTTTAAAGACCTTCAATGACTTTCCCGTTGCTCTTAAACTGAAAACAGTGCATTCCTTTGCCTAAATGTCCCCAGGGCCCCTGTTTGCCCTCCCAGCAACCCCATTCTCTGTGGGGTACCCTTTATTCCTGCTGGGGTCCCCTGTCTTCTGCCTCACTTGTGTATTCATTTGCATTTTCCGTCCCTTCCAGAATCATCCATGTCCTCTTTGGGGAACCCCACCCCTGCGCCCCCTGCAGTTTGTGTATATGCCTGTGTACCCATTTGTGTAAAAGATAAAAATGGTGTTCACGGTACACACACATGCACATACACATCCATTTACTTTAATATGCACATAGCTCTCCAGCAGGACCTACAAGAATTGGTAGCAGGAGGTATCTTTGGGAGGAAATCAGTAGTAGATGGAAAGAAATGTTTGGAGAGAGATTTTTAAAATTTTCAGTATAATTCCATTTCAGTTTTCAGTATTTTCCCCTTACTCAAGTAAACTATATATATATATTTTAAAGAGAAAAAAACATAAATAACTCCCCCGCAAAAAAACAAATACAGAGTCAAAAACAAAACAACAAAAAACAATAAAAATGATACAGAATTTCAAAACAAGGTTATAGGAAGTTAACAATAGTTGTCATATTATATATTGTTGTCTTCAAAGTAGTTGCTCAGATCACCAGACATAAACATGCAAGATGGATAAAATAATTAAGCATTAACTGTTCCTTTCAATAAGCCAATAGAAATCAGTAGTACAACTTATAAATAAAAACGTTTCCTTTTGGCCTAAAATCAGCAGACTTCAGAAGTAGAATGTTACAGCTCTTTACCTTCTGGTGTCCTGTTGGCGCGTTCTGGACAGGGAAGGAATTCTCACAGCTTGTCTCTGCTTTTGTTTTGCAGGACCCTGTTGGCACTAGGATGCCACGTGGGTCTCTCGGATGAACATGCTGAAGAAAAGGTGAAGAAAATGAAGCTTCCCAAGAAGTAAGTTGAAGGAAGAGGCGATGCCAAGCAGTCTGCATGTGGCCTGAGTGAGGTGCAGGTGGCTTGCTCGCAGAGACATGATAAAATGATGATTCAAAAACTTAAACTGGCTGGGTCACTCTGGGGTGGGACAACGGACACTGCCGAGAGAAAAAACAAAGGTCAGGATGTACTGGGGAGTTTGTTATATCAAGTGTGTTATTTTCCTAGTGTGTGTGCGTACCTGTGTGTTCCTCATTCTAGCTGATCATATATAATTTTCCATTGCCTAAGAAATTGCGTATAATTTTGATTTTATAAGGAAAATAAACTTGAGGAATGAGGAGAAAGTATTATGAAGAAGAGAAATCCAAGGCCGGTACATGTTGTAGGAGTGGCTTTGCCTACTGTTCTATGACCTGTGTCTGTGGCACTGTGAAAGTTCTGAACCCTCAGCCCTCTCACCGGCTAATAAGCCTTGATGATATCCAATTTGGTGGAAAGACTTAGGCATTAAATAAAGAAGTACTCAATGAATGGTACCTGTTTTGTGTTACTATTATTTTTTAATTTTAAATTACATACTGAAGTTACTTTTCTGAGTCTATAAATTGTAAGTAGCAAGTCTGGAAATCTAAATAATATCATGAGGTAAGAACAAAATACCCGCCTCATAATCTCTGTTAAGCCTGATGTACCCCAGATAAACTAAAAGTCCCCATAGAAATAGTGTGAATTCTCTGCAAATACAGTCCCTCATTCAACAGGCTACAAACAGTTTTACTCAGTTGCTTCCTGGAAGAATTTATTAAAGCTGTCTCATTACTTTGTATATTTTTGGTTTCTAAACTTTTTTTCTAAAAATTCAGCAGTTCCAAAGGATATCATTATGGTCTATTTCACATATTTTCCTTTTGAAATGACACTTTTTCATCAGTTTTTGGTGTATCTAATGAATGCAGATCTACTAATGAATGTAGATCCGCAGTGATTAGATATCATCAGAATCTTTTTCAAAACTGTATGAAAACAGGAAATTATATATTATTTCATTTTTCCCTTTGAATTGTAATTCCAGCCCATTTTCCACACTGTATTTTTGTCATTGAGTAATATTTTTATGTTGGGCAATTTTTTATCCTTATCCTACTTTAATAACCTAAGTGTATATATTTAAATATAGTTTTTAACTTTTTTGTTTTCTGTGATCATGGTCATTACATGCTCAAAATTTTTTTGGCATTATCACTATAATAACTTTTGGGTGGTAGTGCTCAAAAGAAAGTACTTTTTTTTTTGAGGTAGGGTTTCACTATGTAGTCCAGGCTGACCTTGAACTTGTGGCAATCCCCCTACCTTAACCTCCTGAGTGCTGGGATTACAGGTGTGTATCACTACTCCTAGCAAAGCAAGTTAAATTTTTTATAAAAACACAAAAATAAGATTTTATTGGAAATCACTCTTAGTGAAAGGGACTCTGCTGTTCTTTTTCCAAGTATAGCATGCATCCACATATAATATTATTTACTGATAAAAAGAAGTTACAAGATCAATTGCATTCTTTGTTCACAGAATAGTTTTTGTTATTAAAAAGATCATTCAGTTCAGTGAATCAAAAATTAGTTCATCATGAAAAATCATATGTAATGATCTTTCAAGTGACAACTCAATTATGGCCTTGTTCAATTTTTTAACAGAAAAAAAAAAATTGGAAACCATCTACCTTGCAGAAGAGTCATTATTCTCTCATTAAAGTTATTGATTCTCTTGGTTTTTTGGAAAGTATTTGAGAAAGGCATGATTAAATACCATAAAAAAATAGAGCAAAATTAAAACAGCAAACTAGTAAATAAACTTTTTACTCTCTCATTTGGATAAGAGAAGTGAAGTGTTAATTTTGTATTATCTTTGAATGTATAATGTTAAATTTATTACATTATATTTATTCTGTACTTTGTGTGTATGTGGGCGGGTGTCTGGGTGGGTTTTGTGTGCGTGGGGGGATATGTATATTTATATCTCATTAAAGCATTGTAGTCAGCTGGGCGTGGTGGCACATGCCTGTAATCCCAGCACTCGGGAGGCTGAGACAGGAGGATCACTGCAAGTTCAAGACCAGCCCGGGCTACAAAGTGATCTCAAGGACAGCCTGAACTGCAGAGTGAGACCTTGTCTCAAAAAGACAAAAAAAAAAAAAAAAAAAAAAAACCAAAAAAACCCAAAGAAAACCCTTGTAGTCCAATTTAGCTTATTTTTTTAAACAATTTATCTGTCATGAAGTCTGGGTAGTGAAGTCATTTTTCATTGTCAAAACAACCAGATGGAAAAGAATTATCTTTTGATACAAGGAGTCTGGTGCTTTTTTTTTTTTTTTTTTTTTTTTTTTGTACAAGGAATCAAACGCAGGACATTGTGCTTGCTAGGCAGGAGCTGTGCCACTGAGGAGGAGTATTTTTTAATAGGAAAATAGATTGTTGTATATAGCCTAATAAAAGAGTTGTAGCTATAAATGACAACATAGATGAATATAAATGTAACACTGAGGGTATAGAAACATATTCTATAAGATGATATAAAATTTAGATAAATTAAAGTCTCAAAATATGCACATCTATAAAATGGCAATTTTGTATATTCCAAAGGTCTCATTACAAATAAGTAGGATAATGACAGACAATTTGCTCATAGTATCCAGATAATTGATTAGCAAAATGAAGAAAAAAAAATGTTATATTTTTACCTTATACTATTCACAGACATCTACACATCTAATTGCTGGAAACATAAAATTTGAAAACAACAGAATGACTATCTTCAGAATGTTGGAGTGGAAAGGAAGTTTTTTTAAATCATAGAAAGCACAAAGCCTTGTTTTATTTAAATATTTAATCATATATAACCTTTCTTTACAGGTTTCCCTAATTATCCTATCTGTATTACCATGATTGTTTCCTTTACCCTACTATTATTTTTCTAATCATACTTCTTCATCTAATGTTATTGATTTACTTATTTTTCATGTCCCCTAAAATGAAATATCCACTCAGTAGGGATCCACAGCTGTATTTACTCTAGTTCTCCCAGTTTTTAAAATACCTAGTAGTAGTGAGTAAATGTCCCATAATTATTGTTGAATTAACAGGTTAATATATTTGACTACATTGAAAACAATCCATGAATCCAAGTAGACTATAAACTTAGTGGAAGGGCTCAGAATACTATCAGGAACTTTAAAAAAAATTAATTAAAAGATTTCCAAATAGAAAAATGGCTAAAGGATATAAATAGATATCTATAGAAAACTTACAGATCCAGTAAACATATAAAAGACATCCAGTCTCACTGTTTGGGTTTGTAACTAGATATCCCCCCCAAAGCCTCATGCAGTCATAGGTGGGGCTTCTTGGAGGTGGCTCCATCTATGGTGTATAGTTCTGTGACTAAGAGTATGAGGCTAGAATTAAGAGTGCCCCACCCTGTGTGTGAGTGGTGGGTAGCCTGGATGGAATATAAAGGGTAGAAGGAAAGATTGCTGCTGCTACGGCTTGTCTGCTCCTGCCTCCTGCCTGCTCTGTGATGCCCCTCTGCCATGCCACTCTGCCTTGGAGCCAGATGATTGTAGACTAAAACTTCCACAAACTGTGAGTCAAAAGGAACTTTTCCTCGTTTAACTGTGTTGAGTATTTGTCTCAATAACAAGAAAAAGTAACAAAGACAATCACTAATAATAAAGGAAATGTAAGTTAAAATCACAGTGAAGTCTGTTTTACACTTTCCAGGTTGGCAAAGATGGAACATTCTGGTGGGAATTAAATTAGTACAATTACTTTGGAGACCAAATCATTCTAACCTTAAAAAGTTGATGATGACCCAGTTGTTTCTTACCCAGACACAAATCTCATTGAAACTTCTGGATAGCTGTGCAGACAAGTCTGAAAAGAGTGTGCTATGTGGCCTAGATTATAAATAATGCCTACAGGCTGGAAACAGCTGAAAGCCTGTACATCTAATTGAAATGCTATAGAGTAGTTAAAGTGAATTAACTAATGCAAAATGAAGTTACAGGACAAATCACAAAAGCATGACCTTGATCAAAACAAACACCCCCCCCAGCCCAAAGAAAAGTAAGTTACCAAAAAGATACAGTATAATTCTGTTTATAATTTAGGAAAATGAAATGCAACTTTACACATAGTTTACAGAGCCAAATATGTGTTGGCATCATATAAAAATCAATATTACAATATTTCACAGAATTAGAGAAAACAATCCTAAAATTCCCTTGGAACCAGAAGAGACCCAAAGTAGCAAAAGAAATCCTAGGTAAAAAGAGAAAAGCAGAAAATAGCACAGTCTCAGACTTAAAGTTATATTATAAAACTACAGTGATAAAAACAGCATAGTACTGGCATTAAAACGGACATAAAAATCAGTGGAACAGAATAGAAAATGCAGAAACAACCTCAGGCACATTCAATTTTTTGATCTTTGACAAAAGGGTAAAAAAAAACATATACTGGAGGAAAGATAATCTCTTTAATAAATGGTGTTGGGAAAACTATCCATCCCTGTGCAGAATATTAAATCTAGAGCCATATCTCTCACCATGTCTTAAAATAGAAACATTTAACATGCTGGAAGATAAAATGGATTACACTCATGAAGACACAGGTGTAAGCGAGATTCTGAACAGAACCCGGATTGCATAGGAAATAGTACCAAGAATCAATAAATGGGATCATATCAAATTAAACAGTTTCTGTACAGAAAAAGAAACAACAAACAGAGTGAAAAGACAACCTACAGAATGGGAAAAATTTTTTGCTAGCTCTTCCTCAGAGGATTCATATCTAGAATATATAAAGAGTTAAAAAATATTAGCTGCTCCCAAATAAAAGGCCCAATCAAAAAGTAGACATGTAAATGAAAAGAGGCTTTACAGAAGAAGTACAAATGCATTAAGAAATACTCAGCATTGCTGGTCATCAGAGAAAAGCAAATTAAAACAACACTGAGATTCCATTCTACCCCACGAAGAATGGGGTAATCAAATAATAACAAATGCTGGAGAGGGTGCTGGGGTAAGAGGAACATTTCTGCATTATTGATAGCAATGTAAACTAATACAGCCACAATGCAAACTAATACAGCCACAATCTCAGTATGGAGATTCCTCAAAAAACTAGAGCTAGAAATTCCATTTGGCCCAGCTATTCCCTTTTTAGGAATTTTCCTGAAACTTAAAGTCATAGTATTGCAGTGATGCATGCATACCCATGTTTATAGCAGCTTAACTTATACTAGCTAACTCTTGGAAGCAGCCAATATGTCCATCAACAGATGAATGGATGAAGAATATAGAGTATTTAAAATGGAATACTACTCTACCAGAAAGAAAGATTAAATGAGTCATTTGTTGGAAAAGGGATGCCCCTGGAGACCATAATTTTAAGTGAAATAAATCAGACACACAAACTTAAATATCATGTTTTCTCTTACATGAAAAACCCAAATTATAAAAGCCAAAAGAAAAGATATCAGATAGGAAGAAGGATCTTTTTCAAGTGGGAAGGGGAAGGGGCTGGGGATTTAGCTCAGTGGCAAAAGCGCCTGCCTGGCAAGCGCAAGGTCGTGAGTTCGGTTCCCGGTTCTGGAGAAAAACCAAAAAAAAAAAAAAAAAAAAAGTGGGAAGGGGATCAAGAGATGGAAGGAGGGATAGGAAAGGGATGATAGAAGGAATTAATCCTGTGATGTCTAGTGTTCCACTTTTGGCACATAACAGTGGAACATAATAATTTTTTTCTCTTCAAATACTTGTTCCTTGAATTTTTCTAGATAACATATATGAATTTCATGCAAAAAAGTGAGAAAAATTGTAACCTTGGCATAAAAGGATTAAGACATATTATGTAGATGTACAACTCCACCCAAGAAATGCACAGTATGTACTGCAAACATGTACTATTAAAATAGTTCTGGAAATTGAAAGCAGTAAAAAAATAAAAAGCATTTCAAGAGTCTGAAGAAAGAAGCAGTAACAAATAGAACACATTATCTGTTCTTAAATTCATTGATTTCCTTGCATTTTTTTGGTAAAAGTAAGCCTTTTTGCCTACTGCATGTTTTGCTGAACATAAAGTTGAATTACTCTATGAATAAAGAATAAACATACCATTGAAGAGGAATCCACCTGAAGAGTGCATGGTATCTTCAGCTCACTTGTATATATTTGTGTGTTTGTGTATCTGTCTACCTGTAGTTTTATTTTTTAAAGAGAATTAAAAAATAATTAAAAAATTAGAAGTGATGCAGAATTTCACTAAACAAGATGATAGGAATTCAGCAGTGGTTGTTACATTGCATATTGTTGTCTTCAAATTAGTTGTTCATATTACCAGATATAAGCATGCAAAATTGGTCAAAAAAATTAAAGAGAGAAACATTTAAGTTGTAACGGGCTCTTTGAAATGAATGGTTAGATAGAAGCTCAAGGTGCACCCGTAAGTATGCTGTTGGGCTACGGGTGTAGTTCAGTGATAGAACACTTGCTTAGTGTGCATGCTGTGCTGGGTTTGATCCCCAGCACCACAAAAACAAAATAGCATTCTTTTTATATGTATTTGGTAAATTTCACTGGCTTCAAATTTTAAAATATGGTTTTGTGTAATTTTAAAAATTTCTTTGATTGATATTAGTGTTAGATTTAAACCCAGTGGGCCTTGCAGTCAGAGTACCGACTGATGGTGGGGATTTAATTCTCCTCTGTTTAGTTTTGATTCAAAAAAATTGATATTTCCCATATTTATTTTCAGCTTTGGCTCTTGATTCTAATGCCATCATCATAGAGTGATCTTCCTGGACTTCTATAAAACTGTACCTTAAAATTGTACTTCTTCCTCTGTCCCCTTAGTGTTTTATTCTGCTTCATAGCACTTGTCTTCCTGCATACTACTTTACATGTTTACTTTGTTTTCTCCAAGATTCCCCTAAGAACATACTTTCCATGAAAATACATGTCTGTGTCCTCATTATTCTGTGATGTATCATTAGTTTTTTGAACAGGACCTGAGAAAATTCTCCTGCAGAATGGGTGTTGGTTGGTGAATTTGAGTGAGGGCTGCACATGTTCTAGAATTTCACCTGAAGTGTGTGGGTGTTGATCTTTGGTTGCTCCCATTTTAGTGGGCTGTCATTGGCTGACTTGTCTGTATTTATCTGTGGTGGCATCTCAGAGAGGGAGGCGTGTTCTCCCAACTGACCTGTGGACAGGGATGCCCACCTAGGACCCTCCTCCTCTTTGTGGGTCACTGCTCATCTCTCTGGAGGATCTGTCTGGGGAGTACCGAAGCTTCACAGCACTCCAGCAGCATGGAGATAGCAGTGTGTTGATGGGGTGAGGAAGGGTTGCTCAGCCCTATATTCTAGACTTGGTATATCCCCAATCTCATCTTTCTCCCGAGACATCTGTTGGCCTGAGCTGTACTGCACAAGGACCTTGGGGTATGAAATGATGAGATCTGACCTTTTTCCTGGGCATAATCTGGAAAGCAGGACAGAAATTCACCTTGGCTCTGCAAGGATTTATGGAGAAATGGAGAAATTACTTGCTTTCTTTTGACTCCCCCGCTTAGACCCTCCCACCTTTAGCCTGCCTCACACTGGCTGTCTTTCCTTCCTTTCCATCCCAAGGCATAAAGGCTTTGCTTTTGGGTGCTCAGAAATAAGAGTTTGTACTGTCACCAGGCCGTCCTCTAAAAGGCCATTGTCTCTGCATTGGATTTACAAAGCTATTTTAAAACCCCAAAGCTACAGTTAGCGTCTGTGGTGAATCTCTTTTGAAATTACCCTTCTGTAGAGCCAGTGAGTGTGTCATGGTCTTGTTTCAGGCATCGGAGATGTGGAGGAAAGCTATCAAGTAAGAAGGAAAAGGGGTGGGGGTGCAGGACACATTGCTATATTAGGTGTTTGTTTTAAAACAAACAAAAAGAAGCAGAATAGAAGAAATATATCTGATGTTTCCCATTCTAATTTCTGTTTCAACATTAATTCTTCTGTATTTGTTTTCTGGAGAATGGTTTTTGAATATTCTTTATATTCTTCCTGTGAAAAATCTGAGCTCAGTATTCATTTCTTGTAGATGTGCTTCCAGCAAAGCTTGTTTTCAATATCTCTGGTGTGCAGTCATCTGAGGTTTTCCCATTTGTTCCAAGACACTTGAAGGGTTGCTTTGGTATTGAAATTTACAGTTAACATCTACTGAACTTGGACATCATCTTTTCATGTTTACCGTGCATCTTTCACAACATAATGATTTCCAAGCTTCATTTAACTTGATTCATACTAAACAAGCAAGCGTGGGAGGCGGGGGTGGCTGGGAAAAAAGGAAAGGCTTGCTTCTTAATGTTTTTGGTATGCTGCCACGTTTTTGTTCCATCACTTTAATTGGCTCTTCAGTGAAATTATACTGTGGGCTTTTTCAAAGGCTCATTTAGAATACCTGCTTAGGAGAAATGTGGGTCAGATGAGAATGAATCATGAAACTGAAGTGCTACTTAATGTGACAATTCATCTGGACCAAGTGCTATCAATTTTTTGTTTATATCTTTGGTAATATGATGTAAATACAACTGGTACAACACCAGGGGTTTGTTTTTTGTTTGTTTTCTTTTGTCCAGAGGTATTTTAAAAAGAAATTTTACTCTAAGGACATTGAAGCTCAAACTCTTTGGCTAATTTTTTACTCTCACTGCCATTTCTATTATTTCATACTATTAGGTTACCTGCTTATCAAATCAAGACTAAAAGCTAATAACTACAAAATAATTTCAATACTTTGGAAAGTGAATGGATTGAATGCATTTGTTTCACTCTCTATAAATTCCTCAGAAGCTAATGTCATAGGGTGATGGCCGACATAAAGACCTGACATATTAAAGTGAGGAAAGTAGCAGCTATACCTGTTCAACAAAGGGCTGAAGGAGAGAGAGACTGAGTGGCTGATTCTGGGCGGTTTTCCCAGGATGTTCAGGAAAGGTACAATGTCATTCATGGGTGTCTTTAACATGAGCTATAATTATTTTGTATGAATATACTTAATAACCATAAGAATTTCGTCTATTTTGGGAGAGTACAGAATTTTACTTACAGAGCACTCTCCTTTATTTCTTTTAAATGTCTATAAATCAGTCTGAAATTTTGTTTGAAGCTATTTACTCTCCAAGATTCACATCAATCGCATTTTATTCCTGAAACTCTTCATTTTCAACCACAATAAGATAATAATATTAGCAGTTGATAGGCCTTTCTGTGCCTTATTACATGGTATTAATAAGATGAAATTGAAATTATCTCCCGAAGTACATTTATTTTCTTTTTAAAATATCAATTTGTTTTCTTGTAGTGATTGTGTTCTTAGTTCCTTTGTTAAGATAGTCTACAAATGGAAAAATGGCTTTATAAATCACCGTTCATACCATTCATTTATATCAGTGAAACATTTATTAAATTAGCAGTTTCACCGAATACAGTCGGTTGAATTGATGAATTTCAAAGATATCTGTATTGAGGTAAAACAGACATGGAAATAAAAAAGCTTCTAGTAAAGTGGTAGTAACTTTAACCTGGGTTGGATTATTAGCTATTTAAAGGAAGCATTTTAAGCTTCCTATTTTCCTCACTGGTACAGAAAATCAGCTTAACTAGAAATGAGTGTGAACTAATTGTTACAGTACTTGAAACCAACATGGGCAACACATCTCCATGCATTTCCACTGTGAAGAAAGGTTAAAACAGCGTGGAAGCAATTCTGCCCAGAAAACAGAGGAAAATGTTATGTCAGTGTTATCCAGCCTCACATGTTAACAGAACCTGCCTGCATTTTTCATTTGGAAGGACTTCCATTCCTCCACCTTTCAAAGATACCTCCTCAGTCCAAAAGAAACTGCTAGAAAGCCTCCTATTATAATTGGTTGCCAGAGGGATCTTTCCTGTTTGAAGAAGCCATACAGAAGCATAAGCTCTAGTCAATGATTTGTAGATTAGTATCTGTCTTGACCATCTGTGTGTCCTCTGTGACACCCGGGTGGGATTAAGGCTCTGGAAAGTCAGAAAACTACGAAGGGTGTGTGTGTGTGTGTGTGTGTGTGTGTGTGCGCGCGCGCGTGCGCACGCACACGTGCACGCTCCTGTGTGCTGGGTGACTGTGGGTCAGTAGGGGGAATTGAAAGAGGGGTGGAGGTGGGGGCAAATTGGAGGAAGGGTGGACATAGAGCAAAAACTGGCCTCTATGTCAGCCTGGGAAAGCTACCTCCCACCAAAAGTGCTATAATTGGAAATTAGACCATGCCACCATGAGTGCATTGGGCGCTTTTTCTTGTAGAAAATATCTGAACAAGAATGTATATAGGTTCTTGTCCTTACAATTTACAGCTTCATTTGTCCAGTTAAACATCAGAATTCTATCACATACAGTTATCTGTAGGAATAGTTAAAAAAATCTCATATGGTTTCTTTATGCAAAAAAGGAAAGAATATTGTTAATTACCCATACCTACAGAATACTGATTTGTTTGTTTGTTTGTTTGTTTTTTTGGTTTTTGGTTTTTCTCCGGTCCCGGGAACCGAACTCACGACCTTGCGCTTGCCAGGCAGGCACTTTTGCCGCTGAGCTAAATCCCCAGCCCCCAGAATACTGATTTAAGACTGAAAAAAATGTATATGCTGTATAATAGTGTAAATTGAATGTGATAAGACAGTGCTGTAATTAGCCATAATTATTGCTAGAACAATCTAATCCACTTAAAACAATATTTCTGTGACTTTTGCTTATAGATAAATTATTTATAAAATATAAGAATCTTAATACTGAAATAGGAGACTTAAGGTATAGGTAACTTTATTCAACTTTAAAAATTAAATATTGCTGCAACACAGTGGTTCATTGACCTTGTCTATTGAGTGCCTGTGGTATATAGTAGGGACTGTATCAGGTTTCTGGATGTTGTAAGTGAACTGAACAAACCTGCTATTCTCATTCACCTTGTAATTATGCCAGCCATGGTCCAGGCAAAGATCATTAACAGGTTTTTTTTTTTTGTTGTTGTTTGTTTGTTTGTTTGTTCTTTGTCTTTTTGAGACAGGGTCTCACTATGCAGTTCAGGCTGGCCTTGAACTCACTTTGTAGCCCAGGCTGGCATTGAATTCTCAGCAATCCTCTTGCTTTAGCCTCCTGAGTGCTGAGATTGCAGGTGTGCCCCACCACGCCTGACTAGTTTTATTTTATTTTTTATTTTTTATTTTTTTTGTTTTTCTCTGGTACCGGGAACCGAACTCACGACCTTGCGCTTGCCAGGCAGGCGCTTTGCCGCTGAGCTAAATCCCCAGCCCCTAGTTTTATTTTTTTAAGGAGCATTTTCCTACACGTTCTGATAATTAACTTTTTAAGTTAGTATTATTTTCTGGTGAATTTTCTTGTCTTCATTTTCATAAAAGGACAATCTTTGAGATGCATATTTCTAGTTACCTGACAAAATTAATTTTGTCAAAAGTTACATATTGATGGCTAGCTGCTGGGAACTATTTTGGGTATAATGACAGTTACCAAAAATGTAGCAAAACATATCAAAGTAAAGTCAAATACTGGTAATAAACCAGAGTAAAATCAGAAGTTGTTGTGGTCTGGGCTTTGTGTGAATCTCAGGAGTGAAATTGGGTGTTGTGTGTCTATGTGGAAGAGGGCACACTCTTGTTCATTATGTGTGTGTTGGTGAAAAATTTCTTAGTTTCAGTTTTGCATTTCTTGCCAAAGATTAAAACTTATAACTCATTCTGCCTGGCAAGCATGAGGTCTTGAGTTCGATTCCTGGTACAAAGCAAGCAAACAAACAAAAACCTTTATAACTAATTGTTTTAGGACTTTTTGTCTCTTGGTCATGATGTGCAAGTTCCTTGAACTCCAGGGAAATAAATAAATAGCATTACATTTTAAGCAATTTCATAGCTGAGAGTTTCTTTACTTTGTAGCTTCTCTTATTTAGAGATGATGATAGGGAAGCAAATGACAAATGCATTAGAATTTCCCTGTAGAATAAAGACTAGGCAGTAGTTGAAAGGATATACAAATTTATGAAATAAATATTCCATTAACATAACATTCAAAATTTGAAGAAAAATATGAGTGCAGGAAGTGAAAACCTTCAAATGCTTTAATAGGTGAGCAGTATTTTGCTTTAAACTATACAAAAGCCTCAACTATAAGGAGCACCCATAATGATAAGTTCTATGCATCTTTGCAAAGGAAAAATAAGTAAGTTGTCTCATCTGGTTTATCGCATAAAAATGACAACCTAAAGGTCGTGTAGCTTTTCTTCTTACCAGTTTTCAATGGAAGTGAAAGAGACTCAGGATTCCTGAATGGATGCTTTGTCACTAGTCACTACTGTGGTTTGTGCGACTTTTGGACTTAGGTGGCACCATGACAAGATTGTCATAAGATTTTTATTAAAAGGTAAATTATGAATTTCTTTGTCATTACTTTGTAGTTACCAGCTGACAAGTGGATACAAACCTGCCCCGATGGACCTGAGCTTTATAAAGCTCACCCCTGCACAGGAAGCAATGGTGGACAGACTGGCAGAAAATGCTCACAATGTGTGGGCCCGGGATAGGATCCGGCAGGGCTGGACTTACGGCATTCAGCAGGTACATGACCTAAGTAAGATTCACTTAAATGGGAAGAAGCATAATTAGCAGCTGGAAAGATTAAATTATGACTATTTCAAAGGTCCTATAAATGTCCATGTACTTGTACACATGCACAAAAGCACCTGCCTAGCCCTGCACTCTAGAAATTAGATGACCTTGCCTTGGGTTCTATCATCCAAAACACAAAGTAGGTGCAGGATGAGTAATGCTACAATCTAAATTTGTAACATGGTTTTGTGGTATTTTCCTTTCTGCAGTTATATTGTAGTCAGGACTTTCTAAAAATGTGAAAAGATTGAAGTAAAATGATAAATAAAAAATAGATCCAGAATTTCTTGTTCACAAGCTCCGGGGTCTGGTAAATGTCAGAATTCAAATTTTTCAGGGTAGAGGTTTTCCGAGTGGTGATTTCATGATATACTACTTGTTCTACAGCACCTTCAGTAGTGCAGCAGAGTAAATTAGCCCAACATAGGCACAGTAGTACCCAGGAAGATAAATAGACTGAATTAGTTCAGTTCAGGCTTTACCATGGGATGAGTTTTTGTTAAATTTAGGAAGGAGTAAGTTTGCGGAGTTTTCTGGATTTCAAAATTGGGCATCCGTGGAAACTTTGAAGATGCTGCTGTAGCATCTCAGTGAATTAATGGGAAGAGTGATTTCCCAAGTGGCCATGCCCTAAAGACTTACAAGTGTTGACACATCTTTGTCTAGCTCCTAAAAATAAGTTTACCTCCTCCAAACTTAGGCATCTTTTTACCTGTACTCACTCTTTGTTAACAACATATTAATCTCATTTTATAATTGGAGCCACTTTTGGATCTGGGGAAGACAGAGGAAATGTGGAAGGGGCAGCCTCTAACCTCAGAACCTTTAAACTTTGATGTCAGGGAGTTGCTTTATTTTCCATAGCCACTTGCCTTGCTTTGATGGTTGCATACCTTTTTTCCTTTAGGATGTCAAGAACAGGAGAAACCCTCGCCTTGTTCCCTACACCCTGCTAGACGATCGAACCAAGAAATCAAACAAGGACAGCTTGCGTGAGGCAGTGCGCACGCTGCTGGGGTATGGCTACAATCTGGAGGCCCCGGACCAAGACCATGGTACTGGCTTTGTTCTGTTCCCTTTGCTGTAATGCAAAAATCATGTGCTGATTCTTCAAAGTCAGTTAAATGAATACAAAGGAAAGATCAGATAAGGTCTTCTAGTCCAAGTGGAGATTTAGACCAATGGCTTGTAGTGTCCGTGGGGGCCTCAGTACACACTGACTCTGCAGTGGGAGAGAAAGACTTAACTTTCCAGACAGTCCCTGATGAGCAGTGACCTTTCTGATGATAGTGGCCTCCTTCCTTGCCTTGCCAGTGCCCCTCCAGAAGAGCTGATTTTAGTGGGAGCTAGTCTTTTACAAAATCTCACCTTCATACTCATTCATATCAGCAATATTTGTTTAGTTCATGTGATGTTTTTACTTAAAGAAGTGTCTTAGTCACTTTTCTCTCATTGCTCAGACAAGATACCTGATGCTCAGAGTTAAAAGAGGAAAGGTTTATTAAGCTCACAGTTTGCAGAGGTTTCAGTCCATCATTGGCTGGCTCCAGAGTAGGGTGGTTCAGCAGAGAAGAACAGTCACAGCAGGCAAAAAATAGCAAAGCAACAAGGGAGAAGAGGCAAGCCTTTTTCTGTCCCTTATATTGTATGCAGGCTACCTGCCCTAGGGCCGGTGTAGCACTCACATCTTTAATCCCAGCATTGGACCCTGAATCAATCACAAACTCAAGATTCATTTACCTCCAGAAAAGCCTTACCTCCAGAAAAGCCTTACCTCCAGAACGTGTGAGGCTTCAGGGAGACATCTAGACACAAACCATAACAGGTAGATACATTAGAATAGACAATAGATATTTCTTAAGTTAAAGGTTTTTTTTTTTCCTTTGGTGGTACTTGGAATAAAACTCAAGGCTTCACACATATTAGGGAGATCCTCTACCGTGGAGCCATGCCCTTGTCTATAAGTTAATGGATTTTTAAAGGTAGTGTAAGAACATATTTCTCTTAAATAATACTTTTAAGAATATGATTTAAAGTGATTGACTCTTCAACCCATTCTCATGCAGTTTTACTGTATTATTCATATCCATATTTTAGAGTTGGCAAAAATGAAATGATGATTTTGTGTTTTATTGTAGTACCTATATTTTTTGGCAAGAAATTTAAAAAACTTCCCCCTACATCCTCTCATATTTTCAGTGTGGTATCTGTGCATGAGAATGAAGGACATCTTAAATAACAATAATAAAATAATAGTCATGGAGTCCTTCATGTATACCTTTTATGTGCTGCAAGTGTGTCTAAGACCTTTAGAATCACTGGGCACTGCTCTGAGTAACTCTGTGAGAGCAGTATTTGTATTATGCTCATTTTACAGGTAAGAAAACCGAGATCCAGCGATTTCTGCATCTTCCCATTGGCTCAGCATTAGGGGCAAGGTTCTGACCCTGGGCATTCGTACAGATTTTAGTTCTTTGAGTTGATTAAGTTTGTACTTAGCCCTTGAGAGACCTTCATAGTTACTGGATCCTTATATTTGCTGCAAGTAAAATTGTTTCCATCTGATAAGAGTAAAATTCATAGCCATAATATAACTATTTACCTTGAAGTTAGCTTTATAGATGTGTAATACCCCTTTTAACTCAGACCTTTACACTGGCTACTTCCCCAGCCCTTTAAAATTTTTTCGTTTAGAGCAGGGACTTTCTGAGTTTCCCAGACTGTGCTTGAAATTACTATCCTCTCTGACTGAGCCTCTCAGAGTGCTAGGATTACAGGCGTGTGACACCATAGCTGGCTAGTGGTACACTTTTATGAGCAGATGCTGCTAGGTACACACAAGACACCAATGAGATTCCTGTCTCAAAGACTTACATACTGCATTCCACTGTGTGGGACGTAAACAGTAAAAGGCTTTTAGGCCATGCAATATATTTTTAAAAAGAGTACTACAACTATCTCATGTAGAATATATGTGCAAAGCTTACTGATTCTATGCTTGATTTTATTTTTATATTAAAATATAATTTATATATGGTGGAATCCACAGACCTTAAATGTGAGTTTGACAGTTTTGTGCACAAATGGAATTTCCAACCAGAATTGTATGTCCAACATGTTCTTTAACCAAAAAGCTTGCTTGTGGTCTCAACAAAGTAGCTACTTTCTAAACTCTATCATCACAAATTAGCTCTATCTTTTTTTGTGGTTTGTATAAGTGTAATCACTGCATTATGAATTTTTTGCATGTGGCTTCTTTTATTGCACATAGTATTTTTAGGATCACCCATGTTGCTCTAAGTGTGATAAGAGCTATTGCTCAGTGGTGTCCTTTATAGTAACATGCCATAATTTGTTGTCCAGCTCCTCTTGTTGAAGATTTGGGTGGTTCCTAGATTATTGGTGCTATGGACAATCTGTTATGAACATTTATATACAGGTCTTTGTGTAGATGGTGCTTTTGTTTCTCTTAAATACTCTGGAGTATAATTGCTGGATGATATTTATGTGTTTGTATTTTCAGGCTTTCAATCCTAAGAAATCTTTGCTGATACAAGAACACAATGATTTTCCCCCAGAGATTTATTACTTTAGATTTTATGTTGAGGTTCATGATTCAGTTGGAATTAATTTTTGTTATGGTGTGAGGTTAAGGTCAGAACTCATTTTTTTTCCCCATATAGGACTAGAAATTGAACCCAGGGCCTTTGCACTGAGCTGCATCTCCAGCCCTTTTATATATATTTTAAAATTTTGAGATAAGGTCTTGCTATATCATTAAATTGCCCAGGCTGGGCTTGAAATTACTATCCTCCTGCCTCTGCTTCCCTATACTGGGATTGCAGGCATGTACCACTGAGCCCAGCTAAGCTTCAGTTTTTGTACAAATGGACATCCAACTGTCCCAGCACCATTTATTGGAATGTTACCTTTCCAAATTATATTATCCTGCCATCTTTGTGAAAATCTACTGACCACGTGTAAGTCCATCTATATCTGGACTAACTGGTCTATTCCATTGTCTATACTTTAACACTGTCTTTATCACCATACAATAAATCTTAAAATTGTAGAGGGTCTGTCCCTCAACTTCTTTTTAAAGGATTCCTTTGCTCTTATTTTTCCTTTGCATTTCTGAATACATTTTATATTCAACTTGTCTTATTATGATGGAGTTACAGTTGAGCTTATAAATTAATTTGAAAATTGATGTTATTCTATGCATGGTGGCACACGCCTGTAATCCCAGCACTCAAGAGGCTGAGGCAGGAGGATTGCCTCAAGTTTGAAGCTAGGATGGACTACGTAGTGAGTTCAAGGTCTGCCTGAACTATATGGTGAGACCCTGTCTCAAAAAAACTAAAAAAAAAAACAAAACACCCAAACAAACCAAAAAACCCAGTATTCAGTCTACCAACTCATGAACGTGGTACATCCTTCTGTTTATTTTGTTCCTGTTTGGTTTATCTCAGCATTATTCGTAATTTTTAGGGTAGAGGCTTTACATTTTATTTGCTATATTTATTTGATATTTTGACATTTTAAATGAAATTGATTTTAATTTCATTTTACTTTCTAGTTATTTATTGTGAATATAAGAAACAATATTTGAATATGAATCTCATATCCTTTGATCTAGGTCGACATATATATTGGTATATCTATTTATTGGTAAATTCCATAGGATTTTCTATATACATAATCGTGAGATCTATAAGAAAACAACTTGACTTTTTGTTTGACAGTTGCCATGTCTTTTTTTTTTTTCTAACTAGTAAAGGTTTCAGAACAACGTTGACTGGAAATGCAGTAGTGAGAAAAGTTGTTTTGCCCTGTCTCCACCTTAGAGGAAAAGGTTATAGTGCTGCTCTACCAAGTATGATAACCCTACTTAGCTGTAGGGTTTGTATCAGTCATGGTGACCTTTTAGAGCTTTTGGTGGTAAGAAACAGCTGGCTGTGGCATGTGTGCTATAAAGTTCGCCACCACCGGTGTACATGGTGTTTACCTCTTTGACAAGATTTCCTTCAATTCCTAGTTTGTTGAGGTCTTTTATTGTGAATTGGATGTTGAAGTTTGGCAAATGCTTCTTTGTGCCAGTCATGGAAAAGATTGTATAGTTTTTCTCCTTTATTACTGTTGACATTTTGAATAACATTTGCTTTCAAAATTTAAACCAAATTTTGATTCTCTGTGTAACTCCAGTTACATTATGTAATTTCTTCTTTTATATAGCTGGATACTCTTTGCTAATATTTTGTTTGGAATTTGCATCTCAGTGTTTGTGAGGAATATTGGTATGTAATGTTTTTGCAATGTCTTTATCCTTTATCAGATCTTGATACCTGGGTAAAAGTGATCTCCCAGTAATAATTTTTCTTTGCAATATCTTTTGATAAATTTTGATATCAAGGTAAAGCTGGCCTCATCATATGTAGAAATTGTTCCTTCCTCTTAAATTTCCTGAAAGAAATTGCTTTGTTTTACATCTTTTCTTTCTTAAATATTTGATAGAATTTGTCAGTGAAAGCATCTGAGTTGAAAATTTTATTTTTTAAAGAAAGGTATTTGATTATGTTTACTAGTGTATTCATTCAGTTTAAGTTGCCATATTTATTGGAATACAGTTTTTAATGTCCCTTATCATTTTTATGTCTGTGAGATCGATAGTGATATCTCCATTTCCACTCGATATTAATAGTTTTTCATTTCTTTTTGTTTTTATCAGTCTTCTTACATTGATTTATTAATCTTTGCAAGTAGTTGATCTTAGATATACACGCTTATGAGTTCAGTTTTCAAGCAGGTATTTACTTTTCCACATCACCTGTCCTTTTGGGTAAAGGCTAAGCATGCTGTGTGATGATGTCTCCTTAGGAAGTCACTCTCGAGGGACTGTGCATCAGTGGAGAAAGTCAGTCTTCCATCACAACGTTAAGAGATTCTGCTTTTACAGCTCCCTTTCAAAGAACCTGTTGCACATGCTTGTGAATTTATGGGTTGCAAGAAGAAAGAAAAGGTGGTCATATTTACAGCATTCCAGGAGGTGTCATTTGCCACCATATTTGAAATTCTCTTCATTTCCGTGTGATTTGTGATACGTAGATGCTGAACATCTACTATGTGTAGTTCTGGAGATTCCTGGTGGGTGAGATGGCTTTTGGCCACAAGCAGCCAAGTGCAGTGCCTACATTGACCGCCTTGTAATTTCTTTGGCCAGATTAATTAGTCTACTGCTCTTAATTACAGTCTCAGTGGACATGAGCAAAACAGCATTGTGCTCTTTGGATATGTAAGTGAATGTTTTTCATTCAATTTAGGAAGTTTTTGACTGTTATTTCATCAGCTATTCTTCCATTGCTTTCCTCTATTTCCTCACCCAGTGTGACTTTTATTGTGTCTGCTTGACTGTGTCCAACAGACCTACTTACTTTTCTTCACTCTTTTTTCCTGTTTTCATACTTGATAATCTCAATGGGCTTATTTCCTTTGATTCTTTCTTTTGTTGGCTGAAACTTTTGTTGAGCTTCTTTAACGAAGTCTTAAATTCAGTGATTATACTTTTCAACTCTAGAATTCTATTTGTTTCTTTTTTATAATTTCTGTTTCTTTATTGAGTTTTTCTATTTGATAAGGCATCAGTCTCATTTTTTTTTGCTTATTTACACATTTCCCTTTAGTTCTTTGAACATATTTAAAATAGTGTAATATTTTTGTTTAAATTTTATGACCAGGAATAATTTTTCTTGACTGTCCCCACCCTACCCCCTGTGCACAGGGCATACTTTCTTGTCTTTCTGAGTGTCTCACAGTATTATGTTGAAAATTGGAATTTTAAATTCTATTTTAAAGAGGGAAAAAAAAAAACAATGAAAATGATACGAAGCTTCAACACAAGATGATAGGAAATAAGCAGTGGTTATTATATTATATTGCATAGTGGTATCTTCAAAGTAGTTGCTCAGATTAAAAGATATAGGCATGTAAGATTGGTCAAACAGTACAAACACTGCTCCTTTCAGTGAAGTAATACAAATTAGTAATGCAGTTATCTTAGCAATCTTGTGTGTGTGTGTATTTTTTTGGTAACTTCCCCTTCCTTCTTTTCTCCTTTCTCCCATCCCAGTCATCTTAAATAAGTTGTGCTTAGTGATTTTTCTAAACTAGCTTTGTGGTGTTCATACTGTTCATAATGTGTGGCCGCTGAAGTTGAAGTATCTGTTTCACTAACTTAGCAGTCAGCCAGTGTTGGGACAGAGACTTCCTTAAATGCCCAAGAATAAGAATTCTCACTGTGCTGAGGCCGAGGCCCCATCTGCTTGTAGGTATGCAGCTCCCACACTTACAGCCTTGACTTAGCCTTCAGCTGTTGCTGTGCAGGGCCTCTTGGTCTTCCAGAAGTGAGGGCTGAGGCCTTGTCAGGTGTTTCCGGAATACCCGCACAGCCAAAGGTCTGACCGTGGCCTGGTAGATAAGCTAGTGTTCTTCGTAGCCTGCTGTGCATCTCATTCCCCAGATGTCTCTTTTAAAATATTTGCTCAGCTGTTGTTTATCACAACTGTTATCATCACCTTAAGGAGTTACAATGTTAAAAAATTACCTGTGATATTTTTCAACCAAATGTCCCTAAGGAGAAGTCTGTTTGCGTTGGGCAAGGTCTGAGTCAGCTGGAATACAGTCTAGTCTAGCAGGTTGGATTTCCTAGGAAGCGCAGCAAGGTAAAATCACAACAGTTACCCGGGAATCGGACATTGGAGGCGCCCCACCCTGAGCTGCCCACTCCAGAGGCTCCTGGGTTCTGGCTTCACTGAGCTTGAGGGGCCGGTGGTTTTCTTGTATTGTGGAGGCAGTGAAAGGAAGAGGGAGCGGGGGCAGACTTACTCTTCAAGCACAGGGTCGTTCTCACTAAATAACTACTCTTGCCTTTAGCTACTTTTCAGGGCTCTGGAAAGGTTGCATAGGATGAGTGGTGCTAGAGCGTCCCACTGATTTCACAGGGAAGAGGGTTTCTAGAAGTCCTTACTCTGCCGCTTTTGCTGACGCCAGTCATCAGCAAAGGTTAGCACTAGCGCTGTGTGGAGTGGAACAGAGGGCAGGCTACAGGTTAGAGACGGCAGGAAAACATGAGTGATGTCGCCAGGTGGAAGACAACAAATTGGTAGTGGTACCAGTCTATTGTGGACATGCGTTTTTCAGGAGGCTCAGTGGAGCAGGGAGAGAAGTTGAGGTAGAGAAGGTGGACAAGAATCAGGGTTGACAGAGCGAGTAGAGAAGGGTCTTAGGACCGTAAAGTGTGGAGCACTCTACTGGTAAGGAAGAAGAGATGGAACTTAATGAGTGTTTGGATAAGGAAATATGAAACCTGGGAGCAAAATGGTGATCAGACATTCACATAGTCCCTGGATTATAACAATTTAGAGATCGAACTATGGACAGTTCACAGAATTCTATTCCTCTGAAGTTACATGGAAATGATCAAAGAGGTTAAGTGTTGTGTGTTTCACAGTGGAAAATGAAATCATGTATCTTGTTCACCACTGTGCCGTAGGCTCCAGCAGCACGCCTACCTCCCGCAGAGGTTCACTGTGCTCTGTTATTACAGAAGGAAGATGAACTGTCCTGTGGGAGGACTCAGTAATCGTCTGAGTGAGATATTGATGGGAACAGAGTTTCAAGAAGTAGGGATTGGCGTCAGAAAGGACATTCCTGCAGTAGGATTTAATGAAAGCTGACCTTAGGGGATGGATATAGAAAGAGGAAGGAGAGGCAGACTCTATAGGCTAAATTAGAACTCAGGTGGGGAGAAAATAGCAGTGGATGAAGACAGGAAAACTGAGACAAAATATGGAATAGCTTGAAAAACAAGATCTAAGAAATGTAGGAAAATTTGTACAGGAACTTTTACAGCAAAAGCTTGAGGTACGAGCTTAGTTTACCACAGCAATGTAACTATGGCAGCAGTGGGAAGAAACAGATCAGACGGGGACAGAGCTGGAAGGCAGCGAGAGGAGTCAGAAAGCCTTGGAGAAATTATAATTTTTCTGAATAAGAGTTATGGGAATGGAAATTAAAAGATATGAAAGATTTGATGGTGTAAAACAAAATGAATTTGGAGATCAGTTAAAAGTATTAATTTGTAACCATTCTGTTGGTAAAATTTTAAAAAGTTAAAAGTATAGAAATTTTGATATAGTTGAATTTAGCCCTATTAATTATGGCTATGGTTTATTTCCTGTTTTTTCAGCAGAATATTTATCTATTCTGAATTAAATGTTGACTTAGTATTTGGATTTTATTATCTTTGAAATATTATTCTCAATTAAACATTAAACATTTGGAACTGGAATTTATTTTTATTCAATACAAAGTTTTATCAAGGTATGAATTGCTTTATTCAAAATAATAGGAATTTGAAAGTATTCTAGACCCTTTTAGAGACTGATGATTTTAGTACATAAGTAGATATTGACTGCCCTCTAGTGGTAGATATTATATATTTTTATATGTAAACAACATTGAATGTTTAT